>NC_046658.1:138551724-138565901 GCF_010883055.1 Belonocnema kinseyi | reverse complement strand
GCATACTTTGAATAAAATATTTGTTATCATTCTCTTGAAATAAATGTGTTTTTTTCTTGAAAAAATACCGGTTTCATATGTATACACCTGGTAGAATAAAATAACTAAATTTGTAACCAAAGGATAAACTTTTAACAAAAAAGATTAATTCGCTATATCAAAGAAGACAACATTTTAAACCAAATAGTTGAATTGTCGAGTAAATAATTATGTATCCAACCGAAATGTATATTTTGTCAAACAAATTAGATATATTCAGTAGCTAAATTATAATAGTTGAATTTCAGTTAAAAGAATAAACTTTTAACTAAAGATGCAATCTTTTCCTTCTTATTCAAATTTAATAGTTTGAATTGAAAATTCATCTTTCATAGTTGAAAGTTAAATTACCTGGCTCGAAATTTAAGAACTTTATAGAGAATTCGTCTTTTTCTGGTCGAAAATTCATCTTCCTGGAAGAAAATTCAACATTATAGGATAACTCTGATAAATGTAAGATTTTAGTGCAAGGTGAATTTTTTTGCAACTGTATAAACATAAATCAGCGTTTGCGCTGTAGGTTAAGAGGCGTAGTTTGAAAAATCGAGAGGATTTTTAAATGTTGGATTTTCCTAAATTAAAAAGATGAGTTTAAATATTTACCGTGTAATTTTCGTTTTCGAGATTTTTTTTCTACTCAAATATTTGGGGAAAAATAGGCTGTTTCTAGTCGTCCCGAACAATTACAGGAGTTCGAAGAAAATAATCAAATTGTTACTTGCTGAAAGTATATTAATTTTTTCCAAAAGTTTTAAAATTTATAAAAATTTACACGCTCAATTTGTTTTTACCTTGCTCTATTCACGTGCTGCGTCTAGATTCATCAAAAATATTTGCCTAATTTCTAACAAAGTCTAATTCACAGGACATCATTGAATTCCGAAATCTATTTTTCAAATAGGATTTAAAATAATCATATTTAATATTTTTCAGGATATTTCAATTAAATTAAATTATATGTTAATATGCAGAATGAATATTCAGGAAGAAACTCACTACTTTCTTGATAAATATTTTTTGGTAAAAATCGTTGTAGGTAGAAGAGAATCGATCAGACCATTAAAAATTAATGTGTTAATGAAATTTGAATAAAAATTTCGACTTTTGTCTTAAGGGTCTATCATGAATCAAGAAATCGCTTTTTTGCTAATTTCCCATGCCTAACTGACCACTATCACGTGATTCTGTCTAAAAAATAACGAAAATTTACAAAACATACCAGAAAACATTAAAGTGGATTTTTGAAAACAGTTGATTGAGAATTCTACATTTGGAATAAGACAGTAGTTTGTGAAACGTTCTCCTAAATGTTTTACAAAAAGAAAATTCCATATCTCTCTAAGTAAACAACTCTCATTTTTTGAGATTATAAAAGATTTCAAGGATGTTTAAGAAATTCTGAAGCATTTATAATTATTCAAAGTATTTCGAGAAATTGCAAAAAACTTTATGAAATTTACCAAAATTTCAACCGCTTTTATGGTTTCAAGTTGTTTTTAGTAATCACTTAAAACATTATTTCAGAACATTAAAATTAACAAAATTGTAGCGGGGTTATGGAAAAATTATTTTTGGATCAAAAAACCAAGTGCGCCATTGCATTCATCTCGAAAGTATCTACAAATGCGCTGAGCAAAAAATGCGCTCATTGTTTAAAAATTTTTTTCAACAAACAAAAAAGTCACATTCAGATATTTTCGAGCCGAATCCAGAGGTGCATTTACTTTTTCGATACTACTATTATTTTCTTTTTAAATTAAATACACAAGTTTAAAATACACATACAGTCGACGCTACTTACCTTGCCGCTATTTACCTTGCCGCTTCCCCCAAGTGTCTGTCGAGCTTTCCCCCACCACTCTTCCTGACCACGACCGCGGCAACGTACGTAATGAACAAAAAAAATTCGCATCAAGCACCACGCATCAAGATTAGACTCGAGAGTGGGGGAACATCGTTTCCAGGGAAATGACTCCCCTACGGTTCCATCCGCGGCAAGATAAATAGCGTCGACCGTATGAGCATACGTAAACTATGACAAATTCTATTTTTGTTTTTTAACAATGTGTGTGGTAGGTACAATCTGAAATTGATTGTCTTTTTTCACGTTCGCTCTGCTTCGAAAAGTATAAATGGTATACAAATAGTATAAAGATTTTTTTAAAACTTTTTGAAATCATCAGCACATTCTTTCAAAACATATAGAAGTTTTGAGAGAAATTATAAACTGATTTAAAATTTGAAAATATTTTGCAACAGTAAAAACCATAGATTTTTGAAGGTAAACAGAAAAATTCAAGAAATTTTAATGAATTTTGAAGGCATTCAAGCGAACACATTTTTTCAGGAATCGCTATAAAATATGAAATGATTGTTCCGCAAATTAGTTTTGTAGGAACATAAAACAATATTTCACTAGAAATTTCACAATTTTCACGCGACAATTTATCAGCGTAATAAATCACGTAATTAAAAGAAAAAGAATATTATTCTCGTTCGCGTTTCAAAATTTTCTATCTCATTGTCGTTGTAATCGTTTCCTGCACATTTTGTATCAATTATTCAATACAAATGCATAACAAAAACAGGTATCATATTAGGAGAAAGCTTTCAGAATTGAAATAGGGTGCTTGTTATTTTTAAAAAACTTCTAATTTTTATGCAGCCGTGCTGTCTGTAAAGAATCGCACCAATTTCTCCAGCCGTTTTTTTCTGTCCGTATTAAAGCGGAAGGAAATAACTGAATTATCAATTAGTTTTCATAATATTGAACAACATATTCGTCAAGCTTAGGATTAATACTTACTTTTCAATCAAAACATTTGCGCCACATAAATTTTGGAGCACAGTTGAAACGAAGATGTTTCATCATCTCTGCCGCATCTCTTGCAATCTGTCGAGAGGTTTAACCCCATTTTGTGCATATGGTAGTTAAAGTGGTTATGCCCAGTGAGCATCTGAACTACTGGCCTTACGTTTTTCTTTACTAACACCAGGATTTCCCTAGCTCTGTCCATTTTATGCTTATAGCCAAGGATGGACTTATTGGTCGGCAACCCTGGTTTGACTCCCAGTATTCTCGATGCTTTGTGCAGGTCCAGCTTTAGATGACAAGACCGATGTAGCAAGAAGCTAGTCCCAGTATTGGTTCCGGTCCAATGTATTCACTTGACGCACCGCATCTTGCCAGCTGGCTGTCCGAACAGATCGTAATCTGTCTTCCAGTAACGTTTTCTTCTAGTAGTATTTCAACACAGAAAAGGACGGCAAGTACCTCCACTGGAAAGACAGTAGCATGTCTTCCATGATCCAACAAATCATGGTCCTGCCAGGCGCAAGTAAAAAAAGTCAACCAATCAGATACGGCACCCTAGGGCGCCCGACCTTTCTGACATCTTGGATCGAGTGCGGCAGTTCGCTTCCCCTTCCATTCGCACCAATGCAGTGAGTATGGTGGGGACGTCAGTTCACTCCAAGTAGATCGTATTTGAGCATCGAATTGGCGGGACCATGGTTTGTTGGCTCATGATGTGCCCTAAGCGGGACCATCAATTTCCTCCCTCGCACTGTCACAGCTTCCTGCTCGTGACCCTCCCAATCCCCTGAAGCCATCGGTATACCAGATTTCCACATGGAGGAATGGGTTACCATTTCCTTTCCAATAAAAAAAATTGTGTAATTTTCAAGACATAATTTACAATTTTCATTTATTCTTAAAAATTTTTTTTTAAATGTTATAATTCACTTTTCAAAGTCCTCACCTAAAAATTGGATAATTTAAGAATATTACATTGAAAATTAATAATGAAAAACAGAGAAAGAATCAAAAACAATACATTTTTTCAACAACAACAAAATTTATTTAATTATAAAAGCTTCTCGTTTTTAAGTCTTGAATTCAAGAATTTATCGGGCTAATTAATCATTGTATCACTAAAAAATTTCCTAAAATAAAAATAATAAACTTATAAAATTTCTCAGTGTTGAGCAAGTCGATGTAAAATGTTAAAATCTAGGGTTTTCAAATTTAAAATATTTGATTTTGGTTACATTTAATGGAAGTAAGTAATTTTAGACGAAAAAAACCAACATTTTTTCATCGAAATATTATATTAAAAAATAAATAAAGGAAAATGGAGTTTTGTTCATTTATACCTAAGGTTGAAGAAAAAGTTCATTTTTTGATGCTACATTCAATGTTATAAAGTTGCAGTTCTTTCTGGAATTTGTTACGTTTTTTTCTACTTTTTACTTATTAACTATTAACTTAGTTGAAGGTTTTTCTGAAATTTTTTGCCTTTCTTTGAAATTTTAGTTAGGAAGGAATAATACGCATTGATACTGGTTAAAAAAGACTCTTAGTAACTGCTTCAAGTGAAACTTACATTTACCATGATTAATATAGAAAATTCGAAAAATATTTCAAATATCTGTTTCATTTGAGAAAACATTAAATTTGAAAAAAATAACAAACGTGTTTAAATAGTGACGTAAAAGAAAATTTGAATCCTAATTTTCTTTTTGAGCCTAATTAAATATGTGTTTCACGTGTCTTATTCTAGGAAAAAAATTAACTATAACATTTTTCATAACCCTTGTTGAATTATTTGGCTAAGATACCATATCTATCATCTCAAACATTGAAATTTTTAAAGTTAGCACAATATAAAAATTTTCTTAAATTGAACTCTAGTTCCTGTAAAAAGAATTTACCTATAATTAATTTCCGAAAAAAGTCTAAAATTGTTAAAAATCTAACAATATACAAATTTTAACGTGAAGGTTTTACTATTTTTATTCAATAGCCTGAGTAGTTAAACAAATTTTAGAGTTTGATTAAAACCTTATAAACAATTTTCAATTTGAAATACAATTGAAGTTAATATTAGCGTAATTAAACGCTCCTATCAAGTCATTTTGACATGATATATGATTCGTATTAGGTAAAATTTTTAAGCAATCGAATATTTTATGTTATTTGATCTTATGTTTTGACTAAATAAAATACACTAAATAATTTTATGGTGACTGTTTTTTGCGTACTGGTCTAAAATCAATATTTTTTATTGTTAATTTTTGATTTCCTGGGGTTCGGATAACAGCTGAGCTTAAAAGCAAGTTTTTTAGAATTTATAAATGAAAATCGATTGAAAATAATATTGATTTTAGAACAGCAGACAAAAAAATCAACATAAAATTATTTAATATTTACATTTTATCAAGACAAAAACCATAAGATCAACTGCTAGGTTCAACATTGAACTACCTGGTAAAAAATTGGTTTTTTGATTGAAGGATTTGATTCTGGATTTTAATTTAAAATAGTTTAATTAAAAATGTAACCATTTTCTTAGAAATACATTTTTTTAACTGTAGATTTGACTCTTGTATTTTTGGTGGAAATTACGTCTTTCTTAACGAAAATTTAAGTATTTTATTGAAAGCATTTTCCTGTAAAAAATTAGGATTGCTTTTTGAAAATTCACCTTCTTAATTAAAAATTGTACTATTTTGTCGTGAATTTTACTTTTTGGTGTTAAATTCATGTATGCTCTTAAAAATTCCTCTCAATTTTAGAAAACTAAAATTCTTGGCAGAAAATTTCTTTATTTGGTTAAAAATTAATGCATTTTTTTAAAATGTCTGTTTTGTAGGAAAATAATATTCTTAATTAAAATTTAATTTGTTTTGTTAAATAATCGTTTTGGTATGGTAAAAAATTAAGCTTTTTCACTGAAAATGTAACTGTTATAGTTTTCGGTGCAAGGGTATATTTTTTAGTTAAATATTCCACTACTTAATTAACAATTTACGTATTTTATTTCAAATATGTTTTCTTCTGCAGAAAATTATTCTTCCTTGTTGTAAATTCATGTTTTTTGTTAAGCGTTGAATTAATTAGTCGGGAATAGAATTTTTTTAATAATCTATTTTGTAAAATGTTAAAATTTTATTAGAAGAGGTAATTTTTTTTTAGGTGAAGGTTCACTAGTTTTGTTGAAAATTCGTCTTCTTGAATTAAAAAATAAACTTCTGACTTTAGTAAAATATTCCACGTTTGGGTTGACAATTAATTTTTTTTATTATCGTAATAAGCTTTTGAATTTTTTTGTAAAATAAAAAATTCCAAATTTGATTACTCAAAAAATAAAGAAAAATCCAAAATTGTCATGTTTTGCTCAAACTATGCGAGACACAAGAAAAAATGAGTGAGTAAAAATTGTGTACATGAAAAAAGTCTAGAAATTTGGTATTATTCGCATTTGGATAGGAGACGCAGGTTTTGTAGAAATTTGATCTTATTCATTTTAAAATTTTTAAATTCGTCTGTCATTTCAACCTTAAAATTTTTCAAACATTTTCCAGCGGTTCTACTTGTTGTTAACAATTCTTGAAAACTAGTGAAAAAATAAGTATCATTGTTTGATAAATAAAAAATCCAGGAAATCCGTGGTACATAATAAGAATGTATCGTTCGATATGGCATAGTTCTCCCTCTTTTTAGGATGAATAATCGAATTCTTCAAGATTTGATTGGCAGACAGACTGAAAATGAAAGGGATTAGTTTTTCGTTTATTCTTTTTTCCAGACCAGGCAGTATAAATTCTAAATGAATGCCCTTCTTGTCATAGTTCTTACGAAAAGTTTTAATAAAAAAGTGTTTTGTGAAGAATGAGAATCCTGCTAGCCATCTGCGCTTTAAGCGCGTTTCCTTCTTCGTTAATTTATAATCCCGATTTTCCTGAACCTAGGTAAGTACTATTACTTTCATTATTGATCAGCCTTTTACAATTTTAATTAGTTAATTATATTTCTCTATTTAAAACTATATTTCATTTAAAAAATTGTGTTTTATCTGCAGCTTTGCTACCAAATTCCCTTAAATTCTCTGTCTTTCACCTGACCAATTGCTAATTTTTCCTGACCGTTATACATTCTTCTTTAGGGTATAAAACAATCTTGAACGTAGGAGATTAATAATTTAAATTCCAAATCATTTTATATATGACGAGTTTAAAAAAAAAGTTCATTTTTCAATACGAAAGTATATACTATTGATTAAAAAGTTAACTTTCAACAAAAAATTGAATTTCAAAGCGAAAAAAGTGCTACAAATTGTTTTAATTTATTAATTGAAAAATAAGAAGTTTTAAACGTAAAATGCGAGTTTTAATCAAAGTAAATACATGTTTAGCTAAAAAGGATCAATTAGGAGAAAAACTAGAAAAGTAACATTTTTAGATAAAGAATGATTAAAAAAGAGTTTTAACTAATCTCATAAATTTTTTATAAAAAAAAATACATTTATTTACATTTGCGACAAAAATTTCAATTCAAACATTTGTTTAGAAAATAGAATAGTAAAATTATCCGCTAATAAAATTAATCGTGAATAAAAAAAAATATTAAAGAAAAAGTTAAATTTCCAAACAAAAAAATAAAATTTTTTTAATCCAAAAGTAATTTTGAACCTAGATAATCAAGTTTCCACCAAAAAGCAAAACTTTTTGAAAACTCAGTAATATTGAACCCAATAGTGAAATCTTCGACAAAAAGATGGATTTTAAAGAAAAAAATGAAATAGTTGAATTTTCACTTAATTTTTAAAAAATTTAAAACACAAATTTTCGACAAAATTATGAAACTTTTAACTAAAGAAATGAATTGCCAACCAGAAAAATAAATTTAGAACAAAAAAAATTAATTTGTTTGAAAAAAAAATTTTTCACTAACATAATTATGAGCAAAAGAAGCCGAAAACAATATATTTAGTAACATATTTTGATTCCCCTCTCCCAAATGATATTACACAATTTTTAAACAACATCTTAGGAATTTAGTTACCCAAAAAGGTAAATTTTGAACGAAAAATAAAATTATTAATTTTTAACCAAAAATAGGAATTTTTAACGAACAAGTACAATAATCAACCAAAATAGATTAATTTTTACTCCTAAAGAAGATTTTTTACAAAACATATTGAAGTTACAAGAGATAAAGTTTTTTCGTCCAAAAGCAATAAAAATAATCCAAAATGTGTAATTTTAATTTGAAAAATACAAAAAATTGTTTTCAATACAATTGTATCAATTTTCAAACAAAAAGAATTTTAGTTTAACACAAACTAAATTAATTTTCAACTAAAAAAGATAAATCTTGAAATAAAAATAGAATTTTTACATTTTTCGTTAAAAATGATTGCTTATAAAAAAAAAAAACAAGCTCATTTTCAACAGAAAACACAAACAAATCTTTAATACATTATTTTAATTTCTGACCAAAGAAATGAACTTTCAACCAAATGAAAATGAGTTTTCAAACAAAAAGTTAAATTTAACAAGCTGAATTTTAAGCGATAAAAAATGAATGTTGACAAAATACATGAATTTTTAACCAAATAATTGAATCTCTGAAAAAAGATAGATTTTTGAGACATACATAGAACATTTATCTGGAAAGCTAAACAAATAAATTTTTGTTAAAAACAATACATTTTATACAACATTTTTAAATTGTAATTAAAAGAAATGAAATTTCAACCTACAAGCTCAATTTCCAAATAAAAAGATTTATTTTTTACCAAAAAAGTACGGAGTTTCAACAAAACACATATATTTTCAACAAAATAATTTGATTCTCATAAAAAGTCGTGGATTCTTAACGAAGGAATTAAATACTTTAATTTTTAGTAAAAAACTTCTAGGTTTAAAACACATTTTTTCAAAAAAATAGGTGAATTTTCAACCAGAAAAATGAATTTTCAAAAAAAAATTTAACGAAAAACATTAATATTCTACAAAAAATACGAGTGTTGGCACAAAAAAGTTAAATCGCAATGAAAAAATATTAAATTTCAACAGAATGTTCAATATTTAATAAACACATTTTTTTCCAAAAAAGTTAATTTTTTGCCGAAAATGGTATAGTTATATTTTCATTTGCAGAAATGAATTTTCTAACTAATCAAGTCAATTCAACTTACAAAGACAATTTTTCAAAAAAATATTTGAATCCTGAGCAGAGAAATATTTTGCAGTCAATATGGAAAAAAGTTCCAATTAAAATGTTGAATTTTCATGTAAAAAATCCAAATAACAAGTTTTTTAACGGCAAGATGTATTCTTAACAGAACCATGTTAGAATTAACAAAATTAAAAAAAAACTATGTTAGCACGTTTGCTTTTATAAATCTAATTTCATTAGGATTGAATATACAGTTAATAAAGAGAGCAAACCTGGGAATATCTTACGTAGAAAATTTCAGAAGAACACCCTACCTAATTTTTTCATGGACCTTCAATATGTATTTAATATTCTACCCACAGATAATTTGCACAAATAAAATAAATTTCATTCCTCAGAATTGCAGTGTATCTCACCCACCATGGACGACTTGAAGTTCTTTTCTTTAATCGCGAGAAACTCTACTTTACAGAAGATAATGGTAAAAAGTTCTGTGCCTATCGCAGAAATCCTTTAGGTTTATTTTGCACTACTCCAGGTATCCAAATCCTTTTTATTTTGTTCTTTCATATTGGAATTATTTTCAATCATAAACATTTTTAGGGTTTTGTAAGTCAAAGCCCGTAGCTGAGTTTAAGAAATGATTTTCCATGAAAAAAAAACAACGTATCTTCTGCTTTGAAAAATGTTCGAGTTTTAATTATTATCTTTATTGATTTTTTGAATGGAATAATTAATTGTTAGACGAATAATTATATATAAACGATAAAATTTAATTTTTCACTAAAAAAATTAATTTTCTATTCAAAAATATGAATTTTCAACAAAGTGGTTGAAAATGCATAAAGCGAGGATGAACTAAAAAAATTAAATAGTTAACACATCAGTTAAAAAATTATTAATCACTAAGGAAGAAGTATGAAAAAAAGAAATATTTGAAAAGTCGAAATATTTTTACTGCACATGGCAGTATTACAGGGTTCGTTATAAAAGTAATGCGCATGGGTTCCGGAAAAAAAATTTATTTATCTCACTGGTACAAAAGCTTCAAAAATCTTCAAAGTAGTCTCCCTTGGACGAGATACACTTGTGTAGCCGTGATTTCCATGCCTCGAAAGCGACCGCAAACTCCTCCGCCGGAATGTCCTTCAAAAATGATGTAACATGGGCTTTGACGTTGTCCAAAGTCCCCCAACGGGGGCCCTTAAGGTCTTGCTTTAAGCGGGGGAATAAAAAAAGTCACACGGAGCGCATTACTTTTATAACGAACCCTGTATGTGCCAAAAGTACAACCAAAAAAGTAGATCATTTTAGTAAATATTGAACCTACCTCAAATGAACCCTTCAATATTATAAAATTCGTCAAAAATACACAATTTTGTGAAGCCAACATGGTTTAAAAAATTAATGCAGAATTAGTGACGAAAGCACAACCTAAAAGTTTCTCTCCCCAGAGCATGTGAAACCCACCCTAAATTAGTCCCTCAATTTTTGGAAAATTCGTAAAGAATAAACTATTTGCAAAAGTCAAATTGGTTTACATAATAAGTGCAGAATCTGTGAAAGCAGCATCACCCAAAAGTTTCATCCCTCCAGTGCATGTGAAATCCACCCCAAATTAACTCCTCAATATTATGAAATTCGTAAAAAATACAGTATTTGGAAGAGTCAAAATGTTTAAAATAAATACTGCAGAATTAAGTGACAAAATAACCACCAATGTTTCATCCCTCTAGTGATGTGAAACCCACCCCAAATCAACCCCTCAATACCATAAAATTTGATAAAAATACACAATTTGGCAAAGTCAGAATGGTGTAAATAATTACTGCAGAATTAAGGGAATAAATCTTCAATAAAAAATTTAATTCCTCTAGTACATGTGAAACCCACCTCAAATCAAACTTTTAATGTAATAAAATTCGATAAAAATACACAATTTGGAAAAGTCAAAATAGTTCAAATAATTTCTGCAGAATTAAGTGACAAAAGCACCACCTAAAAATTTCATTTCTTCCGTACATGCAAAACCCACCCCAAATGAACCACTCAATATTATAAAGTTCGTTAAATATAAACTATTCGGAAAAGTACAAATGCTTTAAATAAATACTGCAGAATTAAGTAACAAAATCATCATCAAAAAATTTCATCATTCTAGTGCATGTGAAACCCACCCTAAATCAACCCCTCAATATTAAAAAAATTCGTAAAAAATACACAATTTTAAAAAGTCAAAATATTTTTAACATTCTGGAACATCTGGAACACAACCCTAAATCAACTTTTAAATGAGATAAAATTGTTTAAAAATACACAGTTTTACAAACTTAAAATTTTTGTCAATGATTATTGTGGCATTTGGTACCCGAATTTTTAGTGATATTTTTGTTAGTGTAGCAAATCTCAACACTCGTCATAAAAAAATTGTTCGATCTTTCTTATTTATTATTCAAATGATGCATGACTTCTTCGGGTCCTTTTAAATATTACGTATCGTGCCTGAGGGCGGGTCTTCTGTAGTGTGAAGTCTATGTTAAAGTTTTATACACTGACTATAGAAAAAGCGTTACTTCAGGGTCTGATTACTCTCAGAAAGTAACAAATTTCTTGCAAAATAAAATTCAAAATAAGATTTGTAAACTTACATAAATTGTAGAGTTCAGCGAATCAGAAATATGTAAGTTTACTTTATCATTTTTAATGTTCCAAATTGAAGAATGAATCAACAAATTTGTAAATTTTCATAATTATGTGATATTAGGCAATTTGCAATAACAAAGCTTTAAATTACAAATTGATATTTATTCACTTTCAACTTTGGCATAAAAATGTATATGGAGCTTATGGCATAAAGTTGTACAGTAATCATTGAAAAACTGTTGACTCTTCAAATTATTATATTTTTTACAAATGTTTTAAACTCTAGGTATTAGTTTGAAGTGAGCTACAAGCGCCAGAGGAATAAAGCATTTTGGGGGTGATGTTAGCATTAAATATTGCAATAATCATTGGAAACTTTTCTCATTTTTCAAAAATCTTGTGTTTTTCGAAATCTAACACTCATTAAAATTTAAATGTTAGAGAGGAGGAAAAGTCTTGAAGAAGAAGGTTTAAACGACTAAGTTACGTATCAATAGGCTACAAAAACCTTTTTTATATTTGAAACTCCGAATTCTAATCATTTTTAACAATAATTTTTTCCACAGAGAGCGGTCGTATATCCTTTGCTGTTCCAATTATGTGGGAAAGTACACATTTTCTGTTGGGTCATAATAATAGAATTTCACGCCTCGAATGGAATAGTGAAACACATAATCCAGGTCATATAACTAGGAGATTTCACTCAGTAACCCTAGAGGCAAACGAAGGGTTTACTTTCGGAACTAATAAACATTTAGGACTATGGTTTGGTACCAAAATTGACAGAATTTGAGTTTAAATTTTTAGTTAAATACAAAGAGGAAAAAACAACGAAAAATATGGTCCAGCCTAGGTGGATGACGCTGCATTGTATCTGATTACCCTAAATTAACTTTATATACAGATTTGATCTGAATTATCCAAGAATTGTCTAGATTGCATGGAACGGCGGTAAATTTTATAAAATTACCAGCAGACCGACCACGCGTTGCTGTGGCTTAATTTGAATTTTTTTATACTCAACTTAGCGTCATCCATTAGCTGCTTCACCTACCTAGATAACGTGAAATGTTGAAGTATCGGTCCACAAACTAACTTACACCGCCATATTTTAGAAACCTATGGAGTATATAAGATTAAACATTTATTTTCTAATGAAAAAGTATTGAGGTAATTAAATTAGATAAAAAGTATCCTATCCTTTAACATGGACCAAATTACAAACACTGTGCAAAATGTCATCAGGATTTGTTAAGTAGTTCCGTGGTTTAGTGATGACAAACATCGTAACACTAGATTTTTATATATACATATATATATATATATATATATTTATTTAAAATACATTTAGATACAGAGTATGTCCGGAAAGTAATAGGATTGAGTCAATTTAAAAAAGTTTATTGAGCCATTCGTTACAATTCTTTAAAAACTTCTAAATAGGCTCCTTTTGCGTCGATACAGCGCTGCCAGCGCGATTTCCAAGCATTGAAGGCCTCACGGAAGCCATTCTCCGGAATAGCCTTGAGAGCCGCGGTGCATGCTGCTTGGATCCTCTCTGTCGTCTCAAAATGCTTGCCTTTCATCGGCCTTTTTAGGCGAGGAAACAAAAATAAGTCTAGGGAGGGGGGGGCCACATCTGGGCTGTAGGGCGGCTGCGGAAGCGTTGGGATGCCGGCCTTGGTCAGGTAGCTGTTCACAAGAAAGGCGGTGAGAGCCGGAGCGTTCTCGTGGTGCAACTTCCAGTCGGCTGCGATGTCTTTTTGGACCCGATTGACCCTTCGTTTGAGTCTCTTGAGCACATGCACGTAAAACTTGGCGTTGACGGTTTGTCCAGGAGGAACAAATTCCTGGTGGACGATGCCTTTGATGTCAAAAAAGACAATGAGCATCGTCTTCATCGGCGACCTCTTCCCGGCCCTCCAAAAAGGCTTGGTGTCAACGAAACACATTACTTCTTGCTAAAGCAACATCTGGGTAAGCCTGCTTGATCATATCAAACGTCTCTGTCGCAGATTTACAGAGGTTCACACAAAATTTAATCGCGTACCTCTGCTCTAACGAACGCTGCATTTTCGGCTTGCACCACTCACAGAAACACGTCGCGTGAAAATGCTTGTGCTGACTCTCCAAGTGCTCGGAGACAACTGACCACCCGCAAGTTTGAGCTCGGATTCGGATTTAGCGCATCGAAACCGTTTGAAAGTGTTAGGTCTAGTCTCTAGCTTAAACAGGCTTCACTACAGTATAATTTTAAGGAAAGTTAAACGTAAATCCAAAAATAGTGCAGTTTTAACCACGGAGTTGAATTTCCAAGCCCGAAAGACGAAATTTTCACAGAGACAGTTTAATTCTCAATCTAAAAAAACAAAGTTTTCATCACTAAGATGAAATTTTGAGAAATTATTATAATTTTAATTTGAAAAAACCTGCATTTGAATTCTTAACAGAAAGATTACATTTTAAACAAAATATTTTCATTTTTGATGTTAAGGTTTCTCACCAGTTAAATATATAAATAACTTGGATG
>NC_046658.1:138546284-138551624 GCF_010883055.1 Belonocnema kinseyi | reverse complement strand
CTGCATTTGAATTCTTAACAGAAAGATTACATTTTAAACAAAATATTTTCATTTTTGATGTTAAGGTTTCTCACCAGTTAAATATATAAATAACTTGGATGTTAATTCTTTTGTCTACTGGTCTGGAATAACTATTTTTTTAATGTAGATTTTAAAATTATGAAATAAATACTCTCTACCTACTCCAGGATTTGGTTCTACCAAATAGTAGAATTTTTTTATAACTTGGAGTACTTCAGCGTACTACGTCCTCAATATCAAGTAAAATCCAGTTGTAATCCAATAAATTCCAAATAATTTCGCTTATCCTTGTAATTTTTTTAAAATCCAGAGTGAATAAGGTAATTTAAAGTAATTTACAAATAGGTTATTTAAATAGTTATTACCTGTTTTGTTAAAACGCTTCTTTTTTAATAATGAATTTCTTTGCTGAAAATTCATTTATTATATTTTTGGTTTAAAAAATTTGACTAGCTGGTTTAAAATTCATTTGAGTGGTTGAGATTTCTTCTCTTTCGGTAAAAAATTAATCTTCACGGTTCAAGTTTACCTGCTTGGCAAAAGGTTAATCTACTTTGTAGAAAATTCAAATACATTTGCAAAATTTTGTGTTAATTTTTCAAACTTTATAACTGAAATTTTAACTAGTTGATAGAAAATTAATTTTTTCTCTTCACAATTCATCTTCATTGGTGAAAAATTAATCTTGCAGGTGAAAAAGTGCATCATCGTGTTAAAAATTAATTTGTTTTGGATACAAGTTTTTTTTTTTTAATAAAACTTTAAATATAATATTTTTTAGTTTGAGTTCATTTTTTTAAGTTGAAAATGAAATGAATTTTAGAATTCTTTGTGAATAATTTATTTATTTTTAGATGATTCTATAATTTAGTTAAAACGTTTTTTTCGCTTAATTTTTAGGGTTAAATGTTTTAGTGGAAAATTAAGCTCACTGGTTGATAATTGAACAATTTTGTTAAAAAGTGGTTTTTGGCTACAAAATTACTTTTCGCTGCGTAATTAGTAACTTACTATTAAAATAGTGATTTTCCACAAACGAATAATGGATTTTTTACATCCGAAATCACTATTTGCTCAGTGAAATTTCACTAATTTATTCAGTGAAATTTTACTATTTCGAATTTCGAAAGTTGGTACATAAATAAAGGAATTATCGAGATTTTGAAGTCAAATATCGGAAGTATTTATTACTGCCTTTGAAATATTAAAATACATAGTTTTTTTATTTAGCGCCGTTCCTGCACATTCCTGTGCAGAAATTTAGGTGTCGCAGGGCCCAGATCTGGGCATTCAAAATAGGGGCCCGCTCTGCCCCAGAGATGCCCCTTTATTTTTTTCTTACTTAAATGGAAAGCTTCCAAAGTTTTATGTTAATATTTTTAAACTTTGTATTTTACAAATCGTAGAATTTTTAATATTCAACATTATATCTCATTTTTAATTTTCTAAATAACATTATCCGTTTGTATTGATTGAATTTATCGATAAGTATTTGCATTTTCAAGAAAACTATTATGCTTTCACAAACAAACGAGTGGGCACAAAATTTGAGGACGTCTTTACGACATTGTTACGACATCTTCACGATATTTTTACGGCATCCTATGCCCATGTCGTTTAGGTGTCTTTGCGATGCCGTAGAGGCATCATCAGATCATACGACTTATTTACGATATCGTAAAGACACCTTAACGACATGGACATAGGCTGTCGTAAAGTTGTCGTAAAGATGTCGTAAGGATGTCGTAAAGACGTCGATAAACTTTGTGTTCACTGAGAATGTTCGAAGTTAGAGCTATTACAAGCACACACAGACACAAATTAATTTTAATAATAAATATTTTTAAATTTCTCAATATTGTTTTGGAATGACTCTTGTTTGACCAATGCACATGGGGCACGTGGAGTGAGAATTGAAAAGTGAGGTTATGTTCGAGAAAATATAAAAAGCAATTAATCTATGAGGTAATCTCTATTTTCACAATATCAGCAAAAAAATAAATAAAATTCTGAAAAGTTCGAAAACATTTTTTTTTTACTTAAATCGTAAATGCCCTAAAAATAACGACGCTTTCTCGAATGCATTGCTGGAAATCTTCAGAAACTAAAAATGAATTGTGATGTTAATTCTAGCGAATTAAATATCACTTTTGCCTTAATTTCGCATACAAGAAATCTCGTCAACAATTCTGTGATTTAGTAATCGCAATCTACTTTTTGCTTTTGATATTTTAAGCTCGGTGAAAGAAAAATAATATCACGACGATAACAGAAAACTTGAGGTAATCTTAACTAACCTAACCGACCCGACGTGGTTCTGACGCGATCCAGTGGGCAAAAAGGTTGGCGACGTCTTTACGACATCATGAGGACATCTTCACGACAACTTTACGACATCCTATGTCCATGTCGTTAAGATGTCTTAACGATAGCGTAAATTAGTCGTATGACCTGAAGCTGTCTTTAAGATATCGCAAAGACACCGAAACGACGTAGACACAGGATGTCGTAAAGATGTCGTAAAGATGCCGTAACGATGTCGTAAAGACGTCACCAAATTTTACGCCCACTGGGGAACCACACCATCTGCTCCTTGAACCATGTGTGAAAAATCCGACTGGGCCCAGATCGGAACTCGGAAATAAATTGGCCAATTTTTTTACAGGTTCGGCCCCCCCAGTACAAATATTTTCATGACGCTTTTTCACTTTTTCTAAACTAGATAACATAATTTTGAATTACAACATATTTTGTACAATTATACATACTTAAATTCATTTTTATACAAAATTTATTAAGATTATTTAATATTTTGCATCAGTAGCAATATAATGCTCAAACGTATGCAAATAGAAAAATTATTTCAGGTATATAAAAAATTTTTAGTGACAAATATGCATAAGAAAAAAATCCTTAAAACCCATAAATGGGAATTGGCAGTACAGTGAATTTAAAAAATATTTATTTTGGTATTTTATGAAATTATTTGCATAACTTATAGTTTAAAGTTTTTTGTGAGCATATGTGGGTTTTTTGAACATAGAAAAATACTAGAAATAGATCGACAAGACCCAGGATTGTTTTTGTTTAATTTCCGGTTTTATTTTCGGGAATGCTGCACATTAATTTCATTATTGGACGTTTAATAGAATTTTAAACTTTATTTTAATCTTATTTAAATTTATTTAATTTTAATTGGGATGACAGAAAATGTTCTCATTTTAGAATTTTGTGTCTATGAGAATCATTTTTTTTTAATAATAAGTTCAACGTTTTTCAAACTTGTATGGAATTTTGAAGCCTAGAAATACACTAGAAAAAAATAATTAGCAAGGCCTAAAAATTAAAATGGGAAACATACAGTTTTTTAAATGATGTGGCGCCATTTCTTTCTTTTCAATATATTTTCATTTTGGCCCATAGTGTCGTTAGTAGGTTGTCACAATGGATGAGCATAAACATTGTGTAAAAATTAATAATACCCCGAGCTTTTGTAATTTAAAGCTTTCATCCACCTCGGTTAATTCTTCTCCTAATTGACTTCAGAAAAAAATTGGGAAGAACTCTTTAAACGTCAGATATTAAAAAAATTGAAACTTATTTAAAAAAATTTAAATTTAAATTTTAAAAGTTTTTTTTTCGACTCAGGATAATAATTATGTAGGAAAATAAAAAAATCTGACGCCGTACAGCCCATAAATATTAAACAAATTGGACAAAAAACTTGAAAAAAAGCTCATAAGAATTTTTAAAGAGATGACGAGGCTGATTTTCAAATAAAGATTTCATTTTTTTTATAAATAAATTAACATGATGAAAAAAATGGCTTTTTTCTATTGGACGTTTCCGGTGCTTGTGAATAACATTGAAATCTTTTTAATCGCATAAGTTTCATAAAGTAACTTAACTAAACATATTCCAATATTACATAAGAAGCAAAAAACATTTTTTATGAAAAACTATTTGTTGAAAGAATGTTTTTTACAATTTTTCATAATATTAGATTTTTTAAAAGTTATATTGCATTAAATTTGGTTAAAAAGAATATAATGACGAAGAAATTTCTTTTTGAAATTATTGTTGCTAATATAAAACACAAATTTAATAAACAAATTGTTTAGACAGGAATTTTTCGACAGGAAAATCCGTTTTTTATGTAATTTTTTAATTCGAGACTTTATGCTAATTTTGGAAAACTTCATAGTCTTTTGATAAATTGTGTGATTTCTCTAAACAAATTCAATAAAAAAATGTTTAGAGACGGCATTTCTGCAAAGAAAAATAAGGCTTTTTCGATGACTCCTTTTCAAGTTAGGAACTTTACGATAATTTCCGAACAAAATTCATAATCTATTTATCAATTTTTCTACTTTTAAGCCAATTTTAATAAACAAATGCATCATTGGTGTATCAGCCGATGGATATATTCTTTTTTTATCGATTGAAGACTTGTTAAGCAGGATATTCATAATAAATTTAGCAACATTCATGACTAGTTAATAAATTTCATGATTTATAAAAACTAATATAACAAAGAAAAGCATTATTGGATCATCTGTGGCGAAGAAATTCATTTTTTTTTTTTGGATGCGAAATTTCTGCAACGCACAGAACTAGTGTACCGGGGTATAAAACAGCTTAAGCATCAGGCCTGAAATCTCTCTGAAAAATCCTTTTGGTATTTTCTCAAATTTTCTTTTGCAAAAATTGGTCAATATTTGTGAGCTGAACGTTATTTTGAACCAAACAATTCATCATTTTCACCCACTGTGCGCGCGTGTGCAACGCCCACGTTACAACCAGTAATGGGTTTCGGGTGTTGGTCTTTTTGGAGGTGGCCAAGGCATATCGAATGTGGATGGCAAATATCCTTGCACGCCATCGCCAAGATTAGAGATGGCGAAAATCTTAGCTTCCTGATAGAGATCTGGATTTTCTTCTCTGGATCCATGTGGCTCTGAAGATACATACAAAGTTTTCCTATCCTCACCTCCGAAAACACATGAGTTGAGTCGAAGTGCATCCAGATGAATGTATCTAACCACTCTATTGGTAATAGTCGGGTCAACTTCAAGGATCTAAGGGAAATTAAAAAATATTATGTTTGTTAGAAGATTTTTTTTTTTTTAATATTTTCAAAGAAATTAAATTCGTACATGTGAACCTCCATTTAGAGGCACCCAGAGCCGAATTCTTTTATCATCTGTCATACAACCCAGAGTGACAGGACCGCTGAAGATGGGAGGATTCTGGGTTCGATGCCACTCATACAAGTCAAATACGATACGAGGAGGCCCTAAAAACAGTGTTTTAATTACG
>NC_046658.1:138543720-138546184 GCF_010883055.1 Belonocnema kinseyi | reverse complement strand
ATTATTCCCAACAGTGATCCAAAAATACTTGCGCATGCTTCAAGAGTGCGGCGCTCATTGGCTCTAGTCCGCGTACGTATTTAAAAATCAAGTACAGACGCGTACCGTAGCCAAAGAACGTCATTAACATCCAAGCATGCGCAGATTAAGGCGGCTCTGGTGGGATCATTGACTTCACGAAAACACGTGTAACGTTCCTTCACTCTCTAACTCACGGATGCCTCGTGTCACACGCATATAGCAATGAAAATCGAATTTTGTGAAATCAACCTGATATCTCTCTTATAAACGGACTATTTTTTCACGAAAAGTATATTAGTTGATGCTTACGCCAATGAATTTTTTAATGTTCAATGCAAAAATTACGAATTGCCAACAAAAGAGTTGAATTTTCATACAAAAGAAGTTGAAAATCTTTCGCATCTAAAATGTTTAGTTCATAATTCATAAAAATGAACTTTTAAACAAAAATGTGGATTCGCAACACAAGAATATGCATTTTTTACAAAAATAATTGAATTGCCGATATAAAAAGAGAAGTTTTCATTAAAATTGGTTGAATTTCTAAATAAAAAAAATGAACCTGTAATGAAATAAATCATCTTCTAAGGCAAAAACAAAGTTTTTACGAAATAGCCAAATTTTCAAGTAAGGAAGATAAGTGTTCAGTTAAATATGGAATATTTGAATTGTTAGTTGAAAATATAACTTAAATAAATGTTTCAAAGTAATTCACTTCTAAATAAGTGGTTCAGTTTTGAAGCGAGAAATGTTTTTAGTCACTACTCAAGTTTAGCTATAATTTCATTAAATTATTATATGAGAAGAAAAATTTATGCACTAAAGTAAAATTTGCAGCATGATCTATATGTATAGAGAAGCTTAAGTTTTAGTTTTTAATATCATTATTCAAATTTTATTGATGCGATAAATATATTTTAAAATGTTTTTTATCTATTTTAAGGGTGCTATTTTGGATGTTTTATACTCTTTAATTTTAATATACAAAAAAAATAGTTCGATACATTTATGAGTCATCTATGTCTAAAAAACGCAATAAATATATACTCGTATTTTTTTTGGTTCTAAAATGCTGAAAACATATTAAAACGCAAAGAGTGATGTGTTTTCAGCAAAAAAATATATCTGTAAATTTTGAACAATTATTGGAAAATAAACTACATTTTTTCCAGAAGGAAGGACAAATTTATATATTTTGTTTAAAATTTTGCTGTCCTGGTAGCAAATTTTCTTCTTGGTTAAAGATTAATGCTTTTGGCCGTATATTTATTCCTTTGCTCAAAAATTAATTTTTAATGTCGTGATTAAACGATTTAATTGGTTTCCTTTCATTCTTCTTTTTTTGTCAAGGATTGAATGATTTATTTGAAACTTCATTGCATTTTCTTAAAAGCTCATGTGCTTTGTTAAAAACCTTACCTTTTCTGTAAAAAATTAATCTCCTTGGTTAAAAATGCATTAAACAATTTTCGTTGATTTTTATTATTTTTTTTTAAATCAATTCATTCAACTGAAAATTTTAATTTCGATTTTTGGTTAAAAGTTATTATTTCCTTATAGAAAGTTAAACAATTTTGATACAAATTTGTCTTTGTTAATTGAAAATTTAAATTGAACTATTTTGTTGCGAATTCGTAATTTTTGTTAAAAAACTATTTTCCTGGTAGAAAATTATATTTTTCTTAGCAAGTTAATATTCATGTTTAAATATTCATCTTTTCGGTTAAAAATGTAAGTAGTTTGGTTCAATATTTATCATTTTAGTTAAAAACTTACATCCTGCAAAAATCGAGGGCGAAGTGTGAGAACTAACAGCCGCGAACCCTGGCGCGCTAAAACTTGCGAGCAGCGCGTACGGCGCGCTACGAGGATGTGCCTGCGTGTGCGGACTCATTTTTTTTTAACATAGCCATGACGTTGTGATCATAAACCTTCGTCCCGCTCAAAAATTAAAAAAGGGCTCTTGATTGCACCATTTACTTAATTTACTTTAGCTTTATCACGAATATTATTATTAACGATCGATTCAATAATATTAATAAATAAATATATGTTTGTCGCCGGTGTCGATATAAGGAAGTGAATTTTGTAAAATCCGCAATAGCAGTTCTTTAAAAGTTAAAAACTGATGTTCAGGAAATTTTATTTTATTGATCATAAACTTCATAAACTTTCGCAACAAATTATAATACGGATTTCAGGATAGGGAATCTTCATAAAGAATTATTCATTGATTAGGAATAGAGAATTTTTTACATGAAAGAAAACGTTTTTATTAAAAACTTACCAGTTATCATTTTGGTTCTCGTATTATAACCGAGCAGTAGGATTCTCTGATTTGCAGAATCGATGTAATAGACTGTGCCTTCTGTGGTAGGGTGGAACACGATTCCTTCGCTCAAACCAACTCCCTGAATCACATGGTGTATAAGTTGCTGGGAAT
>NC_046658.1:138542237-138543620 GCF_010883055.1 Belonocnema kinseyi | reverse complement strand
AATTATGCGATAAAAAAATTAATTTTGAACCAAAGGAATAAATACACGAGAGAAAGCATAAATCTTTAACCAAGAAGAAAAATTGTCTACCAGGAAAGCAAATTTTTTTACAAAATACGTAAATTTTTTTTTCCTTCTTAAAAAAACTTAGCTTATTTTTCAACAATTGTTCAAAATTCACAGATTTTTTCTTTTTCGCTGAAAAAATATCACTTTATGTGTTATAATATGTTTTCAGCATTTTAGAAACATAAAAAATACGAGCTTTTATTTACTGCGTTTTCTAGGCATATATGACACATCAATGTATTGAACTAATTTGTATGTATATTAAAATTAAAATTTTGGAATTACAGAGTATGAAAAATTTGCCATTTATTTTCATGACGAAATGGATGAAAGTTCTAAGATCTATAATGTAACGTTTTGTTTAATAACAGCCAAAATAGCACTTTAAAATGTTGAAAAATTTTGAAACTTTGTTGCTTGACTTTAGTTCCGTCTTGCTCTCTAGATGCTTGTTATCATCATTAAAATAAATTCTCCGTGTGCCTTTTAGTAATAATTCCCAGGAATTTCGTAATTCCGTAGTTGTTAACGCAGAAGCGTCTCGTTCTGGGACTTTAATCTCGCAGTTATTGATGAACCTTAGGCAATAAGCTAGAATACTTTTCATCTTTGGTAGTGAAGAGATGTCCTTTATAATTTCCAAGAGAAGATCTTCAGGAGGCTCTGAAGCAACATGTGCCTTGATAGATCCTCTTTCTTCTTTGTGAATTTTAGTTAAAACACCTATTTTATTCTCGAATTTAATTTTTAAGGTTGCCTTAGAAAGTTCCTCTTCCAAATAATCAGGTCCGTTCCACCACAATTTGTTTTCCAGTAAATTGGAACCAGGTGAACCTCGGGACACCAAATCGGTTGAATTTTCCATTTCCTTAACGTGATAGAAATATTGTGTTCGGACTAGCTTTTGGATCTCCAGAACTCGATTTGACACAAAAGGCTTCCATCTTGATACGTCTTCTCGCATCCATGCCAAAGTAATCACGGAATCAGTCTAAGCATATTTATTATGAAACTGAAGTCCCAAAGGTCTTTCAATATTTTGCATTAATCTTGCCAAAATGCGTGCTCCGCACAATTCAAGTCGAGGGGGTGTAATTTTAGATTGGTGTAACCTTAGACTAACAACACAGTAACGTAGTCAATGAGTGTACAATGTTGTCAACATTCTAAATGTAAACGCAGGCGCCTTTGTAGTCGCTTCGCAAAATCCATGAAGGTTGACTTGAACCACGTTGTCGCAAATGGCACGGTTTGAAATTCAAATCCGATTGATATTGCCTAAGTCTGCTTAAAAATCCTACTATCTTAACTTTA
>NC_046658.1:138505352-138542137 GCF_010883055.1 Belonocnema kinseyi | reverse complement strand
TGAGTGAGTTTTACTCTTATTCTCCCTACTCCCAGCTCCCGCCTTTCTTAGCTTTCCCGCTATCATCAACGTCTCCCTACTCCTCGCGGTAGCGTCCGCCTCTCGACTCGAGCATTGCTCGCGACACTTACTGTCCGGCCGGCCCGTTGATCACACCTTACTTGAGAACGAGCAATATTCTCTGAATTGTACAAAGTCTAAACGCATCTCGCATGAGAACGAGCAATGTTCTCTGAATTAAAATAAAGTCAGTTTGTTGATTTACTTCGTGGCTTCTTAATTTCTCTCCTTCAACATTTAAACATGGAATTTCTATGGAGTCAAGGATCCTTTCTCGAAATCACTTTTGGTCATAATTTCAATATAGTGCGAAATGATCCAATCTTTGAATATTTCGCCTACATTGTTGACCGACATTTAAACATTTTACGCTATCTAGGTTGAGCAAGCATGCAATAGATGGCGCCAATTTAAGTATAATATAAATTCAACAAATTATAACTGAGCCACATCAACGCGCTACTGGGTCTGCCAGTAACTTTACTTAATTTGCAGTTATCTTATGCTGCCTAGAGAATTTTTGGATAATTCAGAGTAAATATGTATATAAACTCAATTTAGGGTCATAGAAAAAAATCCAGCGTCTTCCACCTCCGCTGAACCGTATTTTCCGGTGTTGTTCCCTCTTTGTGTTCAACCTAAAGTTTAAACATAAATTCAGGAGCTTTTGCTTACCGAACCATAGCCCATAGTATGCATTAGATCCAAAAGTAAATCCTTCGTTTTCCTCAAGGGTTACTGATTCAAATGTCCTGGTTATTTCACCTGGAATATTTGTCTCACTATTCCATTCGAGTTTTGAAATTCTATTATCATAACCCACTAGAAAATGTGTGTTTCTCCATTTAATAGGAGTAGCAAAAGATATGCGACCGGGACCTTGTGGAAAGAAATGGTTGTTAAAAATTAGTAGAATTCGTTGCCTGAAGCATAAAAAGGGGTTTCGTAGCCTGTTAAAACTTAACCAAGTCCTTTAAACCGCCCACCTTAATAATTTCTCTGCCCCTTAGCACTTAAATTTAAATGATCCAAAAGTTCGAAACTTTTACAAAAAGAAAAAGAGAAAAAAGAAAATATTTTAACAGACAAAATGTTTCCACTGAATATGGTAGAATTCTATTGCAAACGCACCATAAAAAAGTTTCAGCCCTCTGATAAATGTCTAGCACACCCAAAAATAAACTTCTAAATACAATAAAATGCCTTAAAAATACACAATTTTAGAAAGTGAAAAGTTTTTAATGATTATTGCAGTATTCTTAAATTTGGAATCTTTAGAATGTGTATTTTTTAAGAATTTAATCATATTAAGAGTTTGGTTTAGGGTGGGCTTCACATCAAATCAAATTTGTCTTCTGACTTAAAAGTTGATGTATTCTGTTGAAAATTTATCTTTCTGAGTAGAAAATTAATGTTTTCGGTGAAAAATTGAATTTTATCATTAATATTCAATTTTTGGTCTACCAATAAATAAGTCAATAAAAAGTACGCAATAAAGATAATAATGAAAACTTAAAGATGTTTAAAACTAGAAAATATCTCTTTTTTAAATTAAAAATCACTTCTTTAACTCAGCTACAAACTCGGGGCTACGAAACCCTAAAAATGTTTGCAATTAAAGATAATTCCAATAAGGAAGAAAAAAATAAAAAGGATTTGGATACCTGGATTAGTACAGAATAAACCTTCGGGCGTTATACGATAGGAACATATTGTACGACCATTATCTCTTATGAAGTAGACTTGGTTGTTATTATAGAAAAGAATTTTAAGTGGTAGATTGCTGCTGCGTACTACTCTAATGCTAAAGAATAAAATTTATTTTATTTGTGCAAATGATGAATCCTGATGAAATTAGATTCATTAAAGCAAACGTGATAACATAGTTTTTTAATTTTATTAATTTAACATATTTTTTATGCATCTCGTGATTAAACAAATTATCATTTGGTTGGAAGCTTTATGATGTTGTTAATAATTCAACTGTATTGACTCGAAAATATTACTTGATTCAACATTCAAATATCGTGTCAAAAATTTTCTTTGTAAGTTAAATTGATTCTATCAGTTTAAAAAAGTAATTCTCAATAGTTAAAAATTTATTTCTGCAAACTAAAATATAAGTATCCTATTTTCGGCACAAAACTTAACTGTTTTGGTGAAATTTTGTTCTATTAAAAATGAATAATTTGGTCAAAACTAAATATTTTTTCATTAATCCTTAACTTTTTTGTTGAAACACTCATATTTTTTTAAGATTAATGTTGTTGGTCAAAAATTTACATTTTTTTGTTAAACATTCATTTTTATGGTTGAAAATTTACCTTTTTTCAAAAAAATTATGTGCTTTGTTTGGTCAAACACAAATATTCTTGCTTGGATATTGAGCTTATAGGTTGAAATTTCACTTCTTTAGAGGAAAATTTAACAATTTTGTGTAAAATTAATTCTTATATTTGAAAATTTATTTGTTAACTTTCCGCACAAGGGTTTCATTTATTTTTCTTAAAAATGCATTTTTTCATAGATTCTATGGTTTGTTTCAAAATTCCTCTTTTTTTTATTAAGAGCCCTTTTTTGATTAAAAAATGTGTCTCCCTGGTTAAAAAATTATCTTTCTAGTTAAAAATTCATTTCAATGGTTAAGAGATTGGTTAAAATGTAGAAAATTTTTAACTCCTGGTTAAAAATGCAGTAGTTTTTCACCATAAGATTTAAGTATTTCATTGAAATTTTTTTTTTACACACTTTATAATTTTAGTTTACAATTCATCATGAAAAATTAGACTTAAACTTTTTCTTTAGTAACTGTCTTTTTTTTTAGCGTTTTTCTCTTTGGTCAGAATTTCAAATAATTAAAAAAAAATTTTTTGTTCGAAAATGTATACAATTGTATTGGAAAATTAACTCTTTATACAAATTTATCTTTTTGAATTTACAATTTCATACTTTAGATAATTTTTTTGTTTGTTTTTTGACAAAAAAACTTTATCGTTTGTAAATTCAATTCAATGCAAATTACTGTTTTTGGTTAAAAATGAATTATTTCATTTTTATTTTAAAATTGAACTGTTTGCGTAATTGAATGTCCCAAGATGTTATTCAAAAAATGTGTAAGACTATTTGGGAGAGGAAAATCAAAAGATCTTACAAAATATATTATTTTTAGATGTTTTTGCCTATAATTATTTTATTTGAAAATTTCTTTTTTATCACAATTATTATTATTTTTTGAATTAATAATTCTGGTTAGCAATTAATTTCGTTAGTTACGAGTTTAATCATTTTTTTTTTAAATTTGTGTTTTGAATTTGAAAAAAATCAAATAAAAATTCAATTGTTTTATTTTCTTCTTAAAAAACCATCTTTTTGTCAAAGATTTAACTATTTGGTTAAATATTCCTGAATTTTTTTGAAAGCTCTGCTTTTTGGTGGAAACTTCATAATCTAGGTTAAAAATTAGTTTTAAGTAAAAAAATTGTTTTTGTGTGTGAAAATATAACTATTTCTTTAAGCCTTCTTTTAGTAACGATTAATTTTATTAGCGGATAATTTTTCTATGCTTTTTTTTTTAAATCCGTCTTATTAAAATAAAACCATTTGGATAGAAAGTAATCAGCTTTTTGGACGATTATGCTATTGTTTTTTTAGTTTTTAATTGAAATCATTTTTTTTTTATCTAAAAATGTAACTGTTTAGTTTTAACTTTTGATGAAAATTGATATTTTTTATTTGAAAAAATCTGTTTTGGTTCATGATATAACTAGTTTAGTTAAAAATTTTGTTTTTGTTAAACATTTTTTCTTTTCATTTTTTCTTCTTTGGTAGAAAATTCTTCGTATTTGAATATATATCTATTGGTGGTTTAACAAATCAAGTACAAAAATTAGGTTTATTTTTTTAAAAGTATATTCTCTTGGTAAAAAATATTGTGCTTGGCTGAAAAATATACTTCTTTGTTAAAAATTTATGTTTATTTATCAAAAATATAATATTTTTGTTTCTAGTAAAAAAAAGTTATTTTGCAATATCTTTTAATTTGCCTCAACCTAACGCTCTGACATAATTTCAAGATAACCTGTTATACAAATACATGTTAATTTTGTCTTGGAAAGCGTCAAAACAGATTTGAAGACAAGAATTGTTTTGCATTCAAATTATTAATCTTCTACGTTTAAGATTATTTTTAAACTCCGAAGAAGAATAAATAACGGTCAGAGAAAATTAATAATTGGTCAGGTGAATAACAGAGAATTTAAAGGAATTTGTAAATTTCAATTTTGTAGCAAACCTGTAGATATTAAACAAATTCCTTAATGAAATATAGTCTTAAATAGAAAAATATAATTAATTAATTAAAATTTTAAAAGGTTGATTAATATTGAAAGTAATGGTACTTACTCAGGTTCAGGATAAGGGGGATTACAAATTATCGAAGAAAGAAATGCGCTTAAAGTGCAGATCGCTAGCAGGATTTTCATTCTTCACAAAAACACTTTTTTATTAAAACTTTGTGTAAGAACAGTGTCAAGAACCTGCTCTTGCGAAAAAAGAAGGGACGGATAAAAAGTCCGTTTCACTTTTAGGCTTTCTGCCAGTCAAATCTTCAAGATTTTGCCTATTCATCTTAAAAAGGGGCCGAACTATGACAAATGGAGTGATCAGGGCCGGCTCTAGCACAACGCGAACAACGCGGTCGCCTAGGGCACCAAGTTTTGGGAGTCACACAAATCTGAAGGGCACCGTTCCACGAAGTATTATTACTTTATTAGAAAAAAGAAGTTACACTTGAACATCGCTTTTACGAGCATCCGTTTCTAGAATGAATTTTTGCAAAATATTTGAGCAAAATATCTGGCCTCTTTGATCTCTTATCACAGTATCACTTTCCCCTTAAACCTACCTATGATCTCCGCAGTGCAAGCGAATTTTGCGCGCGAAATTTTATTTGCGACAAAAATTTCAATATTTTCGGAATTAGTTGGCGATTTTAATAAGTCCGCGTGGCGGCGTGATTGTCGCCAGACCTGGCAAAAATTAACTGCTATTAGCTGAGTTTAATGGCAACCAAGATGGCCTCTGAGGTAAAGTCCGAGCGTATTATGATTATTTTTTTTTTTTATTATTGTTATTTACATTATGATTATTGTGCTTTCAAAATTTTTATAAAATGTTAAGCTCAAATTTAATTATTGAAATTTTTGAAATTTACAGATTGTAAATTTGATAATTAATAAATTATGCAAGATCTTGTTATAGGAAAATGGGGGGGGGGGCAAAAAAAAATCACTCAACTAGGGCCCCAGGTTTTCTCGAGGCGGCCCTGGGAGTGATACATTCTTATTATGTACTACGGATTTCATGTTGTCATTTATCAAACAATGGTACTTATTCTTTCACAAGTTTTGAAGATTTTTCAACAACAAATTGTGGCGATGGAAAATATTTGAAAAGATTTAAGGTTGAAGTGACAGACCTCGGACTCATTTGAGTAATTTGAAATGGTGTCAATAGTAGCATAAATGATAAAACATGTAGTAGAATTTCGAAATTATCAGTAAATAATTTGTGTATCCTTTTTTAGATGAAAAACTTCCGTCTTTTAATTTTTTCCGTACCTCGTGTCATTAAAAAAAAAAACTATTTCTATTTATAATGTTATTATTTACGATTAAAACAAGCATTGAGCGTTCCATCAAACCGTAATTAAGGATAAACTTCAAAATAATTTTTTTCCTACCTTTCGTCCTTTTCCCAAAAATTCAGGTTTTATATTGAAATGATTTATATCACGATTAAAACGAGAACTACACTTCCAGTATGAAAATTAATAATAAGAAAATTGTAGATCTTTTTTGCCATGCTCGCAAAATGGAATTCTTGATTTTCAAATATTTTTTGTGCAATCAAATTTAAAAATTTCGATTTTCCAAAAAAATTATACATTGAATTCCAACTTGTGAAGTTTTTCATAAATTTAATCTGTATAGTTTCCATGTTATTTTTTACTACTTGATCCAAAAAATCTGCATCCTTGAATAATAGGTTTCTGTGAAAATTCGTAGATATAATTTAGGCGAAAAATTTTATTAGTAAAAATAAGTGGTATCTAATTGCCAAAAATTCAATTTTTTTACTATTAATGATAAAAGTTTCTGGCGATAATATTTTACGGTGTTGAAAATGCATCGTTTTTCTAACTCTGAGTTTACTTTGTTTGAAAAAAGGGGGGAGGGGTGAGTCAAATTTCAAATAAATGTAATACCTTCGCATGATCAGAATATAAAAATTCTTATTTGGAACCGTGAAAATGATCTTAAATGTATTTTTATGACCCTGGAAAAAAGCTTTAATCAATTTTAGTATTAAATTGTATTTTTTTGTACGTAATAATAATTTTGAAATCTCGAATTCCAAAAGCTTGAAATATCATAGAATCAACATAGTTGAAATGAAATTTGAATCTTCTTTCCGTCTTTGCAGATACAGTAAGACGAAAGTTAAATTATTGTCGAAACATGTTAAGAAAAACATTCGTAGTCACCCAAAAGAAGGAAAGTTTTAGTTAAAAATTTTTCAGATTTGTTATTAACATGTATACCAATATAATATTGATTCCAATTTTGGTCAGTTTAAACTGTCATAATTTAAATTCAAAGATTCTAATACGAATTGATTCAATTTTTGAAAAATCAAATTGAAACACTTAAATGAAGGACATACTTATACAAGGCAAATAGATTTTACAAAATTTACTTTGTTTATACAAGCAGTAGAAAATTTTTTCAAATTAGAGAAAGACTGAGTCACGTTTACATTGTCAGAATATGATCTAGTTGCTGTTTCAATATAGTTTAAAATGATTAAATTATAAACATTCCCAAATAAAGCTTACAAATTTTTCATTAATCCCTTTTTTATAGGATACTTGGCAGACACAAAATATGAACAAATTTAATTTAAAAAACTTGCTCTTCCAAGAAAGTGTGAAGTCTTATCCAAATTTTTCATTTATGATTTGCGGACAGGATAGTTAGATAGGATACTTTTTTAAAGTTAGCACTTGTTCTCTTCGTGTCTAGCTAAGAATATTATTTAAATTTTGTTTTATTTGCTAGTTAAAATAAAACTGTTCACTTTAATGATATATTTTCGTACGATGAAATATTATTCATTCATTCAATTCTACACCGCTATATTGTAAACTTGTAATTTTGCCAAAAGACTTGCGAAGCAAAAGTAATGAATTTTGAACGCTTTCAATTTTTTTGTCAACATGATTTGAAGTATGAATACCAGATAAATTTATTGCCAGCACGAAATTGTTTGGAACTTGCAGACAAAAATACTGTAATGCAATTTTTTCGAAAGAAAGAATTAGTGACAGCCAATCATTCTTTTTTTTTAAATTGCTGTCAAAATTACTTGCAATTGAAAAAATGAAAAGCAGGTAATTTTGACAGCAAATTCAGTGAGTTTCATCAAATATAAAATTATTAACTACGCCAATTTTTTGTATTGTCAGGAAGATATTTTTGAATATAAAACTCTTTTTTATTCCATAAGTAATAATTTTTTATCTGTATTTAGTGCAGGAAGCAGAGCTGAAGTTTTCATGAACATAACCATCTTGAATTATTTTTACAATATTTTCGTCATCAGTAGGATTTGTCAAAACTTTCTTCAAGAGAAATTCGCGCAGTCACGAGATCTGCTTCAGAGGTACGACGGTGATGGCGCTGACGTTTGAGCATTCCTACAAAGGGTCCAAGAACAGAGTGGCAACCTTGTAAGATGTCGCCATTTTAATTTCTGGTTCACCGAGGTCCGCGCGGTTTTTAAAATTACAAAAACGCATATCCTTTGAAAAGAAATAAATAGAACAATAAATTTATTGAAATAAATACATAAAAATACAATCTCAACCCACATACCTGGGAGTGTCCTCCTTTATTTAAAAAAATTAGAATAAAAGTAAAAATTGAGCATTTCTCTCTTCGATGACGATCGGCACCTTTTAGAGATCCTGAAGGGAAGATTGAGACACGGAAAACTTCAAATCTGATAGGTTCCGCTGTACCGGAACTAGTTAAACTTTTAGGAGATTTGATTAGTATGAGTTGGCGCTATTTTCAAATCACAATTTTATTTTGAAGAGGATTTAATACTGAATAGAGACAACGCTCAAACAAGAACCTTATAAATTATTGGGAAAATTATGTATTGAGGTTAGGGAAAAATAATTTTCACTTTAAAATACATATACTTTAAAGATTTCGTACACAAAAGAATTATTTAAAAATAAAACTGTTCAAACTTTTCGCGCCTCATGAACATATCAAAGTTCCGGTACAGCGCCGACTATTGGAGGGGGAAACGTGTCTCAACAAACGTGTCTCTCAATTTTGATCCATTTCTTTTAATTTTTAACAAATTTCTATTTGTTCAAGCAATTATTATTTCCTTACGCAGTTATATTTTGATAAATAAAAAAATTAAATAAAGTAAAACATATACATATATTTTTCGGAATGTATATTGTATAAAAGGAATACATGTACCATTTTTCAACTTTCTAGTCTGTCACCTTGATATTCTTAAAAGCACATGCTTTTGAGACTTGAATCGTAATTTTCATTAGTGAATGTGCTTTTCTATAATATAATAATTATAAAGATTGTAAAAAATATGAATAATGTAATAATAAATAAACTTTTATCATTTTAATTTTATTATGACTTTTATGATTTATTCAATAGTGCGTCGAAAGAAGATGTAAATAACCCATACTCAGATTCGAAAGAAATTTTAGGAAAAAAACAATAATTAATTGTATAAACAATAAAATAGGGGTTTTGAAGAATTTACTACCCCTCGAAATCATTTGATATTATGTATAACTCAGAAAATACGATTTTGAATATATTTTGGGAAAGTAGTTATTTAAAAAAATTGTATTTGTTTAAAATATTAAAAGGTAGTTAATGTATTCTTTCTACATACTGGACAGTCAGTAACATAATTGTTTGTGTTGTATTTTATTGCATTCTTTTATTTATCACGAAAAACTACTTGAACAAAGAAACATTGCTTTAAAAAATAGAAATTTATCAAAAATTAAAATAAATGTGTTAGAATTATGAAATTATATAACAAAAAGTAGCACAGGATGCCAATTTGAAAAAAGTGGGCATCTGTCGCACAATTTTTATAAATTTTGAAAATAAAAGTGAATAATTGTTAAAATAATTACATAATGTTTTTAGAAAAATTTTCTACTTTAAACAATGACAAACAATTACATATCAATTACAAAATACGATTATTTTTTACATTTTTTGGGAACAAATAATGTTTCGAATAATTTTACTTCTGTTTAAGCAATTTAAAATGGTTTCAAAAGTGGTACGAAATATTCTAATTTTCTGTTAGTAATTATTTGTATAAAAAGGCGACAGAAATTGCTAAAAAGTAGCAATACATAATACGTAAAAATGAGGTGTTTGATTTTTGGAACATGTTTGGAGCGCTGCAGGGATAGTGAGGGTGGGTTGGAAATGAAAGTTATATTGGTGTGGTTTTATTTCGTAGACACTCTTATTCAATCCCTAAAAAGTTTGGCACGTGTTAATATTCTAATTTCCAAAAAAAAACTACGAATCTTCTTTCTTGAAAAGTTAAAACTATTGGGAGAGGGGGTGGGTTATCTTGCTCTGTAGTTCAAAAATGATTTTCTGGACTACTCCGTTTCTATTTCTGAAAGACGTACTATTAAAATGAGGAAATCGAATTTTGAGGTAAAAAGATCGTTTCAACCCCCCTAATTAATCTATAATAAATACGTTGCAAATTACTTTTGCTTTTTTCATTAATACTTTGCTTCCGCATAGGCAAAAAATAAATCCGCTTCCACTAGTAATCATAAAAGAAAAAGATTTAATTGTCAGGCTTGAGCTCACAAGAAATTCTTACTGAAATCTACGTTGACATTTGGAGCCTAACTAGCATCTGAATCCTCATGTGTGGAAATTGCATGGTTGCATTTTATTTTATTTTTTTTTTCATCATCTGCATCACTAGCTACACAATTTACAATATATATATATATATATATATATATAATATAAATCATATAATAATAATATATAAATAATGTTTTAAAGCACACAATTTATAATAGCTTTTCAAAATTGTCTAGAGCCGCTAAAATAGGATGCTTTCAAACTCGTGGAGTTGTAATAGACTTTGGCATATTGTTTATTGTATTATAAACTCAACTTAGATAATAGCCATGAATTTTATCAAAAATAAGACACTTCATTTGACAGCAAGGCGATTTACCTAAATTGGATCTAGGCAGCGTTGCAATACCTGAACCGGCCTGGTTCGTGTCTGGGCCATGGAATTATCTCGATCTGGGCCCGAAGATAGTCAACCTACCAGGGCCAGATCGGTAATCGGGAAAATATATGGCAATTTCTGCACGGGATAGGGTGGTCGTTTTTTAAAAAATTTTTTGCCCCCCCCCCCCCCCCCCCTATTTTGTTTGAATGGCCCAAAAAATGATCCGGCGAAAAAAATTTTATTTACAATATGCTGGATCCATAAATTTGATCAAAAATGAGAATTTCTACAATTAATAACAAAATATCGTCAAATTCTTACGAGAGGCAAATTTAGTTTATATAAAGCACGTGATGACAAACACAAATCAGAATTTAAAAAAAAAGATTAGATGGCCGCCCAAATTTTGTTTTTCAGACTCATTATTTCTTTGTTTCCAGAACATTTCTATCTTATGCTTTGCGTTTGGTGTTATACGAGTATGTTCTTTACGTTCAAACCATGCACTGAATATGTTTTTGATTTAAAATGAAAAATATTTATTCAATTGAGGCTGTATTGGCCTTAAGGAATACATTATCCCTGCTGCAAAAAAGGAAAGATTCGGAAAGGCCGCTTCGGAAAGATTCAGAAATGTCTCGGAAAGAATTCGTAGAGGGTTTTGAAAGAGTTCGAAAAGAGAATTGGAAAGGCCCAGTCGGCACAGAATTTAGCGACGTCTTCCGACATCGTTACGACATCTTTACGACAACCTCACGAAACCCTATGTCCATGTCGTTAAGGTGTCTTTACGATATCGTGAATAAGTCGTATGATCTGACAATGTCTTTAGGATATCGCAAAGACACCGTAACGACATGGACATAGGATGTCGTAAAATTGTCGGAAAGATGTCGTAACGGTGTCGTGAAGACGTCGCCTAATTTTTTGCCCAGTTGGGGGCTATGTGAACTTTGCGTCCATTTCTTTCCGAACGCCGAGCTGTTCCACGAATCTTTCCGAATGTCCCTTTCTCCTACTTCTTTCCGGGTTCTTTCCGATCAGTGCAGAGTGTCCCTCTAGATAGCATCCATTTTTTTGGAAAGAAATCGGAAAGAAAATAAATAGTCGAGCACAGGAGAAAAATCGTAATGACCTATCCCGTGCAAAACGTACATTGCGAGTTCGGAAACACAGAATTGTTAGTGAAATTTCTTATATCCGCAATAAAGGCGAGGATCAGCTTCCGAAAAGCGCTTACCTCCGATTGAATCAAAACTTCGTATACCTATGTATTTTGACGTATTAATTAAAAATATGGTGGTGAATATACACGCAAATTTGTTTTTCAAGGTCAAAACCAAAAAAACCTAAACAAATTTAATGCTTATTCGTTTATTTTAGTCAATAATAAAAATTTGCGGAAAAGTTTTTAAAAATGGATATAATACCAATACAATTTGGCTTTCCGTTCTCCTGGATTAAAAAAAAATACTTGATTGGTCAATCAAGTTCGTCCAGTCCCTACTGTGTGGTGCTCTGGCCAATCACAGGCATCGTAGATACAGGGTTTGTCCGCAAAGTAATAAGACTGAGTCGATTTAAACAAATTTACTGAGCCATTCGTTACAATTCTTTAAAAACTTTCAAAATAGGCTCCTTCTGCGTCGATGCAGCGCTGCCAGCGCGATTTCCAAGCATTGAAGGCGTCACGGAAGCCATTCTCCGGAATAGCCTTGAAAGTTGCGGTGCATGCTGCATGGATCCCCTCTGTCGTCTCAAAATGCTTATCTTTCATCGGCCTTTTTAGGCGAGGAAACAAAAAAAGTTTGGGGGGGGGGGGACATCTGGGCTGTAGGGCGGCTGCGGAAGCGTTGGGATGCCGGCCTTGGTCAGGTAGCTGTTCACAAGAAAAGCGGTGTGAGGTGAGGCGTTGTCGTGGTGCAACTTCCAGTCGGCTGCGATGTCATGAACCACAGATTTTGATAAATTTAACATCTGGGCAATTAAACGAATACTCAGTCGACGGTCTGAGTCCAAAACTTTGCGCACACGAGTCAGATTTTTGGTGTTTGTCGAAGTCGAAGGTCTTCCAGCACGGTCTTCATCGGCGACTTCTTCCCGGCCCTCCAAAAAGGCCTGGTGCCACCGAAACACACCATTTCTTGCTAAAGCAACATCTGGGTAAGCCTGCTTAATCATATCAAACGTCTCTGTCGCAGATTTGCCGAGTTTCACACAGAATTTTATCGCGTACCTCTGCTCTAACGAACGCTGCCTTTTCGGCTTGCACCACTTACAGAAACATGTCGCGTGAAAATGCCTGTCCTGACTCTCCAAGTACTCGGAGACAACTGACCAGCCGCTCGTTCGTTAGCTAGGAACGCCCTCTACCAAATCCAGTCGGTGCGCGCACGCTCCGAAGTACAGTCGCGGCGGAAGAAAATCAGTCCTATTACTTTGCGGACAAACCCTGTAGTATACCTAAGAACAACATGACCTGATATTTCAGATCAACCCTGAAGAAGTGAACTTCTATGTTCACGAAACGTCGCAAACAATTCGTTGTTTTTTATATGAGTGAAACTCGAAATATCTCTTTTTATCAAAATGAATCATCTTGGTTAGAATATAATTTTTTTGCAATTATTCGTTTTCTTTTGGTAGAAAGTTAAGCTTTTCTACTGAAAATGTAACGATTTTAGTTTTCGTTGATAGAGTTTTTTTAGGTCAATATTCCACTACTTGATGAAAAATTCACGTATTTTGCTGAAAATGTATCTTCTTCGGTAAAAAAATATTGTTGCTTGTTGAAAATTCATGTTTATCCTTAAAAAATCACTTATTCTGTTAAGAATTAAATTATTCAGCTCAAAACAATCTATGTTGGGAAAAGTAAAAAATTTGTGGGAAGACGTGAGTTTTTGTAGGGTGAAAATTCACACAAACATGCTGAAGAAGGTTTTCCCTTCGAAGAGGGCGTTAAAAGCAATTCGCCAAATTGTCAAATTTGGTTCATAAAGTACAATGTTTGACTCGTTAAAAGTCGTAAAATGCGATATCCATGGTACATACAAATTCATAAATATCACAGAATACAACAAACATTGTAATAAAATAGTAATGATCATAATTTTAAGGCACAGAGAACTGGGTGTCCAATGAGAAAAAGCGAGACATAGTAACCAGGCTTTCTGAACCAGGAACCCAAAAATTTTATGATAAAATATCATCAAATACGTAAAAGGTCTAGAAGATTTTGTAAATATTGCAAATAAAATTTCGAAATCTCGAATTAAATAATAATGATAATAATAATAATAAGAATGTCAGGTGAAATGCATAAATGTTGCGAAAACAGGTACAGATTCCGTATTTAAATTTGAGAGCGTCGATTAAAATGCGTAAATTTATCGAATGAAGAGGCGTAAATCTCGCATTAAAAAAATTAAGAATGTCGGATAAAACACATAAACGTCGTTGTGAATAACAGATCTAGATTACGTATTAAGGTTCAATAGCGCGGGTTAAAATAAATAAATTTATCGTATAAATAGTTTAAATCTCGCATTGAAAATGAAAACGGCAGCGTCAAACGGAAATCGCAGGTCCATCAAAGAAATAAAAATGTGTCGCATATGCTAACACAAGTCAAGTTATTTAAACTTACAGAAGTTTGTATAAGCGTGACAAATTGAAAATATTGCCTAATTATTGTTGGTAGATTTCGCGATAACACTGCATTTTTAGTTTATCGTTATAAAAGGCATGAATAAATTGGTATTAAGAATATGCGACGCGCCAATGTTTGTTTGCAAGGCCAACGAAAATTTTTTGTGAAGAAGTTGAATTCGTCTCGAATACTTATAAATTATTGAAGAAAATTATTTAAATAGCCGAAGAAATGGTTAGATCAAAATTAGCGCTTAAAGAATTCAAAAAATTTGCTCCGAAAAGTAGGTGAAAGGAAAATTATTTTTATAACGTTAGCATCACTCCGAAAATTCAAACGAAATTGGAACGTATGCGTCACTTAAAACTGCGAAAAGGCGCAGAAGATACGTTTTACAGACAAAGTATAAACATTCTTGAAATATGGAACAAACAGGTTCTTAAGAATTTAAAAAAAAAGTACAATGTTACCATTGAGACTTATAGAAAGGATGCAGGGATGTAAATTTCTCAATAAAATTCAATATTTTCCTTTATTACATGTCAATTACGAAATTCCCTCCATTTTGACCGTTTATGCGTGGTCGGCATTTAAACAATAAGATTGGTGGTGTCCTTTCGCGAAAATGTATCTTTTGGTCTCCAAATTAGTTTTTGTGTCCTCTGGATAATACAATTAATCCAAAGGTTGCGTAAAAAACGCTTACGGTCCGACTCGCCGACACAAGTTAGAGTGAGTTAGTTTTTTTTTGCTGTTGCAATTTGTGGTTCCAAGTTGCGGTTCTGTCGGAGTCACCATTGCAGGTGGTGGCTATTGGTTCAAATATATTTTAAAAAATCTGACTCAATTCAGATTCACTATACCACTTTGTTCAGGAGAATAAAGAAATAACCACTGAATTTAACTTAACAGAAATAACTTTTTATTTAAAGGTAAGAGAACATTGCACGTTCTCAGTCAAGAGATGTGGTAGTAGAGGGAAAGCTGAAAACAGCGGAAAGTGCAGTATCTTCGTGATTTCAATGCAACGTAGTATAAGTGAGCCACAGCAATGCGTGGCTGGGGTTGCTCGTTTTTTATGAATGTTTCCACTCTTACATTTCACAAAGAATTATAGGAGATATATTATTTTCTGGGATATATGTGCCCATTTCCAACCACATAGTTGAATTATCAAATAAGAAAAATAAATTGTTAATTAAACTTTTTCACCTTCGACTAAAAAAGACCAGCTTTGAAGAAGGGACATGAAGTGTCAACCAACTAGTTGAATATTTCACTGAAAATTTTAAATAAGATTATTACTTTATAAAATAGTTTAATTTGCAGTTAGGAAAATCAATGTCCAACAAAAAAACTAATTGTTAAAAATGCGATTCAATTTCTAATACGAATTTTAGGATCAGCAAGATGTATTTTTTATCGTTAATGGTAATTTTTTTACAGAAAACACTAACTATTAACAAAATACAATAATTTTCTAACAAAAAATTGAATATTTATCGAAATAAAAATAAATTTGTAATAACAAATCTTGTATTTAAATTTCCAGTTAAAAAAAATCAACTGAAAAAAGCAAATTTTCAACCAGACAGAAACATTTTCAAGCAAGAAGATTCATTTACCACAAAAAATTTTAACACAATATATAACGGTCATTCATTATCAGATTCATAATTAAATAAGCGATTGCCGCCACATTTTGTACTCGCATCTTTTAGAGGAAAATAATTTTCACATCTTTCTTTGTTTCAATATGATTTATTTTCTTATTTTATGGTATGATTTTCACAACTTATAAATTGTAGAAAATTATACTTTTTTTCAATAACAATATCTCAAAAACTGTTGATTTAAAGAAGAAATTCTGCTTGAAATAAAAGCTTGTAATTTATATAAGCTTAATGGGGAATAATATTTTTTTTTATTTCACATCGAATACGCTATAAAAAAACGGTCCAATGTGAAAAAATTATTTTAATTATAAAAATTGCAAGAAAAATCGATGATACATAAAAAATAGTGCATCATTTACATTTTTTCATTAAGCTTATGTGAAATACTAACTTTAATGACGTCGAGATTTTATCCTCAAAATAATTAGTTCATTTTTCAGTAAGGAAAATAGAAAAAAATGCTACAAAATACTCTAATTACTGGCATTACATTTAATTGAAACATAATTCCTTGTATCATTGCCGAATATAATTGGAATACATTTAATTGAAAGTAGATTACAAGTACAATAAAGCTCTTCTAAAGCGCCGATTTGGAGCCTGACGGTGACTATTGAAGGGTTTCAATATTTTGTACTTTGAATTAAAAGTGGATAATTCCATTTAGAATTGGATTGCAAGTGCGCTAATGCAGAGAAAAAAGAGATCAAAAGTGGATTATTCCATCGATGAGGTGGATTACAACCGATGACTGTAGTTCTCCTTGATTATAATTAGATTTGACCGGATTACTAGTTCCCATAACCGTACGGTCTAGGGGAATATCAGAGTTGTTTCCACTCGGTTGATTATTTTATTTAGGATTTTATATTACATTTCAGGTACTACTTTGGGAAATTTATGGTCTTTTCATCCAAAGAGGGATTCCCAGCAACTTATACACCATGTGATTCGGGAAGTTGGTTTGAGCGAAGGAATCGTGTTCCACCCTACCACACAAGACAGAGTCTATTACATTGATTCTACAAAACAGAGAATCCTACTGCTCGGTTATAATATGAGAACCAAGATGTTAACTGGTAAGTTTTTAATACAAAAATTTTCTTTCACGTAAAAAATTCTCTATTCCTAGTCAATGAATAATTGTTTATAAAAATTCCCTGTCCTAAAAGTCCAAATTATAATTTTTTACGAAAGGATTTGTGATCACAACGTCATGGCTATTTTGTTAAAAATCAGCCCGCCGCGCAGGCACACCCTCGTCTCGCGTCGTGCGCGCGACTCTTAGTTCTCACACTTCGCCCTCGATTTTTTCATTTGTTCTACGTATGTGCACGGACCTTCGAAAGCTACATTCAAGCGGATAGAAAAACTGTGATTTTGTTGTTGTGAACTCTCTTTTGTTAAAGCTCTTTCGGCTTTAGCGAAAACATTCTTATCTCGTACCTCGTGGTTTGCTTTCGATTTTTTCCAAAATGTTAACTTCTCGACATTATGCTCAACTATATCACATCAAATATAATACATTCTTTATACAGGGTAATTTTTCTAACTTGAAACTTTCAAATATCTCGAAAAATATGCATTCTATGGAAAAATGTTTTGAATCAAAATTCAATCACTCTGAGGAGTACATACACTGTTGTTAAAATCGGTTCCTCCACACTGCCCCTACTAGAACCTCCTTCTTTTTGAAGTGGGTTAAAAATAAAAATAATGATAAAAATCATAAGAATACTACGTCACAATTGAGTATTAATACGTACGAGAAAAAATTGAAATATTTCTTGTGTCTGAAGAAGCTGGAAGAAATCTTGATAATTCTGTCAATCTCTACGCTCAGCGTTTTCCAAATAGAGTTGTGTCGCGTGCTTTATTTTATCGTGCTATTATTACAACATTTACTATCGATGGAAATGTTTAACCTAAGAAAAAGACCTCTAAATCAACAGTCACTGGAGAAAATAATGAAGTTGCTGCATTAGCTGCAGTGGCCAATAATCCTTACGTTAGTACACGAGAAATTGCTCGTGATTCCGGAATGTTTTAAAGCAGTGTTTGGAAAATTTTGAAACGTGATAAATTTCATCCGTGACATGTATCTTTACATCAAGAACTTTATGGCAGCATGTATCATCTGAATAAATTTATATCATTACAATTCATAATATGCATGGAAATTGAGACATACTTATTCTTATTATCTGACTTTTATTTCCTTTTTTCTTAATCTTTTTGATTAAAAAATACCTCCTCGTTCTGTTTAAAAATGATTGCTTATATATTTGTAGATACATTTTGGATTAAAAACTTTTTTCTATAATTTTTTCACCTTGTATTGTTTTAAAATAATTTAATTTATTTTCAACGTAAATTCTCACGACAAAAAACAAAACTACGATTTCTATAAAAAAATATTCTTAACAAATTTGTAGATCTTTTTGGTTGAATTAATTTTGTGTCATTTAGGTATTGCTTTTTCATTAATTTGTGTGCGCTCAAAATAAAAAATTTTGACTTTTTTAATAAACCTGATCAAGTTATTATGAAAATTTTTAAAATTAAAAAAAATTTTTTTGCGCTATGAGTGGCTGATGATAGATTTTTCAAATACTGAAAACAGTGGTCTCAAAAATTTTAAAAAGCTCTAATTTTTTTAATGCTCACCAAAAATGGCTGGTTAACGAACTTGATCTTTCTTTTTGGCGCCTCTAACTATATGCCAAAGCGCAATGCAATCCGAATAGTCTTCTGGAAGTTGCCCGGTATACAGAAAACCACCTCCGAACGTCGACATTTGAATTTAAAAAAATGACTTGAATTTTCCACAAAAAAATATTAATTTCAACAAGGTATGAAATAGTTTAACTATTAGTTTAAAAATGTAATTCTCAACAAAAAAAAACGGATTAAAGAAAATAATTTAATTTAACCTAACTGAAGAATTTTCAACTGAAATGATTAATCTTCAATTGCAATATTTTAATTATAATAAAAAAAATTCAAACTAAAACAATGAATCTTCAGACTAAAATAGTTGCATTTTTAGCAGCAAAAAAATAGTTTTCAGTAAAAAAGATAAATCCTCAAATAAAACATAAACAATTAAATTTTAAGCCTGAAAAAATTAATTCTTACACAAACATGCATTTAAAAAAAACTATGGAATAATTAATTGAAGTAAACAAAAAAACTTTCCATAAAATAAAATAATATTCTCGAACATGGTTACTTTTTTAAATAATGTGATGAATTTCCAACTGAAATTGTAAATTTTTAATTGAAATGGTTGACTTTTAAACCGAAAAGATGGAATTTAAACTAAAATCTTGAATCGGTAACTAGAGTAATTGATTTTTGACCAGCGATATTAATTTTAACAAAGAAGATTGCTTTCTGCCAAATAAATGTGAATTTATCCAAAGAAAAAACAAGCTGATTTGAAATAGCTCAAATTAAAAAATAAAGAATTTCTAATCAAAATGTTTAATCTTTATTATAAGAAAATTAATTATTTTTTTATTAAACAATTTAACTTTCAGCCTAAGTTGTAAGTTTTTAACTAAAATAATAAATATTGAACCAAACTACTTGCATTTTTAATCAAAAAGGTAAATATTTAAACCTGGGTATTAGCTTGCAAAGAAAAATATAATTTTCTACCAGGAAAATAGCTTTTTTTTAAACAAAAATTGCGAATTCTCAACAAAATAGTTTAATTTTAAATTTTAATTAACAAGAAAAATTTTTATTTAAATTGTTAAATTTCGAACAAGAAAATAATAGTTTTCAACCAAAAATCGATATCAAATTTTGAGTTAAATGGATGAATTAAAAAAAAAAATGAATATCAACTTAAATTTTTCAATGCCTTTATAAACAAGGAGATTAGTTTTCTACCAAAAAAATGTAAGTTTTAACCGAGCACATGAGTTTTTAAGAAAATACAATGAAGTTTCAAATTAATCATTCAATCCTTGACAAAAAAAGTAGAATTAAAGGAAATACAATTAAATCGTTTAATTATTAGATAAAAAAATCAATTTTTAACCAAAGGTATAAATATATGGCCAAAAGCATAAATCTTTAGCCAAGAAGAAAATTTTTTACCAGGAGAGCAAAATTAAAAAAAAATATATAAATTTTTCCTTCTTTCTTAAAAAAACGTAGTTTATTTTCCAATAATTGAAGGGGCGGATGCAATAACCACCTTAACGCTCGAATACACGGAAAAATATTGTCCGCTGAGCAAATTTTAAAAATTGTTTACATATGAGTGTTGACCATCAATACTTGTAGACTATTTTATCTCGCATCTTTCTTGTACGACAAGGGAATTCAATGCTTTTTTCGTTTTTTAGTTATTTAAGGAAAACAGAAATTTTCAACGAAAAAAGAATCAATACTTTTTTGCCTTGAAGTTTAGATTTAAGATCTTTCGTCATCAGGGGAAAAAAAGTGAGAGTGATGTAAAAATTATGTAGGGCTTTGCTAACCTCAACTTAGATCGTACGTCAATGTACAAGAAAAAATATCCATTCCAGACAAAAATCTGGCGAGTTGAATGCAAAAAAGTATTGATTCTTCTTTCGTTGAAAATTTTTGTTTCCCTTAAATAACTAAAAAACGGAAAAAACTTCGAATTTGTTTGTCGTAAAAAAGCGCAATAATATTGTCTACAAGTATTGATGGTCAACACTCAAATTTGAACAATTTTGAAAATTTGCTCAGTGGACAATATTTCCCCATGTGTTCGAGCGCTGAGGCGAAATATTTTTAACTTTTCTTTTTTGAAAATTCAACTCTTTTGTTGGCAATCCGTAATTTTTGTCACAATTGAACAATTTTTGTATTAAACATTAAAATATTCATTGGCGTAAATACCTAGTTATATACTTTTTGTCAAAAAGTAGTTTGTTTATAAAAGATCTATCACTTTTATTGTAAATTTAACTGTATTTTTTAAATTTTCTCTATCTGAAATAGGTAGAGTAAGCACTGCTTTTCCTTCCCGCGGTTTCGTCGATTTCGATTGTCACGATATTCGATTGTCATTGCTATATGCGTGTGACACGAGGAATCCGTGAGTTAGACAGTAATGGAACGTTACGCGTGTTTTCTGGAAGTCAATGATCCCAACGGAGCTGCATCAATCAACGCTCCTTTACAGCTACATGCTTGCAATTTTCGGTATGCTTTCAAATAATGTATAGTTTAAGAAATGTGAAATTGAATTAATTATGACACTTGATTTACCATAGTGATCAATGGCACTGCCCTGGCATTTCCACTCAGATCTTGATCTTTCAGAGCATACAGATCACAATTTTCGATTTTTTCAGTTTTATAGATGTATCGGTTCTTCATATTTCCCACAATTTTGCCATTCCATTTTAAACTAATTCCATTCCATTTTGCAGTTCCATTTTAAATTAAAAAAGATCAATTTTTAATGAAAACTATCAATTTATTAACAAAAAAAGAATAATTCAGTTTTCTGGTGATGAAAGTTAATATTCCATTTTAAAAGAATTAAATTTTCTGCAGGTTATTTCAAATTTAAAGTAAAAAGGTAAATTGGACACCAAATAGTAGAAGTTTTAACAAAAAAGACGAATTTTCAATCACAAAGATTAATTTTTTATAGAAAAAAGTCACTTTTAACAAATAATAGAATTTTTAAGTAAATTAATTTTCAATCGCAGAATTGTGTTATTAAAAGTATTTAAAATTAGAGAGATTCCATTTAAAATCGGGTAGGTTCTACACTTTATTCAGCCGAATATCTCAGTGAAAAACAAAAAGAAAATCAAGAAATTAGTTGAATCCTCAATAAACAAGATAAGATTTTAAAAAATAAAATTAATTTTTTACCAAAAAGACGAATCTTCAACTAAGAATATTAATTTTCAATTAAAAATATAATTTTTCATCCTAAAATTGTACAGTGAAATTTTTAATCAATTTTTAACATAATAGTTGAAACTTTAATCAAAAGGATCAGTTTTCAAACAAATAGTGGAGTTTTCAACTAGAAAAAATAAAATTTTAAATTAAAGAAATATATTTATAGAACCAGAAATAGGATAATTTCTTTTTAGTAGAAAGAATTAATATTTAACTACAAAACATTAAATTTTCAACAAGTTAGTTAAAATTTTCCTAAAATGGTGACCCTCTCAGGATGAAAACAAAAACACAAACCCAATACGACTCTCTTGGTTCCAGTTCTACCTGCCCCCTCTCCCAACCCTCCCTTATTAACTGAAGTTTTTGGTGGAACTGACGTTAGAACTACAATCTCCACCATATGACGATTTGATACTTAACTTTGACATGATTTCGACTCAGAAAATAAACTTATTGCATAAAGGTATTAGTTGGGCGTATGATCTAAACAATGAATAATACAAACTACAAAATAGCCTCGAAAAGGACTGGAACTTTTAATGACAAGAGGCATGCACACGGAAAATATAAAGGTCATGTTTCAGGCGACGAATGGAGACTGGGTGTTTGGAATGCTAGGGGAATAAATGATCTCGAAGTAAAAGAATTGCGTGAAACTATGGACGTGAAGAAACTAGACATTTTATGTGTGTCTGAAACAAAGAAAAAGGGATGCGAAACCAAAGACATAAAAAGCGGCATGTTGAAAGGCGAATTTGAAATATGGTCAGGAGTAGACTGTCAATCACATGGTAAACAAGGAGTAGGTCTGATTTTGAATGAATGAGGAAAGCAGCATCTCGGAGACCATGGTTTCGTGTCTCCCAGACTGTTATGGGCTAGAATGAAAGTAGGAATCAGAAGACTATTTATCATAGTATGCTACGCGCTGGTTGATGGTGATCCTAGGTACGTAAAATACGCCTTCTGGGACACTTTAAATGACACAATAAACATTTGCGAACATGGGGAAAGAATAACTCTGCTAGGAGACATGATCGGTTGGGTGGGCATTCAAAATCAGGATACAGAAAGAGTATTAGGTAATTTTGAGGATCCAAGAACAAAGTATAAAGGAGATAAATTAGTTGGTCTATGCTTAGAAAGGGGTCTGTTGATTACAAATACTTGGTATAGGCATAAAATGATCCACACGTACACCTGGTCTAAAGGAAATAGCCGCAGTATAATTGAGTTTGCTGTTGCGGATGAAAGACTAAGAGAGTTAGTCCAAGATGCAAGAGTCATGAGGGGTCCTGAATGCAATACTGATCATTACCTTCTGATCTCAAAAATTAACTTAGGTCGGGGATGAAGAAAAAAGAAAACCAAGAAAGTAAAACAAACGCGAATCAAAATTGAGAACCTACAGAAACCGGATGTGCACATAGATTTCTAAAATAAGATAATCAAAAGCATAGATAGGGCAACATAGGAGGACCGTATAAAAAACAAAAATATAGAGGGCGCCTGGACAATCTTCAGGTTATCCTTGTTAGATGTACGATCGAAGTTGTGGTACCGCAGTTGTAGGAAGAATGTCTGGTGATCTGTGGTGGAATGGTGAAATTCAGGCTGCCCAAAAAGCAACGAGAGAAGCGTACAGGAGAACTTTAAACATCGCAGGTCTTAGCAATGAAGAAAGATATCGACGTAAAAATGATTATAGACGCGAAAACAGGATACTTAAATGATTAGTTAAAGAAAGTAAAGATACAATTAGAGCAGAAGAAGAGATAGAAATACAAAAGGACTTTAAAGGAAGCAGGAAACTACTTTATAAAGAAATGAAAGGAAACAAAAGTACAGAAATTGTCAACATGAGAAATGGTAGAAGGGAAATGGTATATGATGCAGACGGAATACTAGAGGCTTTCAGATTCTATTTTTGGAGACAATTCGGAGATGAATCTATAGGACACCACAACTGCGATGTTGACCACGATGCGATCGAAAACTCAATTGAAAAAGTCTGTGTCACTGAGGTTAGAGATATAATTAAGAACTTGAAAAACGGTAAGGCTGCCGGGGTAGACGGTATTCACTCTGAAATGCTTAAACACGGTGGCGCGTGCATACCACATAGACTGTGCGAATTGATAAATTTATGTTTCGATATGGGAGGCGTCCCAGACGATTGGAGAAAAGCGATTATCGTACCAATGTATAAGAGAAAGGGAGATAAAAGCGAGTGCAATAATTACAGAGGGATTAGCTTATTAAGCACTGTAAGCAAAATATATGTAAAAAAAACGTATTCGTAGGGTAATAAAAATAACAGACGTAAAGATTTGGGAAGTCCAAAGTGGGTTTATGCCAGGAAGGTCATGTACGGATCAAATATTTAGCTTAAGGCAAATAACAGAAAAAAGTTTGAGAGTAGGAAAAAAAGTTTTCTGTGCATTTGTTGACCTAGAAAAAAGCTTTTGACAAGGTAGATAGAAGTAAACTTTGGGATGTTCTGAAAGAGTATGAAGTCAATGGATGGATCCTACAAGCTATAAAAACAATATATACAGGTAGCAAAGCGATTGTAAGAGTGAATGGGATACTGAGTGACTGTTTCGATATTATTCAAGGAGATAGACAAGAATTCGTTATGTCTTCATGGTTATTTATATTATTTATGGACAAGTGTTTATAAATGGCTCTCTTCGACGAAGAGGGTGTGGATCTCGAAACAGTAAGGGTACGTGGGTTAGCGTTCGCAGATGATAAGGTTGTTATGGCAGAGTTTATCGAAGAATTGCAAAGAATTTCGAATAAACTATATGCAAGCATGAAGAGCATGGGCCTCAAAATTAACGCAAATAAAACAAAAACCATGGTGGTTGAAGGAAAGAGTGAGAAAACACTATGCAATATTTTATTAAATGATGAGAGAATTGAACAAGTTGATAAGTTCGTATACCTTGGTAGCTTATTTATTAGGGACGGGAAGATAGATGAGGAATTAGATAGATGAATAAATGAAGGTAAGAAGGTTATTGGTAGAGCAGGTCCTCTTATCAGAAGTAAAAATATATTAAATTAAGCTAAAATGGTCCAAGACAACTTTTTTTACCAAAAGTTACGAATTTTTCTACAAAATCTATAAAGTTTTAAACAAATATAAGATTTTTTACTGAGAAATATCATTTTTCAACCAAAAATAATATAAGTACATTTCACCATTGGAGAAATTAATTTTAAGCGAAAAATATAAATTTGATGAATATAGTTCAAGTTTCAATCAAAAAGGTTCATTTTAAACCAAAACTGATAAAGTTAAAAAAAATTAACTTACTATTCAACGTAAAAAGGGAATATTTTTGTTTTTGGTTTAAAAAAATATTATTAAATAAAAAGAAGTGTTATTAAAAAAATAAATGAATTCTCCAGTAAAACAGATCGTAATTGTTAATATCAATACATTTTTAATCAACAACGGAAAGTTAAGTTTTCATTTCAATAAATTAATTTTGAAAAAAATGGTTGAATCTTCAATTAGCAAGATGAATTTTCAAACAAGAAGATTAATTTTCTACTTATAAAGACAAATTTTTCACAAAATCCATACGTTCTTAAAAAATTAGTTGAAATTTCAACTAAAAATGATCAAACTTCAATTAAAAACATTCATTTTCTACCAAAAATTTTATCGTTGAATTTTCTGTTCAAAAAATTAATTTTCAACAAAAAAACAGTGTTATACAAATTATTTTGAAGGAGATCGAGTCCATTTCAAATTAGACAGGTTCTGCATTTCGACTCGCTGAATCGATCAGAAAGGGAATAATTTTGTTTAAGTTATATTTTACGCTTTTTGCTAAATGATATTTAATAAGTTTTAATTCGTCTACAATAGCGTACTTTATTTCGGAGGACACATACCAGTAAAAACAAATTTGTTGCCTGTTTTATGTTGCTGATTCTACATGTTTTACCGAAATTTGCTTACTTTAGCGTGACGCAGTAGAAGAGATCAAAATTATTCTCATAACCTCGGTGAAACTTTTTTTTCTATTTTCTGTCTTTTTGTATTTTTTGTCTTGATTTTAAATCTCGTTTTCCGATTTAGAACTTGTATTCACTCATAATTTTCCTCTTTCCCATTGCTGCTAAGGACGCCGTATAAGACTTCAGCTTTTATTCCATCGTAGGTTAAACTTTCGCCAAATGGCATATTATCTTCTACAGCGGAAAATTTTACATGCCAAGAAATTTAACTTTAGTTTCTTCTGTGTTGGGCTAACAAATGTGCGATTATTCTGCTTATTTCAGATAAAGTATCTTACGGTTTACAGCTGGTTTTTTTTTTATATTGAGAAGCAGTTCAACTTTACCACCTAGGAAAATCTGCTATTTTCTGGGTTAAAAACCAATAATTTAACTGAAAATTTAGTACAAAAATTTCACATTATTAAATGTAACCCTTTCGTACGTTCTATTTTGCACACAAATGTGGCATTCTTCCAAACTGCCCTACAACTAAAATTCAATCCTTAATTGCGTGTTTGAATTAGACAGCATTCCTTCCTTCGAGTTTCTCAAATGATCCAATCGGCCATTTTTAGAGAAAGATGTTTCAATCTTTCACAAAAAGAGAGACAGTGTGAATGGTACTACTTCACAAGGTATCGTTTCACTCGAACTTGGGGTACGAAACGTCACCTATTGTCAATTATTTTTACAGTTTTGCGGCGAAAACAATTGAAGAGATTCGTAGTCCAACAGCGAGAGAGATGAAACACCATCTTGAAATTACCTGCAACAGAATTCACCCCAGAGGTTTTAGTGTGTTCAGTGTAGATAATTAATTATGACCTTTTTTTAAATCAACAAAGTGTTAAAAATTTTAATCCAAGAATTGATTCTTAGATCCAAAGGATAAATTGGAATTCTTTGCGGAAATTCCCTTTCTCAAATTAAAATTATATTTATTTGCAACATCTTCTGTTATAAGGGTGAAGTTTTGTGGCTCACTCTAGGCTTAGATACCATATAAATAAACAAATCGAGTGCAAATGTAAGTTTTCATAATCAAACTCGTAAATAAATCACTGTTTTCAGGGCCTCCTCATATCGTCTTTGATTTGTATGACTGGCATCGAACCCAGAATCCTCCAATCTTCAACGGTCGTGTCACTCTGGGTCGTATGACAAATGATAAAAGATTTCGGCTCTGGGTGCCTCTGGATGGAGGTTCACATATACGAATTTAATTTCTTTTAAAATATTTCAAAAAATGAATCTTGTAACAAAAATAACAGTTTTAATTTTCTCATAGATCCTTGAAGTTGACTCGGCTTTTCCCAATACAGTGGTTCGATCCATTCAGCTGGATGCACTTCAACTCAACTCATGTGTTTTCGGAGGTGAGGATAGGAAAACTTTGTATGTATCTTCAGAGCCACATGGACCCAAAGAAGCAAATTCAGCTCTCTATCAGGATGCTAAGATTTTCGCAATCTCTAATCTTGGCGATGGCGTGCAAGGATATTTGCCATCTACATTCGATATGCCTCCGCCATCTCCAAAAAGACCAACACCCGAAACTCGGTACTGGTTGTAACGTGGGCGTTACACACGCGCAAACAGTTTGGGAATATGATGCATTTTTTGGTTCAAAATAACATACAGGCCACAAATATTGATCGATTTGGGAAAAAGAAAATTTAAGAAAATACCAAAAAAGATTTTTCCGAGAGATTTCATGCCTGATTTTTTTGTCAGAGCTCATTATGTTAATGTAAAATCTTTATAAACAATTTCGTCGTACAATGCCAAATAGAGGAATCATATTCGGCTAAGATTTCACGCCACTCAAGTCTACGAAAACTTTATTAATGTAAACCAGCATTGAAAACACAATACCTTTCAATTTTGCCTGTTATTATTTTCCATATTTAAGCAAAATAAGTACGAGGAATTTTCCGGTCACTGGCTATGATGATTTCCGGTGGTTTCTAAGTCTAGAAAGCGTTCTGACACATGTAAACCTAATTCTGGCAGTGTTTTTCAAAACTAAATGTTTTCAGAAGCATGGGTTTTGGCGATTTTAAAGTTAATTTTTGTCACTAAAAATTTGTTATGTACCTGAAATGGTTTTTCTATTTGCAGTCGATTAAAAAAAATTCTTTAAACAGTGGTAAATTGAACGGTAATTGTCTCTTAAAAAATTATAAATTTAACAAAATAGTTCAATTATCAAACAGTCAGCTCAAGCTTTAACTAAAACATTGAACCATAAAACAAAAACAGAAAAAAACTTTTTAACAGAATTATTGACTAATCTAAGAATAAATAAATTATTTACAGAAAAATATGCACTTAATAATTTATTTTTAATTTTAAATAACTTACATAAAAAATAATATATTTAAAGCATGATTAAAAAAAAAGAACTTGTAACAAAACCAAATGAATTTTTAACATGATGATGTACTTTTTCAGCTAGAAGATTATTTTTTGAACAATGAAGTCGATTTGTTAACAGAAACCATGAAGTTTTGACCCACTAATTTAATTTTCAGTTAACGAAATTTAAAAAAAAAACACAGAAATTTTTGCCAATCTTGCTCTCCTGTGCACCTCTCTAAAACATTTGCCAATGATTCTAATTCGTATCCACATACTCTACATAGATTCTTCTCTTTATCGATCCAATATCTACAAGCTCAAACTCCATTTCCCATTTTAAACCGTATCACTTCACTCCAGTTGTCTTCCTTTTTTCTTTTTTGCAGATATTCTGCTTCCATCAGCCCTTTTCGTATTTTACAAACTCTTATCATTTTTCTCCTTTCTTTCTCCCATTCTGAATTTCCCAAATATTCTATCGCCTCATTTTTCTGAATATCGCTCCATCATGCTTGAGTTATTCTGCTTTCCTATCCCCTTTCTAGCTTCTCTTCAAACCTTGAGGGTCTCTGAATTTGTCTAGTAACCATGTTTTCCCTTCCTAAAACTTCTTTTAAAATGTATCCTGAGTAACTCCAGCTAACCCCCATTATCCTCCTCAGAAATCGCTTATGTATGCTCTTTACTTTGCTATGTTCCTTTTCTCCGCAGATCCCCACTTCATAACGCAATACCACCCGAATTAACGCATGAAACGACAACACCCTCATTCTCAGATCGACCTTGAACCTTTTCTTACCTATGCCTTAAACTTGGCCCATTATTTTACTTGTACACTTAATTCTATTTCTCACTTGCAGCTTGTTTTCCCCTCCTTCCTCAAACCAATAATCTTGGTACCCGAATTCCTCCACCTTTTCCACTGTTTATCACTTTATCTTCCAAACGTAATCAATAATAATGTTTCTACTTCTGAAACACGTCACCTTGGTCTTCTCTACGGTCACCGTCAGATCTTTTGGACCCACATACTTTTTAAAAGTTCTCGTCATTAAGTTTATCCCCTTCTCGTTGTCTGCTAACAGAACTACATCGTCCACATAAGCTAGAGCGTATATTTTTTCTGTTACCCAATATCGTCCCCTTTTTTCTTTATTCTTAAGCTTCTCATCTAGGACAGCCAAAATCATATTAAACAGTAGCCGGCAAAAAGGGCACCCTTGCCTCAGACCTGCTTCTGTTCAGAATACCTCTCCTTTTTCCTTTTTTATCTTCACACTGATCCTGGTTTCGGTAAAAATTTCCTTTATTCTTTTCACCAGTGTTCCTTCTATTAACCAAGTATTTCAGTGCGTGAATGTTGCCCATGTTTCTCATCCCTTTTCTAAACCCTGTCTCATTTTGTGGTATAATTTCTGTTTCCTTTATCTGATTCTCCCTTTTCTAAACCCTGTCTCATTATGTGGTATAATTTCTGTTTCCTTTATCTGATTCTATAATCTTTTTCTTAAATTTTTGCATTTGTTTTGTGGCCTAATGGTATAAGAGTGATCCTTCTGTACTTCTATACCTTCTTTACCTATACTTTCTTCACAAGTGGTACCCAAAACTCTGTCAACCACTCTTCTGGCTACCCTTCTCCATTTGACACCTTGTTGCAGATCTCACATAGGCCTTTCCTAACCTCTTCTCCTCCATACTTTAACGTTTTGTTCTCCAGAACAATCTTCTCCAGTTGCCTTTTTTCCCTTTTAATCTATTTAATTCAACATCCACTTGTTCTCTTGTTATCCAATTCCCTACCTTCATTTCTCCTTGTACTTACTCCATATGTTCTTTTATTATCCTATTTTGTTCTTCCCCTCACAGACCCTTGAAATACTATGTCCACTTAACCAGTTTTATTTCTTTATTCACGCCCTTCTTTCCTCCTCTTTCCTTATTCATCATATCCTAAACCCTATCTTCTTTGATCGATTTTTCTACTTCTTCCCTGTACTTTTGCTTTCCCCTTTTATTTTTCCTTTCTAGCACCCTCTCATGTTCACGTTTTCTTCTATTTTACTCCCCCTTCTCTATTTCCCCTATTCTTCATTTTCTTACACACTATTTTATTCTCTCTTTACTCTCCTTTCATTCCTCGTCCATCATCCTCCCATTTCCCCTTTTCTTTCTGTCTTTCTACCTACCTCATCCATAACGTTCTTAATCGACCCTTTCCATCTTTCCATTAATAAGTATACTCCCTCTTCTTGTATAAACCTAATCTTTTCCTTTTTTATTTTTTCTATAAACTCTTTCAGTTTATCTACTTCTAAGGCCCCCATTTTCTTGTTCCGTCCTCCCTCTCTTTTCTTCATCTAACTGACTGGCTTCTAGCCGCCATCTTTTAGTGTAGGTATAACCGGGAAATGCTCGGACCCAATCTCATTATCCACTTTCGTACAACTTATCAAATCCCTCATCCTTTATTCCGCCCGAATGTAGTCTATCACTGTCTTTCCCTTCCCTACAAATATGACCTCTACTTTCTTTTTTATTTCATATTGCCATTACATATAGACCATCCTTTTTCTCCTACTATGCCTATATATACCTATATATACCTATATATATGGGGGGTACTACCCCCCCCTGTTCATCACCCTATGTCTGAAACACCTTACATATGCTGCCTTTTCTCCATACCAAAAACCTCCCTCTTGTTCGCTAGTCCATGCATTAAAATCCTTCTTACCATTGTACCATCCTTTTCGTTCCTTTTGTCCTCATTTTTAGACCTTTTTTATTTTGTAAACCACGAAACATTTTCTTCCTTATTATTAACCTGTACATTATCCTACTGTTTTCCTTGCGTTGTTTGTCAAGTTCTCAATTCTTCTATTTCTTTGTCCCAGATCCACATTACTATGTTTACCCAAATTCTGTTCCTCCCTATTATTACCTTGTTACCTTTCCTTCTTTCCGCTCATGCCCTCTGCTTAACCAGCCATTTTTTTCTCTTCTGCCTTGTCAGATCTTCTATTATCTCTGATCTTCCCTTCAAATTTTGCCCATAACTTAAAACCATTCTTTTTCACACCCTAATGTTATTAGAAACATGCTTTTCCTCCCTTCCTCCATTCTTCCTACCCTCTTTACTCCTTCTACCCTAACTTGTGATGCTATATCTTTTATCAACTTCTTAACCTCTTCCTGTCCAGTTTAACTATTTACTTTCAGCCCCTTGACCATTACGTTCTTTTTCCTCTTTGATCTTTCCTCCCCTTCTATTTGGTTTTCAATCTGTTGCAATCTACAACGCAGTCTCTGATTTTCTGCTCGAGAGCCTACTCTCAGTTCTGTTGTGTCCTGGCTCGCTATTAACTTAACCCTTTTTCTCTCATGCTAACTTCTACTTTATCTATTCTTCCTTTTATTATGCTTATTTGCTTTTTCCTATTTTCTTCATATTCTCTTTGCTGATTTGTTAAGCTTTCCATTTTTTTCTAGACTTTCTCTTTTTCGCCTTTTTAAACCCTTCCCATTTATCCCATTCCTTTTGTATTTTTTGTTCCTCCTCCTTCAGCTCCCACCATTCCTCTTCATAACTTCCAGCCAGTCCTCAATAAATTGGATTAAACCTACACTATGAGAGCGTTGTGCAGCTCTGTTGAGGTTTTTCAAGTTCGCTGGTCTACCTCTTCTGTCACCCCTCTCTAGGCTTGCTGCTCTTGCCGCGGTTTCCTTACTCCTAACCGGCGGCTTTTACCGCTCGTCATCACTACTTTCGCAGCTTTCCTTAATGCCCGACTTATCCCCACTTATTTTAACTTCTTGTAACACCCCACTCGACCCATTATCCTTGTTTTTACCTTTAATCTGTCGCCTTCTGTCTGGGCTCCGTGTTACTGACATGCTGCTCTACACTACTTATCTACTGAGCAAGACTCGCAACACGTCACTTCCTCCACGCCTAAATTTTCATAACGCCGGGGACGAAAGCAGGAGAAATAAAGTTTGAACATAAAATATCTTTTAAATGTTGGAGATCAACATTCAAACAGCAGACTGAATTGGCAAACAAAAAATAAATTTCTAAAGAAAAAGATTAATTCTTTAATTCACAGAAGACAAATTGCAAACCAAATGTTTTAATTATCAACTAAATAATTAAGTTTCCAACCGAAAAGTAGATGTTTTTAAAGAATATAGATGAATTCTGTAGAAAAAATATAATAGTTCAATTTCAGGTGAAAGCCTAAACTTTGAAACAAAAATATCTGGACAAACTTATAGGGTTCTAGTAACTCTGTTACTGAAAACTAATTTTTTCTTAAAAATCATCATTTTAGTTTATATTTACCCTCTTAGTTGAACATCGGACTATTTTGTTAGAAAAAGTTGTTTTTTTGGTTAAGAAATAATTCTATTAACAGAAGGTGCGATTTTTTCCTTTTTATTCAAAATTAAACTTTTAATTAAAAACTAATTTTGCATGGTTAAAAATTAAACTGCATGATTCCAAAGTCAAGCATTTTGTGGAGAATTCGTCTTTTTGTGGTCGCAAAATATTCTTTATAAAAGAAAATTCAACATTATAGCAAAACTCTAATAAATGTTTCAGTTTGAGGTGAAATTTATCGCAAATGTATAAACATGAATCGGCCTGGCGCTGTAGCTCAAGGAGCGTAGTTTGAAAGATACTGAGGACTTTTTAAAGTTTTATTTTTCTAAATTTAAGAGAAAAGTTTAAATATGTACTGAGGAATTTTTGTTTCTAAGACTTTTTTGTTTTTTGCATAATCCGAAGAAACCAATAAAATTGTTACTTATTCACAGTAAATTCATTTTTTCGAGATATACAATATATGTTACTTTCAAATTTTTACAAAAATGTAAAAATTGATAAATCGATAATTTTATTACAAAAACTTGATTGTGTGATATATTCAGCTTTATTCGAAAAATGAGACGGTTCTTAAAAAAGACTTCGTCATCTACAGCAAGGTTTTTCATGAAATTGTTTTTTTTCCCGAAATGATGACATTCAAGAATTTACACTCTCAATGTGTTTTGCCTTGCTCTATTCACAAGCTGTGTCCAGATTCTTCAAAAATATTTGTTTAATTTCCAACAAATTCTTATTCACAGAAGATCATTGTATTCCAAAAACTATATTTCACACATAATTTGGAATAATTATATTTAATATTAATAAGAAAATTGTAATTAAATTGAATTACATGTTAATTTGCAAAACGAAAATTTAGGAAGAAATTCACTACTTCCTCAATAAATATATTTTTCAAAAAAATCGTTGCAGATAGAAGAGAATCTATCAGAGCATGAAAAAATGAAGTATTAATGAAATTCAAATATAAATTTCGACTTTTGTCTTATGGATCTTTCATAAATCATGGAATCGATTTTTTGCTAATTTTCCACGTCCCGCCCCCTGGTTGCTGGGAAATATATTATTTCTGACCCCCTCCCCTTACTGAACATTATCACTAAATATGTTAAAATATTTTAATAATCCTTATTATAAACGAGATCTCAAAACAAACCAAAAATCGGGAATTTAAATGATTAAAAGATTTTTAGAGATATTAACGGATTTCCAGGTTTTTTAAAACATTTTGAGGCATTTTAAATTATTAAAAGTATTTCGAAGAATTTTCTGAGCAAAAAATTATTAAAAGTTTAAAAATATTTTGAAATATCGAAAACCGTAGATTTTTAAAAATGTATAGAAAATTCAGGACATTTTTAAGAATTTTGAAGGGATTCAAGAGAACCCATTTTTTAGGAATCCAAATGAAATACGAAAAGATTGTTTCCAAAGTTAGTTTCATAAGAATATAAAACAATATTTCGAAGCTTTATTTAAATTCTTTAAACAATGTTTTGAAGATTTTAAGGCAATCTTTGTTTATTTTATATGCCTTTTTAAAATTGTTTAAAAAAATTTTAACCGCCGTAAAATATGTTTCGAATTTTTGAAAAAATGGTTTTCAGAGTCATGTTTGTGTAAGTCATGTGACCTACTTTCATATTGTTTACACAGTTCAGATTGAAGGAAAACGAACGAATGCTAAAAAATTATTTTTCTTACAAATGTATCTAGTTTCTATGTTTCCAGAATTAATAGTCTGAATTAAACAAAATTTGTCAATATTACGGAAATTCGTTGGTTTTATCTATTTTTGAGTAACGTTTGAAATAAATTAAAGAAAGTGATGAAATTAATACTAATTTGAGATAACTTTTAATAAATTCAACGCAAGAGAAAAATGAATCAAGAGAATCACATAAAAGTAAATACTCAAATTATAAAATTGAGAAAGTTAAAAATGTATGCCAATCTTAAATTCTTGATTAATAAAATACATTGAACTTTATAATATTACCGAATTTGCATATGTTAGTAAAAATAATACATTTAGTTATATTATTTGAATTATTTTTTAATTAGATAAATGGGCCTTAAATCAGAGAAAAATTTATATCTTTTATAAAAAATAATGAGTTGGATTATTCTGCTTAATAATTTATTTACCTCGCGCACCGCGTTCGGTCCTTACATTACCCTTCACATTTGTGCCACATTTGGTACCTAGTAAAAAATTTTGGATCTATAAAAAAAATTATTTTGTCTATTTTTTGAAGATTTTCAATTTTTTGAAAATTATTTTTAATTTTATTTTTAATTTAACTTTTCGAAATTTCATCAAAATTAAAAATTTAATTTAGATTATTTTCAATTCTTCTACACATCCATAAGAAACTTTGACAAATATTTATAAAATTTCAACAACAAAAATGTCAAAATTTTGAAAATGCACTCAATTTTTTCATTTTGGTCCGAAATGTCTGATTAACGAACTTAGCCTTTATTTTGGGGACCTTCGGAAGTGTATCAAATTCCGACTTGATTGGACAAACCCTTCAAAAGTTAGCGTGGCTACAATATTCAGGTCACCATACATACAGACATACAGACATACAGACAGACGTACAGATAGAAACCGACAAAATTTTTTGATTTTCTGATTATGTACGTGCCGAAACGTGAAGATCCGTTAAAAATCAGATATCGAAAATTTCGACGATAACATTACACTAACGTTTTTAATTTTCATCCAAATAAAAATATCATTTGGATAATTTGCAAGTATTTTTGTGAAGTATTGGAGACATTGAAAACATTTTCTGAAACCTGAAAAAAATTGTCTTAAATGCTGAAAAAGCTCTAATTTTTTAAGTTTTGTGCTAATCGAAAATTTCAGCCAGAATAGTTTTGCAATATATTTGGCAACTGGTGAAAATTTTGAATGAAATTTTTGAATTTATGAAGAAAATCATTTTTTTCTATTTTTTGAAAATTTTCAAGTTTTTAAAAGTATATAACTTTTCTAATTTTCGTCAAAATAAGAAATTTTATTTAGATAATTTGCAAGTCTTCTATCTACCTATAAGAAACTTTGACAACAATTTATAAAATTCAGAGCAATTTAGGAAGTTTGGATTTTTTTCAGATTCCTTAAAAAATATGAAACTTTAAATATAATTTGAAGTTTCGAAAGAATACGAAAATTATCATAAAATAATCGGGAAGCTTTTTATACAATTTTAGGAATAATACGCGTCAGTGTAAGAAGCTAAAAGTTATAAACTGAACAATTTTTTTTCTAAAATTTTGCAAAATTCTGTAAAACAATAAACATTTATTTCAGAATTTTCTTGATATGTGTTCAAAATATTTAAAAATCTTGAAAATACTTTTCAAATTTTCTTGAAAAATATAGCAAAATTATATTTATATATAGCTAAATAAAAGAATAGAACAAAAATAAAAATAATATGAAAACCTAAAAATTTTCATAACAGGTTATAGAATTAACAATAGATACGAAATAAATTTGTAAGGAAAGTAATTTCTTAGCATTCGTTCGTTTTCCTTCAATCTAAACGGTGTGAACAATATGAATATTGGTATTCCTAAAAAAATGGTTTCTTTTGAGTCTCTTCAAAATTCTTAAAAAATTTCCTAAATTTTCAATAAATTTTCAAAAATTGACGGTTTTCGATCTTTCAAAATATTTTTAAATTTTAAATCATTTGAAAATTTTCGAAAAATTTTATATATTTTAAGAGATTGACTCGATGATTTCGAACAGTTTTTGAAAAATCTTTATACTATTTGTCTGCCATTCAAATTTTTCGACACAGAGCTAAAATAAAAGAAGACAATCAATTTTAAATTGTACCTGCTACATACATTGTTAGATAACAAACATTTAATTTTAGAACTTTGAAGTTTGCCCCAGATCTAAACTTTAAACTTGTAAATTTATTTATTTTTTCATCTTAGTGATATGGAAAAACTAAACGCACCTTTGAATTCGTCTCGGAAACATCTGGATGTGTTTTTATTTTGTAAAAACATTTTTCAAACAATAAGCGCATTTTTTTAAATAATGTTTTGACGGATGTCGGAAAATAACTTGAATGCCTGAAAAAATGTTCAAATATCGATAAATTGTATAAAGTTTTTGCAATTCTTAAAAATACTTCTGATAATCGAAAATGCTTAAAATGTCTTAAAATCCCTTAAAATCCTTTAAAATCTCTAGATATCTTTTAAATGATTTAAATTCCATGCAACAGATTTTAGAAATTCACATTAATGTTTTCTGGGATGCGATGTAAATTTTTGAAATCTTAAAAAAAATCACTTGATAACGGTCAGTGATCCAGAATCCAGTCATCCAGGGGGG
>NC_046658.1:138465252-138505342 GCF_010883055.1 Belonocnema kinseyi | reverse complement strand
TAATATAACTCTCAGTAACCAAGGGGAAAGGTGGACAATTTCTTATGGAATATTCATTTTGCAAATTTACATATAATTTAATTCAATTTTAATTTCCTAAAAATTATTAAATATAATTATTCCAATGTACATTTGAAAAATAGATTTCGGAATCAAATGGTCTTCTGTGAATTAGAATTTGTTGGAAATTAGGCAAGTATTTTTGAAAATTCTAGACACAACACATGAATAGAGCAAGGTTAAACACATTAAGTGTGTTAATTCTTGAATGTCATCATTTCGAGAAAAAATCATTTAGATGAAAATCCTTGATTTGGGTGACGATATCTTTTAAGCACCGTCCCATTTTTAGAATTATGCTAAAAATATTACACAATCTCCTTTTTGTAATAAACTTATGCATTTATCAATTTTAAAATCTCTGTAAACATTTGGAACTATTATATATTATATATCTCTAAAAAATTAATAGATATTTAATACATAACAATTTTATTATTTCCTTCGAATCCCGCAATTTTCCGGGACGCCTAGAAAAAGCCCATTTTTCCCCCAAATATGTAAGTAAGAAAAAAATCTCAAAGACAATAATTCCTTAGTACATAATTAAACTCTTCTCCTAAATTTAGGAAAATAAAACTTTTATAAATCCTTTTTATTTATCAAACTACGTCTCTTGCCCTACAGCGCAAGGCCGATTTATGTTCATTCATTAGCGATAAATTTCACCTTGATCTGAAATCTGACATTTGTTAGAGTTTTCCTATAATCTTGAGTTTTGCTTTATAGAGATTAATTTTCGACGAGAAAAAGACGAATTCTCTACGAAATTCTTGAATTTTGAGCCATGTAGTTTAATTTCTAACTAAAAAAGATCAATTTTCAATTAAAGGTATTAATTTTGAAGAAAAAGTAAAAAAATGGCATCTTCAGTTACAAAAATTATTTCTCTATCAAAAAAGGGGTTTTTAACAAAATAGACCGATTTTTAACTAAGAGGGGAATTATAAACTAAATTAATAATCATTTTGAAAAAATTAGTTTTCAATAACAGATTTACTAGAACCCTATAAGATAGTCTAAATATTTTTGGTTAAAGGTTTAATCTTTCAACTGAAATTTAACTATTATATTTTTGCTACAAAATACATCTATTTTGGTTAAAAAAGTAAATTTAATTATTTAATTGAAAAATCAAAAATTTGGCTTAAAAGTTTTCTTTCTTAATATAGAGAATAACTCTTCTTTTTTAGAAATTTATCTTTTGGTTGTAAATTCAGTCTCCTGTTTGAATTTTGAGCTCCTATGTTTAACAGTTATTTTTGTTAAAAATTCAATTATCTTTTTAAAAGTTGAAATATGTTATTGAAAAATGTTTTCGTATCCTTTCAAATTAATTTTTTAACTGTTAATTAAATTACATCAATTTTAGTTTAAAGTTGATGTACTTTATTTTGAAATTTGTTATTTATGGTAGACAATTTAACTATTCTGGTTTAAGGCTTCTGTTTCCGGTACCGATAGTAGAGTAACGTTATTTTTGTGGTGTTGTATTTTTTTGCTATTTAGAAAAGGGAAGAAAAGTGAGAGTGGTGAATTTTTGGTAAGTGAGGAAGGTAGGTGTGTTAGCTAGAGGGAGAGTGAAAGGTTTGGTTTAAAGGGTGAATGGAATGAAAAAATCAAAGTTCAAAGCTTGTTTTTCAGGGTAGTTTAGACTTTGCGTTGTGATACTTCAGAATTACGGGTCGAGTGAAGTGTTGCGGAAAGTTAAGATGGATTAGGATGAGGCTGGTGTTGAGGCAAGTTATGAAAATAGTGTTGACAATCGGTACAAGACGACGGTTGGGAGTGAGGGAACCGGCGCAACAGCAGCAGGCCTAGTAAAGGTGTTCGTACAAGAAAATACGTGTGCAGTATGCTGGAAACGGCTCACGCACAATCTGTTCGTGCACGCACACAGCCCGCCAACCGATCGCGTGCGAGGTGGCTATATACCGTTCACCTATCGGCCCGGCACTCGAAACAAATTCGCAACATCGAAAACTTTTGCGTCTCGAGTGACGGTGATATGTGAACGGTACGTCGCCAGCTTGCACCGCAGCAGCGCGACAGATCGCGCATGATTGGGTAGTACTCTGTGTGCGTACACGGCCGGCTCGTGCGTGAGCGTACTGCACACGTATTTTCTTGTGCGAACACCTTAAGGGGTAACAGGAAAGGTAGACCAGCGATCTTGGAAAATCTCAACAGAACTGTACAGCGCTCTCGTAGTGTAGGTTTGATCCGATTGCTTGACGACTGGCGAAAATATGGGAGTGCAACAAGCAGCGAGGGAATTTAATCGGCAGTGGAAAAGAGGAGAAGGCAAGAAGGGGCTGAAGATTGAGAGGGAGGTTAAAATCCAAAGAAAAGGATAAACAAGAAAAACGCCGGAAAGAAAGATGAGGAAAAAAGAGAAAGTCTGGTAAAAATGGAAATCTTAGAAAATCAGCAGAGAGAATATGAAGAAAATAAGCAAAATCAGATGCGTGTAGCAGAAGAGAATGTGAGTAAAATAGAAGTGCGCGTTGAAAAACAGGGTTGAGTTAATAGTGAGCCAGGACACAAGAGAAGTTAGAGTAGGCTTGCGAGTAGAAAATGAGCCTGCGTAATAGATTGACACAGATCGAAAAACAAATAGAAGGGAAGCAAAGATCAAAGAGGAAAAAGAACGTAATGGTCAAGGGCCTGAAAGTGAATAGTGAAACGGAAGAGAAAGAGTTTAAGGACTTGATGAAGGATATAGGAGCAGAAATTAGAGTGGAAAGGTTAAAGAGGGTAGAAAGAATGAGGTAAGGGAGAGATGGCATGTTTCTGGTGAGATTAGGGTGTGAGGACGAGAGGTTGGGAGTTAGAGGCAAAAAGAAGTTGTTCAAGGGAATATCAGAGAGATTAGAAGAAGATCTGACATGGCAAGAAAGTGGAAGAAAATAGTTTATTAAGCGGAGGACATGGGCGGAAATAAGGGATGGTACAAGGTGATAATAGGGAGGGATAGAATTTGGTTAAACGGAGGAATGTGGATCTGGAAGGAAGGAACAGAAGAATGGAGGACTTATCAAACAACGCAAGAAAAATAGAAGGATTAAGAACAGGAAAATAAAAAAGAAGGAAATGCTTCGGGATTTACAAAATAAAAAAAGGGCTCAAAATAAGAACACGAGGAACAGGAGAAGAAGATGGTTATGTGAAGGTGGCATTATGGAATTTCGAATAGTTAAAAACAGAGACAAGGGGTTTTAGAGAAAAGTGAAAAAATGTGATGTAATAATAATGAGTGAAATATAGGCGTATGAGAAATACTGCAAGAAGATAGAAATAATGTTACAAAAAGGTTATCTGTGGAAGATGTCAAAATAGCGGTGGTTTGTGTACATGGAAGAAGAGGGGAAGAGGAAGGTAGGAAAGTAATTAAGAAGTGGATGGAGGAAAATAAAGAAGAGTTGCTTTTGAAAGTAGGCGATTTGAATGCATGGACTGGCGGACAATGGATAGGAACTTGAGACGGAAAAGGCAAGCATTTGTAAGGAGTTCTAGACATTGGGAGATATACAGGGAGGGAAGGAAGTTATTAGACATAAAAGAAGAAACAGGATGGTTTATATGTAATGGAAAAATGAAAGGAGATGAGGAAGGAGAGATCACATATGTAGGGAAGGGAAAGACAGCGATAGACTCCGTCCTGGCAAAGGAGAGAATGAGGAATTTGATACACTGGAAGGTAGTGGTCAGAAGCCAGGCAGTTGGAGAAAGGAAAGCGGGGGAAAAAGGAACAAGAAAATGGGAGCCTGAAAGTAGATAAACTGAAAGAGTTTAAAGCAAAAATAGAAAACGAGAAGATTAAATTTAAAGAAGAGGACTTGTTAATGGAAGGATGGATCGGGTTGATTGTGGACGTCAGGAATAAGGTTTTTGGTTTGAGGCAGGAAGGGGAAACGAGCTGTAGGTCACGAAAAGGTTAAATATGCAAGTATGGGGCATGGAAAAGAGAAGGTTCAAGAACATTTAGAGAATGAGGGTCTGGTTACTTGATGCGTTGGTTTGGGCGGTGTTGTGTTATGGAGTGGAAATCTGGGAGAGGAAGAAACATAGGAAAGTAGAGTGCATACATGAGCGATTTCTGACGTGGGTAATGCGGGTCTAGAGTTGCCCAGGATATATCTTAAAAAAGGAGTTGAGAAGGGACGAAATGATTACTAGACAAATTAAGAGAGCCTGGAGGTTTAAAGAGAAGCTAAAAAGAGGAGAGGGAAGCAGAATAACTCAAGCATGTTTGGGCGAAATTCGTAAAAGTGAGTCGAAAGAAAATTTGTAAAATTCGAAATGAGAGGAAGAAAGGAGAAAAATGAGAAGGGTTTGTAAGATACGAGAAGGGATTATAGTGTGGCTGGACATAGAGTTAAAGCTTTTAGTTAAACAAGGAGGTACAATAGATGGTAAGGGATGGTCAAAGCATTAACGGAACCAAAATATCTGCAAAAAATAAAAAAAGGAAGACAAACGGAGTAGGATGATATGGTTTAGAATGGGGGAAAGAGTGAGAGCTGGTAGGATTTGGATAGATAAAGAGGAAAATCTATGTAGAGTATATGGATGCAAATTGGAGTCAGGAGCATATGTTTTAGAGAGGTGCACAGAAGAAAAAGATGGGCAATTGAGTGTGGATGAGTGTGTAAGATGGATTTTGGATAGTAGTGGACAGAGAGTGATATGAATATAGAAATTGGAAGAAGTAAGGGAGAGCAAGGCAATAGGGCAGAGCTAATCAATTTATCCTGAAAAAAGAAATAAAAAAGAAGTTAAATTAAAAAAAAAAGGTGGAAAATTTCTGTTGTGGGAAAAGAAAACAAAATTCCTGGAAGAGCGGTCATTACTGAAGTAATTAGTATTATTTTGTTTATTATTATTCTATTCCATTTTTAAGTAAGATAAAACAATAGAAGATAAGCAGCTGATAATTTAGATTGAGGATGAATTGTACATTTTTTCTGCAGGGAGCGGTGGCCCTCAAATCCGTAAGAAAATTCGTTACGGGTTTCAAAATTCAAAAATTTTGACATTTTTGCAGTCTTTCAGTATCCTAAAATGAAGGTCAAGTTCGTTATCCTGCCACTTTTTATAAAAATTTGAGAAGTGAGCGCATTTTAAATATTTATGAGACCAATTTATTTTAGATTTGAAAATTAATAGAGTTCTGGCGTTTACAAAATTCCAAAAAAACACATCAAAATAAAAATATTGAGCTAAATAACACACGATGTGAAAAAGGCATGTGAAAAAAAGTAACTGTTTGAAAGTCCTACAAGATTATGATAAAAACCTTTAGAATTTTTTCAAAAACTTTAAATATTTAAATTTTGACGGGATGAACAAATAATGAAAAATAAAAAATCGTATTTTACGTAAAAAATATGATTTACGATTTGAACATTACGCAAACTCTTTAGACAGCAACCTTACTGTTTTTTACTTCTTATAGGAGAGTTGAACAGCAACATTTTTTTTCTAAAACAATTAATATAAATTTTAAATTGCGAATTTTCTATGAAGAAAAAGGCAACTTATCAGAAAATCATTTGGATTTTTCAATAACAAAATTTTATTTTTTAATGACAGAGTTGAATCTTCTGAAAAATAATTAAATTTTCAGCAAAATAGTTGATTTTGTCGCCAAACAATTTAATTTTGAACCTACTATAATGAACTTTACTCAAGTATAATTTTAAGGAAATTTAAACATAAAGCTGAAAAAGGTGCAATTTTTATCACGAAGTTGAATTGTTAAGGTTTCTTACCAGGTGAATGTATTAATAATTTTAATGATAATTTTTTTTTGTCTACTGGTCTGGAATCAATAGTTTTAAAATTGTGAAAAAAATATTCTTCAGTTATACATCCTCAATATAGAGTAAAATCCACTTGTAATCCAATAAATTCCAAATAATTTAGTTAACCCAAGTAATTGGCTTGAAATCCAGAGTGCATAAGGTAATTATAAGTATTTTTGAGATAGGTAATTTGAATAGTTATTAACTATTTCGTTAAAATGTTTCGTTTTTAATGATAAATTTCTTAGCTGAAAATTGAATTATTCTATTTTTTGTTAAAAAAAGCTTAAGCTTTCTGTTTAAAAATGCATTTAAGTTGTTGAAGTTTCTTCTTTTTCGGTAAAAAATTAATCTTCATGGTTAAAATTCGCCTACTTCTTACAAAATTAATCTACTTTGTAGAAAATTTAACTATATTGGAAAAAATTTGTGTTTTTTTCATTTTTTTAATTGAAAATTGCATCCTTATGTTAAAAATTCAGTTGTTTTTGTTATAAGGTAATTTTGGTAACAAAAATGAAATACTTTATTTTTTAATTTAGGTTTTTTTTCAATTAAAAATCAAATGAAATTGATATGAAATGAATTTCATATAAAATGAAATTGATATGAAATGAATTTCATATTTTTTTGTGAATAATTTATTTATTTGTTGATAATGCAATAATTTAGTTGGAAAGTTGTGCTTTGTTTGTTTGAGGGTTCACCGTTTTAGATGAAAATTGAGCATACTGATTAATAATTGAACTATTTTGTTAAAAAATTGTTTTTGGCTTGAAAGTTACTTTTCACTGCGAAATTAGTAACTTTTTACTATAAATAGTCTAAGTTAGTTAAAATACAATATATTCTAGTATATTCTTATTGATTCACATATTATATTTGTCTGGAAAAATTAGTTAAAATAAACGAAATATACAGTTCACACAGGTGTAATTTTACAGGTATAAGGAATTTTTTTTAACCCGTTTGCAGATAGAAAAATTATTTCAGATACATTACAAATTTTGAATGAAATTATCTTCATAACTTTTATGTACACATTTTTATAAGCATATGTGAGTTTATTAAACATAAAAAACACTAAAAAAATCGACAAGACCCAGGACTGTTTTTGTTGAATTGTTGGTTTCATTTTCGGGAATTCTGCACATCAATTTGATTATTGGACGTTTAATAGGGTTCTAAATTGGATTTTAATCTCATTTAAATTTATTTAAATTTAATAAGCATGAGAGAAAATTTTCTGATTCTGGAAATTTGTGTCTAATGTAATTATTGTTTTTTATTTCGAAGCTTAACATTTTTCGAGCTTGTATGGAATTTGGAAGCCTAAAAATACACTAGAAAAAAAAAATCGGCAACACCCAAGATCAAAATAAGAAACTAAAATTTTTTTAAATACTGAAGTATTGTTTCATTTATGTTTTAATTTTGGACTGAAGTGCCGTTAGTAGCTTGTCACAAAGAATGCGCATAACAATTTTGTAAAAATTAATAATACCCCGCGATAAAAAAAGTAATAAAGTATTTTTTTCTTGTTAGATGAAAAATTTTAATATAAGAAAATTTTCTGTCATTCCAATTTCTATTTCTAGGTCTAAACAGTTTTTTTTCTTTTGTATTCCTATAGGATTGAAAACCCCAGACACGCTCAGAAAAATGTTAAAAGTAGAAGTTATAAAACTAAGTTCATAAAATGCAAAAATAAAAAATTTTTAATTCGCTGCATTGCGAATTCAGATTCCTGGGTCTCGGGAATTCTTTCTAATACATTTTTTCATTTAAATACAGAGTAAAATCCACTTGTAATCACTTGTAATCCACTTAATTTCAAATAATTTATTTAATCCAAGTATTTCTCTTGAAGTCCAGAGTGAATAAGGTGATTTGAAGTAATTTTCAGATAGGTAATTGAAATAGTTCTGTTTTGTTAAATCGTTTCTTTTTAAATAATGAATTTCTTAGCTGAAAATTTAGTTATTATATTTATTGTTATAAAAACTTTATCTTGCTCGTTAAAAATTCGTTTAAGTGTTTGAAATTTCTTCTCTTTTTGTAAAAAATTAGTCTTTACGATTGAAATTCACCTACATTTTGAAAGGTTAATCTACTTTGTGGAAAATTTAAATATATTGGCAACAATTTGTGTTATTTTTTTAAATTTTGTTAACTGAAAATTCAACTAGTTTTTAGAAGCTTAATGTTTTCTGTTAACAATTCGTCTTAATTGGTAATAAATTCATCTTCCAAGTGAAAAAGTGCATCGTCATGTTAAAAATTCATTTATTTTTGTTACAGGCTTGTTTTTTTGTATGAAGCAGTAAATATATTATTTTTCAATTCAAGTTATTTTTTAAAAATTAAAAATGTAATCAAGTTTATATTTTTTTGTGAATAATTTATTTATTTTTAAATGATTCAATAATTTCGTTAAAAAGTTTTTGTTTTGTTTTAGGGTACAATGTTTCAGTTGAAAAATGAGATCACTTGTTGATATGTTAACTATTTTTTTAAAAAATAGTGTTGGGCTTGAAAATTACTTTTCACTGCGTAATTAGTAACGTACTATTTAAAAAGTGGTTTCTGAAAATCGAAAAACGAATTTTTTACCTCCGAACGCACTATTTGCTCAGTGAAATTTTACTAATTTATTGAGTGGAATTGTACTATTTTGAATTTTGAGATTTGGTATATAAATAAAGAATGATTCAAATTTTCAAGTCAAATATCGGAAGTCTTTATTACTGGCTTTGAAATATAAAAACAGATAGTTTTTTTATTTAGGGACGTTCCTTGGCCGCCCCAGTGCAAATATTTTCATGACACTTCTTTACATACTTATATTTATTTTTATGCATAATTTATTCAGATTATTTAATATTTTACATCAGTAGCAATATAATGCTGAAAGTAGTATAGAAAGCGTGATATTTTTTTATTTAATTAAAAATACAACAAAAGTAAGGAGTTTTCATTCCAGTTTTTATGTCACTTTCTTAAAGGTTTTTAATCTATATTTAAAACATTTGCATGTTCTCAAGAAAAAACACTGATATAAACTGATTCCTTAAATTAGTAATTTTACATTTTGATTTCAATTTTTGTTAAGAATCTAAAAATAATTTAAAGGTAGTTTAAAGACCTCACAAAAATTGTAACAGACGATGAACAAAACTTCTTATTTTTTCTGTATTTTTTATTAAGTTTAAAAATTGAACGATTTCTATCCTACTTTTAGCAGTATATTGCCATAGATGTGAAAGATTAAATAATCTAAATAAATTATATTCGAAAATCAATAATTTTAGGAAAAACAATTATAAAGCAAGAACTGCTATCCACATTTTGTGTCGTTTTATAAAAATTGCATTTTAATCTTTAAAAACAAACACAAAATGTTCTCAAAATCGCAAAACAGAATTGTATTAAGGTGCTAACAAATTATACTGAATTTGGGATAGATCAAAATAATGGTTTCGGATTTTAATCTGTAATTTTCTTAACACTGTTTTAGATTTTTTAAAACACTTTTGCAAATACAGAAATAATTTCAGGTGAATAATAAATTTTCAGTGCCAAAAATGCATTAGAAAAAATCCCCACAACCCATAACTGAAAATTGGCCATACAGCGAATTTTCAAAATTTTGATTTTGGTATTTTATTAAATTATTTTAATAACTTGTAGTTTGAACAATTTTGTGAGAATATGTGGGGTTTTCAAACATACAAAAACACTAGAAAAAGATCGACAAGGCCCAGGATTGTTTTGGTTGAATTTCTAGTTTTATTTTTGTGAATTCTGCTAATTAATTTCATTATTAGACGTTTAATAGAATTTTAACTTGATTTTAATCTCATTTAAATTTATTTAATTTTAATTGGGATGGCAGAAAATTCTCTCATTTCGGAATTTTGTGTCTAACAGAATTTTTTTTTCACTAAGTTGAACATTTTTCAAGCTTTTATGGAATTTTAAAGGCTAACAATGCACTAGAAAAAAAGAATCAGCTCGGCCCAAAAATGAAAATCGGACACATAGATTTTTTTAAATGCTGAAGCGCCGTTTCTCTTTTTTTAATATATTTTTATTTTTGCCTGAAGTATCGTAAGTAAATTTCTGCAGTGGATGAGCATAAAAATTGTGTAGAAATTAATAATACCCAGCGCAAAAAGAAGTCTTCTTGTTAGATACAAAATTCTGAAATAAGAAAATTTTCGGTCATTCCGATTTCGATTCCTTGGTCTTGGGAATTTTTTTCTAAAACACTTTTGTCAATAAAAGTTTTCATGTACCTCAAATAATTCTCCTTATAATTAAACTCCAAAGAATTCAGAGGAACTCTTTAAACTTTAGATATTTGAAAAAAATTGGAACTCAATAACCTTCGAAAACTGCAAACAAAAAATCATTTAAATATTTTTTTCGATTGATACCAAATGTATTAAATTTTTTTGAAACCCCAATACGCTACTTTTTCGAATTGTAGCAATTTCAAATTCTAAAAATATTTATTTTTGACTTAGGACAATGATTATGTAGGAAAATCAAAAAATCTGGTGCCGTAGAGCTCATAAATATTGAAATAATTGGACAAAAACTTTGAAAAAAGCTCATAAGGATTTTAAGAGAGATATAAGGCTGATTTTTTAAATTACGCTTTTTATATTTTCATAAATAAAAAAACATGACCAAACAATGGCTATTTTTCCTACTTAACGTTCCCGGTGCTTGCGAATAACATGAAAATCTTTTAAATCGCCTGAGTTTTATCAGGTAACATTAGTTAAAGATATTCCAATATTAATTAAGAAGCAAAAAAATTTTTTAAGAACAGACTATTTGTTGAAACAATGTTTTTTTTACAATATATCATAATATTACGTTTTCTTGAAGATATAATAATTCATCATTTTCTTTAAGTTAGCAAGTTCATGATAATTTCAGAAAAAATTAATAATTTATTCATCAATTTTTAAATTTTTTTAACCAATTTTAATAAACAAATGCATCATTTGTGCATCAGCCGACGGACAAATTCTTTTTTTATTGTTAAAAGACTTTTGAATAGGGATCTTAATAATAAATTCAGCAAAATTCATGATTAGTTTAAAAATTTGATTATTTTTTGAAACTAATATAACATACAAATGCCTTATTGTAGGAATGAAGGTAATCACAAGTGAAAGGACTGAGATGAAAAAAAAACAAGCTATTTTTCCAAAAATTTCCAAACAATGTATATTTTTACTAAGTTTGTATAAAACGCCATAGAATTCATAAAATAATTATTCTTTTCTTCGACAGATACCACAATAATGCATTTGTTTATTAAAATTGTTTTTAAGAATTATAAAATTGATCGATAAATTATAAATATTTTCCGAAATTATTAGCAAGATACGAATTAAAAAATCTTTATCGAAAAAATTAATCTTTCTTAGGTAAGTTCCTTATCAATGTGTCTATTTATTAATTTTGTTTTAAAAAATTGCATCAAATGGTTATAAATTCTGCTAAACTTGTCGTGATATTTTTTAACTAAAAATAATTATTTTGCAAAAAACGAATTTTTTTGCGACAAATGCTTGAATAATGCAATTTATTATTAAATTTTTTTATGAAGAATTATAAGATTAATTAAAATATTAATAATTTGTTTTAAATTATGGTAAAGTTCCTAATAAATACGAAATTTCATCGAAAAAAATGAACTTTTCTGTTGAGAAATGCCTAATTAATTTTTTTTTTCTGATGAAATTCGTTTGTAATATTAGCAATATTAATCGGAAAGAAAAATTCCTTGTTCATTATATTGTTTTATTCAAATTTTTTGCAACATGACTTAAAACAATGTAAAATTATGGAAGATCATGACAAATATTCTTTCGACAAATAATTTGTTTATGAATATTTTAGTTATTCATTATATAATGTTGGAATATCTTTAATTAATATTATTCTATGAAACTTAAGCGATTCAAGCCACTTTCCTGTTATTGATGAGCGCTGGGAACATCAATTCCAAAAAAAGCATTTTTTTGTCATATTTGTTTCTTTATAAAAAAATTTGAAAATCCCGTTTAAAAATCAGCCTCGGCATCTCTCTAAGAAATCTAATAAGCTTTTTTCAATTTTGTTCCCAACTCGTTTAATAGTTTTGGGCTGTACGTCGCCAAATTTGATTATTTTCCCACACAATTATTAGACCGGGTCGAAAATAAATACTTTTAGAATGCGAAATTTCTACAACGCGAAGAAGTAGCGCATTGTGGCATAAAAAAGTTTGAATATCAGGCTTGAAATCGCTCTGTAAAATCCTTTTGACATTTTATTGAATTTCATTTGCCCAAATCGGTCAATATTGGTGGGCTGTACGTTATTTTAAACCAATAAATTCATCATTTTCCGCGACTGTGCGCGTGTGAGCAACGCCCACGTTACAACCAGTACCGGTTTGCGGGTGATGTGCTTGTCTTAGCTGGCGGAGGCATATCAAATGTGGATGGCCTATATCCTTTCACGCCATCGCCAAGGTTAGAGATGGCGAAAATCTTAGCATCCTGATTGAGAGCTGGATTTGTTTCATTGGATCCATGCGGCTCTGAAGATACATACAAAGTTTCTCTATCCTCACCTCCGAAAGCACATGAGTTGAGTAGAATTGCATCCAGGCGAATGTGTCCAACCACTGTATTTGGAATAGTCGGGTCAACTTCAAGGACCTAAGGGAAATTTAACATATTTATTTTTGATAAAAGATTCATTTTTTGAAATATTTGGAAAGGGATTAAATTCTTACGTGAGAACCTCCAAAAAGAGGCACCCAGAGGTGATAGCTGTGATCAACTGCCATACGACCCAGAGTGACATGACCGCTGAAGAGGGGAGGATTCTGGGTTCGATGCCATTCATACAAGTCAAAGACGATATGAACAGGCCCTAAAAACAGTAATTTAATTACGAGTTTAAATATAACAACTTACATTTTCACTATATTTATTTATTAAGGGCTTGTGATACTTACAGTTTCTTCGGCTTTTTTTCCACAAAAATAAAAATATTTAAAAACTGAATTTGGAGACGCTATAAAATATCATAACGTACGTCCCCGGACTCTTTTTTGAGGGATAATAACAAAACAATTTATTGTGCTAAATAAAAATTTGATGCATATGCATTATTTTGAGGTTACGTCGTTTTCCATCTCTGCCTTTTTGATAATCTGGAAATTATTTATGAAATAAACTTTTTTGATTGCCTCCAAACAAGGTTCGTTCTGGGAGATTAGTTACTATGTTTATTTTTAAGTCCAAAGATTTTGGCGAAAAATATTGTGTAGTTTGAAGTAACGCTCGAGTGAATTGTAACACACATAACCTCGAAATATACACGCACGTTGTTAGCAATATCAAAAAATTTTTAACAAAAAACACAAAAAAAAGTGTGTGGGGACGTCCGTTAGCATGTTCGCTATCATTTCCCAGATTTTGAAGGCAAAATATTTCTTATCCTAGGAAAAAAGCCGGGGGAATCTAACACTGAAACAATCGATACTATTGCCCAAGCGCTGCGAAAATTAATCACAAAATTTGCTGAATTAAAACTTTTTTTAATTAACCAACAAAAATATGTGTAGGTTTATCCGTTAGCATGTTCGCTATCATTTCCCAAATTTTTAAGACAATATATTTATTATTCTAGAAAAAAAGCCGGGGGAATGTCAAACTGGTAAAATCGACAATTTTCTAAGTATCACATGCCTTTAATACGGTTTCTAAGCCAGAAAATTTCACATTTACAACAGAAGGTGTTGGAAATAAATATAATTTCAATTCGGAACAGGGAATTTCCTGAAAAATTCTAATTTATCCTTCAGGCCAAAGAATCAATTCTTGGATTTAAAATTTTAACATTTTCCTGATTTAAAAAAATTAAAATTAATTAATTAAACTGAAAATTGGTCTATTCAATTTTCTGTTGAAAATCCATCTCTTTTGGTGAAAGATTCAACCATCTTTTTCTAAAAATGGCCGATTGGGTCATTTGAAAAACCCGAAAGAAGTAATGTTGTCAAATTCAATCACGTGATTAGGGATTGAATTTTAGTTGAAAGGCCATGTCAAAGAATGTCACATTTGTGTGCACAAGCGAACGCACAAAGGGTTGAACATTTATTAATGTGAGATTTTTTTTACTAATTTTTTAGTTAATTTATTAGTTTTTAACCCAGAAAATAGCACATTTGGCTAATCAGTACAGTTAAACTGAATCCCAATATAAAAAAATTTTACAGCTGTGTACCGTAAGATATTTTATCTGAAATAAGCAGAATAAGCGCCAATTAGTCTTCCCAAGGAGTGGAAGTAAAATGGCGTTTGATTGCGCCTTGTACACACGCGCGGAAAGTGAGGTTAAAAGTCTAAAATAAACTTCGTAGTTTAATATCGGGCTTAGTTAAGTCTCCCACTGTCCCCTAAATTTTTCACATTAGAGTTAATGAAAAAATAAATATTTTCTTCAAAATCAAACTAACATTTATTGGATTTCAAATGAGATTTAAATTGATGAAATTATTTATTGAAGTATGTGGAGGGGAAAGATGTTATAACTTATTTTACAGAAAAATAGTCTTTTGACTTAAAAGTTCAAGAACTGGAAAAATTTTTTAAATTTTTTTACTGACAATTCTTTATTTGTTAAAAATTCGTCTATCTAGTTGAAAAATTCACAGTTTTAATTGAAAATTCATCTCCTGGGTTAAAAAATCTACTATTTTTAAGAAAATTCTTTTTTCGGAAATAAATTAATTTTTGTGGTAAAAAGTAGCTTTTATATTTTTGGATTAAATCCGAATCTGTTATTGAAAATTAATCCTTAATATTGAACATTCGTTTCCTTGTTTATACAATAAATCTGTTAGCAGAATCTGCATTCGTTGAAATATCAAATATTATATTTTTTATCAAAAATCCATATTTGCAGGCGAAAAATTGAACTACTTTGTTGAAACTTTACACATTTGTTAGAAAATTCAACTCTGGATAAAAATTTGAATTTTTTTTTTAATTATTTGCTTTTTTTCAAGATTTCCGCGACTACGTTTTCATTGAGAATCCTTTTTCTTAATATTTCCTTTTGGTGAAAGATTATTTTTTTTGTTAAAAATTTAACCAATCAATTTAAGATTTACATTTGCAGGTTAAAAATTTTAATTTATGGTAGAAAGTTAAACTATGCTGTTGTAAATGCAAATATTTTATTAAAAATATAAATTGTCGACAAAACTATCTAATAATGTATGAATTTTGTTGAAAATTCGTCTTTATTAGTAGGAAATTAATCTTTTTGGTTGAAAATTCATCTGGCTTATTGAAGATTAAACGGTTTTTTTGGCAATTCTTTTTTTTTCAAAATTAATTTATTGAAGTAAAAATTTAACTTTCCATTTTTTGTTAAAATTTTATTGATATTTTTAACTACATTCTGTTTTACTAGAGAATTCATCTATTTTTTTAATAACACTTTTTTTTATTCAAAATTAATTTTTTATTACTAAAAACTGAACTATCCCATTTTTCTTTAAGTATTAAGTTCAAAGTTGAAGCTATTTTTAGTTGAAAATTCATATTTTAAATTAAAAATTGACCTCTTTTACTTAACGATTCAATTTTTTTTAATTCTTCTGTTTTGGTATAAAATTGATCCTCTCGGTTTAAAATCGGTATTTTTTCGTTAAAGATTGAACTATTTGATAACAATTTCATCTGTTTTGATACAGAATTAGAAAATTTAGAATTTTGCTGAAGATTCGTGATTTTTTGTTAAAAAATAAACTTCTTTATTGAAACTTCATCTTTTTTCGAGGATTCTATTATTTTGTTAAAAATTTATTTGTTTTGTTAAAAATTAATTTTTGTTGTTATTAAAAATCAATTATTTGAAGAAAAATTCGATTATATCATTTTTGTTATAAAAATGATATTTTTAAAGAAAATTAATCTTCTTTTGTAAAATTTTTTTTTTTAAACCGTCGCTTTTAGGTCTAATCTACCATTTTTGGTAGAGAATTGATATTCTGAATTATTGATTCATGTTTTTTAGTGGGAAATTCACCCATTTGTTTAAAAATGCACATATTTCGATGAAAATTCGTGTTTTTGCTAAAAAAATTACTCTTCTTGGTTGAAAATTCATCTTTGTAAATAAGAATGAAACTATTAAATTGCACATTCCTTTTTTTTTTGCTAAAAATTAAATTCTTTAACTCAAAATTTAATAATCCCACTATTGGTGAGACATTGAAATTTGTAATGGAAAACTGATATTTTTCGTTTGAAAATTCAAATTATTTGTTTCAAACATCGTCTTTTTTGTATAAAATTAATCTTTTTGGTTTGAAATTAATCTCTTTGTTTAAAAGTTCAACCATCTATTATCCAATTCATCTACTTTAGTAAAATTTTAACTAACTTGTTAAAAATTTAGTTGTTTGTGGTTAAATACTAATTCTTTTAACTAAAAAGTAATTATCCTACTACTGGTTATATATATTTATATTTGAAAATTGTATCTATTTTAGTTGAAAAATCTACTATTTATTTTAAAACTGATCTTTTTGATTGAAAATTCAACTATTATGTTAAAAGTTGATTAAGAATTTAAATGTACAATTTTTGGATAAAAAATTATATTTGTAATTGAAAATTAATATTTTTAGTTGAAAATTCGTCTTTTTGGTAGAAAATTAAACTTCTTTGTAAAAATATTATCTTTTTTATTGAGGATTCAACTAATTTCTGAACCTGCCATATTTTGAGTAGATTCTATCTAAGTTTAAATACTTTTTATAACATTGTTCTTGAATTGAAAATTGATTTAGTTGAAAATTCTATTATTTGTAAAAAAATTTTTTAAGTAGAAAATTAATCTTTGTGATTGAAAATTCGTCTTTTTTGTCAACCTTCTACTATTTTGTGTCAAGTTTATCTTCTTGGTTTAAAATTAAAAATAATCTGCAGAAAATTTCATTTTTTTATTGAATATTAACTTTTATGAGCGGAAAACTGAATTGTTCTATTTTTCCTAAAAATTTGATATTTTCTATCGAAATTTGATCTTTTTTAGTTAAAAATGGAATGGAACTCTTTCCTTGAAAATTCATTTTTTTCATTGAGAATTCCTCTATTTTATTGAAAGTTCCTTTTTAGTAGGTCAAAAACGAACTTCTCCTAAATCATTGGGTGATAATAAAAGTGCCCGTACATCCCTATAGTATGCATATGTTGCTGGGAGTTTTGAAAATTGTGTTTTTTTTTCTAAATAAAATGTTTTTTGGTAAAGTCAAAGTGCAAGGAGTTTAACTGTACTTTTTTAGTATTGAGTAAATTTAGTATAAAATGGGTGTATTTTTAGTTATAAGTTAATGTTTTAGTTATTATTTGAATTCAACATTAATATTAACATTAGGTGTTATTCCAGTGAAGAATGGAATTTGTTATGAAAGACCATTGCTGATAAAAAATGCTATAGCATCTTATTGAGATTTTGAGGTTAAGATTATGTTTTACAATTTCTTTTACAATTCAAAAGCAAACTGCTTGCAGTAAAAAAGTATAAAAAATAAGTGGGATTAAAAAGTAAAAAGCTATTTTTTATTTTAATCCCGATTAAAATAATTTCTGTTTTTTTTTACTAAAAATTTTACAGAATTCAATGAAATTTTTGTGAAGTTTGTATGGAAAATTGCACTAATTTTCATTATATTTCTATGCCGGAGTATTTTTTTCGTATTAAGAAAAATTATCATAAGCGTAGGTTTCGTAAAGTTTTTGTAGTACTTTTTCGTAACTTTACATAGCAAAAAATAATCTTTTATATATATATATATATATATGTGCAGATATACGGATGATTTACATTAAGGTGGAAAAAATTATCAAAGTTTGCGATCACCAGTTCGCTCTCGTATTCTAAAATTTATTCCTAACCTCAAAATTTCAAAAAGTGGTTATCGAATCTTACATCTGTAGAGGACTTTGATAACAAAAATTCTAAAAAGCTCCATGTGTCAAAGAAATATTATTTAATGTTAATGTTTACAATAATAGCAAATAATAACTCAAACATTAAATTGTAATTGAAAATATACTAATTTTATACTAACCTCACTCCGAAACAGAAAAGTAGTGTTGATGCTTGCGTGGTAGAAGCATGGACATATAGATATAGACCGGTAATGCTGTGGGGAGAACGGTAATGGGCTCTAGAGAGAGAAAAAAACATATGAGATGTAGACCTATCTCTTTCTAGATAACGCTGATTGGTTGAGAATATTTTCGTTGGGAGAAGTTTGGCGCAGCACAGGACCGTGCTTTGTGTCGCGAGTGCCCCAATAATGTAACGTTTATCGCACTTTTCAGAATTGATTTATTTATAATTTATTTAAATATAATTTATTGTAAATGAATATAAAAAATGGTGGCAGTTTGTGTAGTTTGTGGGCGTTGTCAAGACGTTTAAATGGGGATATGTTTTCATACGTAAGTAAAGTTATGGAATATAGTAAAATAAAAAATGTTACAACAAAAACAAAACCTCGAAATATGAAGTTTTGTACCTTTGCAATACAAATTGTTATTTTTTATGTTATAGAAATATTCTTCAAATTTTTGACAGTTTTTACATTATTTTTGAACTCACCAAGTTTTTAAAATAATCTATCTGAAACAGGTTATTTTACATAAATATTCTTTAAAATTCAATTTCTTTTAACTACAAATTTCTAATGTATTGTTTATCTTTTTTTTTTAATTAACCGTACAGAATATTTAGGCAATACCCGGGCCACCAATTTACTTGGCATAGCCCTGAAATAGATAAAGGCAGGTCGACGTTTCATATGTTTTTTCTCTGTCTAAAGCCCATTTCAGTTCTCCCCAAAGCGTTACCGGTCCATTTCTATATGTCGATTGGTAGAAAGGAAGGATCAGGAATATAGGAACATGGCGAATATGTAAATAACGAGTGAGTGATTATATTAATCACGTCTCCAAATTATTTACATTTTCTCTTTGAAACAAATTTAGATTATTTTTATTTTTAAATTGAAAAAGAGACCGATCTGTTCGGAGCGATACTCAAGTGCTGGGCCTAATGTCTCTGTTAAAATATTTGTTTCATTTAGAAATATGGGAAGATTAATTTGCACAAGCAAACCATTTCATGCAATATCAAGAAATCTCAATGAATTTTTTATCATGATTCATATTATCGACTTCGAATTTCGTTTTGATTCTTATTCCCAACAGTGATCCAAAAATATTTCGCATGCTTGAACTGTGCGGCGCTCATTGGCTCTAGTTCGCGTACGTATTTAAAAATCAAGTACAGACGCGCACCGTAGCCAATGAACGTCATTAAAATCCAAGCAAGCGCAGATTAAGGCAGCTCCGTTGGGATCATTGACTTCACGAAAACACATGTAACGTTTTATTATTGTTTAACTCACGGATGCCGCATGTCACACGGAAATAGCAATGAAAATCGAATTTCGTGACAATCGAAATCGACAATATTGTTTATTGATTTTATATTAAGGACTCAACCACTTCTTCCTTCTTGATGGCAGTTTATGTGCTCCTCGCCACGATATCATAAAGTGATATTTTGCTGCCGCTCAGCGATTACAAAAAAAGCTCCTACCAAAATAATTGAATTTCCGACCTAAAAAGGCAAGTTTCCAGTCAAAGTTTTGTAATTTATAACTAAAGAAATGAATCTGTAATTAAATGATGCATCTTCTAAGGGAAAAACAAAGATATTACGAAATAGCTCAATTTTCGACTAAGGAAAATAAGTGTTCAATTGATCTTGAAATAGTTAAATTGTTAGTAAAAAATATGTCTTAAATAAATGTATGAAAGTAGTTCACTTTCAAATAAGTAGTTGAATTTTTCATCGAAAAATGTTTTCTAGTCACTAAACAAGTTTAGCGATAATTTTATGAAATTGTTATATTGGAAGAGTAATCTTGGCACCAAAACAAGATTTGCAGCATGATTAATATGTATAAAGAAGCTAAAGTTTTTGTTTTAAAAATTATTATTTAAATTTTTTAGTGCTATTTTTGCTGTCATTAAACAAAACGTTACATTATAGATCTGGAACTTTTATCCGTTTCGTCATGAAAATAAATGTCACATTTCTCATATTATTCGAATTTAAAATTGAAGGGTTCTGCTTTTGGCTATACATTTATTATTTTGGTTAGAAGTTAATTTTTTCACCTTATAAATTAACGATTCAATTGTATTTTCTTTAATTTATCTTTTTTGTCAAGAATTGAACGATTTGCTTGAAACTTCATTTTATTTTCATAAAAGCTCATTTGATTCGTTGAAATGTCACCCTTTTGGTAGAAAATTAATCTCCTTGGTTAAAAATGCATCTGACCATTTTAAATGATATTCACTTTTTTGTTCAAAAATTAATTCATTAACTAAAAATTCTAATGTTGATTTTTGGTTGAAAATGAATATTTTTTCTTCTTCAAACTTCAAAAATTTGGATAAAAATTTGTCTTTGTTAATTAAAAATTTACATTTAACTATTTCGCTGAGAATCCGCAATTATTGTTAAAAAAAAATAATTACCTGCTAGAAAATTATATTTTTCTTTGCAAGTTATTCTTCATGTTTCAATTTTCATCTTGCCGGTTGAAAAGGCAAGTAGTTCGGTACAATATTTATCATTTTATTTAAAAATTTACATTTTAGCCATAAAGTTAAACTGTTTAATGAAAAATTAATTATTTATTTTTTATTTTGACGATTAAACATTTGAAATAGAATTTTTCTTGTCTTGTTACAAATTTAACATTTTCGTTAAAATTTAATCTTTTTGGCTTAAAAGTCAACTGTTCCAGTTAATAATGTACAATTTCAGTTGGCAATTTATCACATTATATGAAAATGTAACCATGTTAAAAAATTCAAACAATTTTCAATTTACAAAATTTTCATAATAACTTTATCAAGTTTGTTAGAAAAATTGAAAATGCTAATTTTGATCGCACACAAACTAATGAAAAAGCAATAACTCCGTATTGTGGTCAAACAAACCAAGATAAGAAAAGAGATAAATCGATAAAAATTTTGCACCTAAATACGATCTACAAATTTCTCATAATTTACTTTTTTGTCGGATGTGTAGTTTCTTTTATTGGTAAAAAAACCAACAACAAATAAATGACAGAAAATTTGTTCAACACAAAAAGATCTACAAATTTGTTAGGAATATTTTTTTGGTAGGAAGCAAAGTTTTGTTCTTTATCGTAAAAAACTTTAGACAAAACGAGTAGGATTTTTTTAATCATAAAAAGATTAAGGAAACAATGAAATAAAAATCAGCTGATAAGAATAAGTATGTTTCAATTTCCATGCATAATATAAAAAAAATCGAATGCAAACCATGCGATACGTGATGAGAATTTGTTTGCTAAAGCCGAAAGAGCTTTAACAAAAGAGAGTTCACAAATCACGAAATTAAAGTTTTGGATTCGTCTACAATTAATTTTTAAAGTTCTGTGGACATACGTGGAATAAATGCAAAAACCGAGGGCGAAGTGCGAGAACTAACAGTCGCGCGCCCTGGCGCGCTGAAACTTGCGAGCCGCGCGCATGGCCCGTGACGAGGATGTACCTGCGCGGCGGGCTGCTTTTTTGTTTGTAGTTATGTCGTTGCTATCATAAACCTCTATCCCTCTTTAGAATTTAAAAAAGGGCTCTTAATTCCACCAGATACTTCATTCATTTTAAGTTCATCACGATTATCATCAATAAGGAAAGATTCAATAATTTTAATAAATAAATATATTTGTCGACGGTGTGGAAATAAGGAAGTGCATTTTATAAAATCCAGAATATCAGTTCTTAAAAAATCAAATACTGTTATTTAGTAATATTTTATGGCTAGTATAGAAAGTGTAAAATATGGTTCTTTAATTGATCATGAAGAAATAAAATTAATGGATTTACAGTATTTGTCTTGAAATTCATATACTGCTTAAATATTAATCTTGCTTGGTAGAAAATGTATCTACTTGACTGTAAATTGATCATGAAATGTCATCTTTCTTGGTCTGTATTTATACTGTTTGTTTAAAACTTAACTTATTTGTTTAAAAATTCATATCATTGATTGAAAATGTATTTTGTATGCTAAAAATTCGTCTCTGTGAAATAGAAATAAATGCTTATGGACTTGAAACTCCGATGTTTTCAGAGATAATTCCCCTTCTTGATTTTAAATTCAATTCTTATGTCGGAAATTAAACATCTGTAAAAAATTATAATTTTGAATTTTAGGGCAGGGAATTTTCACAAAGAATTATTAATTGACTAGAACTAGAGAATTCTTTACATTAAGCAAAAATTTTTCATCAAAAACTTACCAGTTACCATTTTGGTACTCATATTATAAGTAAGCCATAGGATTCTCTGATTTATAGAATCGATGTAATAGACTATGCCTTGTATGGCAGGGTGGAACACAATTCCTTTGCTCAAACCAACTCCCAGAATCATATGGTGTTTAAATTGACGGGAACGCTTATTTGGATGGAAAGAATAAAAATTTCCCAAAGTAGTTCCTGCAATACAATATAAAATTCTAAATAAAATAATTAAACGACGGGGAACAATTCAAATAATCCCCTATACCGTACAGTAAAGTGGATCAAAAGTAATCGAAGTTATCAGAATAATTTACTTACGTAAACTGGTTTTTAACTATTTTGTGGTATTCTTTTTATTTTCCTTATAGAAACTTTCCCTATTTTGATTGGTTCGAAATTTATTCTGTATCCGATGTACGATTAAAAAAACGATTGCAGCGTAAAAATTGTATCGCGTTCTTCAGAGTAAAATAATCGACGTGTTTTTATGTTGTTTTAATATGATATTTTTTATTTTAATGCGATGGTTTGATAAACTTTTGACGTGTATAAAATTCAACTTTTTAAAATTAATAATAACAGAAAAACTATTAGTTTTAAAGAAAAAAGCTATTATACTTCGCAGGTTAAATGTTCCTCCTTTAAAATTAACTATATAGTTGAAATTTCACATATTTTGTTAGGAATTAGGTCCCTTTAATTTTTAGGTGGAGTCATACATTATCTTTATATATAAAAATTTCGTTCCTCGATGTTTGTCACCACGAAACTCCGAAACTACGGAACCGATCTTGATGAAATTTCGTGTACTGTGTGTAATTTGGTCCAACTTAATGAATAGAATACTCTTTATCTCATTTATTTACCTCAATATTTTTTCATTTCAAAATAATGTTTTTATTTGTATACTCCATAGGTTTCTAAAAGATGGCAGAATAACTCAGTTTGTACATCGACATTTCAACATTTCACGTTGTCTAGGTTGGGTAGGCAGCCAATAGATGGCACCAAGTTTAGTATAATTATAGGGACACGTTACAAGCGTTCATAGTGCCCAATTATAGCACTACGATACCTATGCACCGAACAGTCGATACCGCATGTCGGAACTATAAGGGAGCTGCGTTACCAAGCTCAATACACTTACAAATGAGTTGCACCCTCTCACCTTACTACTGCTAGTTCCCGCTTCTCTCGGCACTTCCTGCTTCTTCCACCGTACCCCCTACTCAACGCGTATGGTCGCCTCTTTCGCTCGAGCTTAACTCGTGAATCACTTACTGTCCGGCCGGCCCATCGATCACATCTCTCTAACTGAGAGCGTGCAATGTTCTTTTTAATCTGAATAAAGATTTATTTTTGTTGAGTTAAATTCAGTGTTCGGGATTACCACCTACAATGGTGACCCCGACAGAACACAACTTTTAACCACAACCCGCAACAAAAAAACTCACTTTAACCTGTGTCGGCGGGTCGGACCGTAAGCATTTTTCTTTTCACACGCAACTTTGGAAACATTATTTAATCCTGATGAAACCAAAAATAATCTAGAGGACAAAATAATAATTTCCTTTTCCGAAAAATGACGCCAACAAATGATGCCACCAAATGGAGGGAATTTCGCAACTGACACGTAACCAAGGAAAGTGCTAATTTTATTGAAAACTCAACGTTCCTGAAGCAACACTGCAGGTTTCAACGGTAACCTTCTTCTATTAATTTTTTAAAATAATTTGTTTGTCTCATTTTAAAATGTTATACCTTGTTTATGAGAATTTTCCAGACCTTTTTGTAATCTCAAGTGACGCGTACGTTTCAAATTCGTTCAAATGTTACGTAGGACGCCACCAGCGTAAATTTTAAATACATTATAGAGAAAAATTTAACAAGTATTTTTCTTTTGGCATCAATTATCCCTCTTTTAAAGAAAATTTATTTGCAAAGGTTACATTTCCCTTACTTTTTTAAAATAGTGCGTGGTAAAAATTCAAATTAATAACAAAATTGAGCATTTTTAAATATTTTCGTCGGCTGTATTAACGAAGATCTTGCGCAGTCGCTCAAGAAGCAAGTCTAAATCTCGCGGTAACCCCCGAACGCGTTATCGCAGCCAGCCTCATTACAAACGGAAAGGCGATCTCTGCTTTTACAATTTCAAGTTTTGGAAAAACGCGCATCAGTGTGAACAGTCGTGCTTTCGAGTAGAAAAACGCCCACGTCGAAAAAGTAGGAGCGCCTTATCGAGTGGAGGCTCTTGAATTAGGGCATAATCCGTCCAAACGTCTCCACATACACGATCCCGATTCCGGTATTATTCATTTGATCGACACTGGCTCGGACATATCACTGCTTCCAGCGCATGAGCTAACTAAGCATTCGAAACCCTGCGATCTCGTATTATTCGCGGCTAATGACTCAAAAGGAAGTACCTTCGGGAAGAGACGCACTACCCTCAACTTGAATTTGCGTCGCGAGTTCATTTGGGATTTCCGTCTAGCCTCAGTTCCTTAGCAAATAATTGGAGCCGACCTGTGGGCTCATTTCCGTCTTTTACCGTTTCTTCACGAATCTGGATTTATTGACATAAAAACCGGTCTTAGCACTAAGGAATTTCTAAAATTTACTCCCATTTTTGCAGTGAGTCTGGTCGATCGATCTGCTCCATTGTCAAAACTATTAGCAGAATTTCCGGAAGTTACCTCCCTATCGCGGGCATCTAACGCGACTCGCAATGACAAAGTTCAACACCATATTATAGCCACTGAACCTCCGATAGCTGACCGAGCAAGGCGATTGCATCCGGACAAGCTCGCATCGGCGAAATCCACATTTAAACAACTCGCAAAAGACAGTATTTGTAGACCATCGAGTAGCCCAAGGACAACTCCTATACACTTGGTCAGCAAAAAAGCGGCGAATGGAGCATTTGTGGTGACTACCGCAGATTAAACGCTGCTAATATGCCAGACAAATACCGGTTTCGCGCCTTAGCGATTTCCCTACCATCTTGCATGGCAAGAAGGTATTTTCTAAAATTGACCTTCATATGGCATACCATCAAATACCCATCGCTCCTGATGACATGCTAAAAACTGCCGCCATCATCCCATTTGGGCTCTTTGAATATACGAAGATGACCTTCGGGTTGCGACACGCTGGACAAAACTTCCAAAGGTACATACATCAAGCGTTGTGTGACCTTAGCTTAATTTTCTGCTACATTGATGATATTCTCATCACATCTCCCAAAAGGAAGAGCATGAGAGCCACTTAAGGACCAACGGTTAAAGGAGTATTCTTTAAGTTTTAATCTCGCTAAGTGCCCATTCGGCAAAGAAAAATTGCAATTTTTAGGTTACACTGTCAATAGCCATGGTTGTGTATCTACGCCAGAAAAGGTTCAGGCTATCACCAACTTCCCTAAACCTAAAACCGTAGCAGAGCTCCGGAGATTTTTGGGGTTGATTAATTTCTATCGGTGTAGATAGTCGCATGCGGCTGAAAAGCAAGCCCCGCTAAATTTCTTTTTTACGATTTGCGCAAAAATGATAAAAGGGTCATTCCTTGGACGGCCGAGGCAGAGTACGTGTTTGAACAAGTCAAGCAGGACCTAGCCAACGCGACACTTCTCGCTCATCATTTTCACGATGCCGAGACTCGTCTCGTAACGGATGCTTTCGATTTCGGCTTGAGAGACTCTCTTGAACAAAAGCTTGTAGTTGAATGGAAACCGCTGGCCTTCTTCTCGAGGAAATTCTCACCAACTCAGACAAATTGCAGCGCTTACGATCGTGATTTGACGGCGATTTTTGAAGACATTCGCTACTTCAAGTATTTCTTAGAAGGACAGATCTTCAAGATCGTCACCGATCATAAACCTCTAATTTTTTCCTTCCTTCGAAAGTCCGAGAAAAAGTCACAGCGACAACGACAATTATCATTTATTTCACAATTCACAACCCAGATTGAATATCTCTCGGGTTCTGCCAATGTCGTTGCCGATTCACTTTCGTGTGTAGAGGATATCATCATCCCTACTGAATTCAGCATCGGGGAACTAGCTGCAACCCAGGAGTCGAACGAGGAATTAAAAATCCTTCTAAATGACCCCAAATGCTCCTTAAATCTTTAACAAATCCAATGCGACTCGAGAAAGTCATCGATTTACTGCGATTTACTGAGAACGCGTTATCAGGAAACGCAACGTCTGGTCCTTCATGCGCCGAGATATAGGGAACTGGCTCAAGCAGTGCACGGCTTGCCAGCAGTCCACAATTTCGCGCTACAACCAGCTTTTCCCTGCTGATTTCATGGCACGAGACTGTCGTTTTCGCCACGTCCATATGGACAGTGTCGGTCCTCTGCCTTTAAGCAAGGGATTTCGGTATTGCTTAACGATGTTCGATCGCTTCTCCCGGTGCCCTGAAGCGGTAACTCTTGCCAACATAGAGCCTTTTTTGACAAATGGATTTAACGTTATGGCACACTGAAAACTCTAACCACGGACTAAGTTTCCCAATTTGAGGCGCAGGTCTTTAAAGCCTTACTCCAACTTATAGGCTGTAATCGCATTCCGACCACCGCTCACCATCCTGCCGCAAACAAAATAATTAAGCGTTGGCACAGATGCCTATCAGCAGCAATCATGTGTCATACTGACAAAGAATGGTCTCAAACAGTCTCAACCGTCCTTCTAGGATTACGATCCAACGTCCTTGACATCGGGTCATCGCCGGCTGATTTCGTTTTTGGAACTACGCTACGCATCCCGGGCGAGTTGGTTCTACCCGAGGATTTTGCTCCGGATCCACCTATGTTCATCGCAGAATTTCGGGAACATATGCGAAAAATAAAGCCTATCCCAGTAGGACATAAATATAAACGGAAACCATTTTTATTCAAGGATTTAACAGTTTGTTCGCATGCTTTTATGCGCAACCATGCAAAGAAATATCTTGAACGGCCCTGCACTAGTCCTCACAAAGTAATTAGTCGAACTTCTGACCGCGTATACAAAGTTGACGTCAATGGAACTAAACGCGAAGTGTCTATCGAACACTTGAAACTGGCATATTTCATGCGCGAGGACATCGAAAGCATTTTCCAATTCAAGGAGAATCTGTTAACGGAACGGGTTTAGCCTCTCCACTCCGAACTTATTCGAAAAAAGAAAGTTATCTTCCAAGACTAAAAATCTCTCATGCGTACTAAATTTATTGTACTATTTTAATTTACGCATTAACAACTGTATTCACTTTTAACTTAATTTGTAAATTCCCATCATTATCAAGTCCATCTTATAATGGCCATATATTTTGTACTTGATACTGCAACTTGTTTATATTTTTGAACCAATAGTCCGCGTTGCTTTTGTTGTATAATTTTCCTTCTTTTTGAAAATCTGCGTAAACAGTCGTTAAATTTAAAGGGCTTACACGAATTGTAAATTTACTACTACTATACCTGGCAAAATTCTAGCAAATTTAAGCAATTATCGAATTGCAAATCCGAACAATTTTTAGCACTTTTTGTAATCTTTTACCAGATGTAAAAAATAATCTTCGACTAGTATCCATTGATACCAAATTTAAATAGTTATCCTACTAAATTATTGCAAATAGGGTCATAAACGTTTGCGCAAACAACAATGTAAATAGATATTATTATAACTTATTACTCGTAGAGACTGTGATCTTATTACGCTTATATATCGTGTTTGTATGTTCGTGTTTAGTTAAACACACGGGGATGAGTACTGTAGGGACACGTTACAGGCCTTCATTGTGCCCGATTATAGCACTACGATACCTATGTACCGAGCAGTCGATACCGCATGTCGGAACTATAGGGAGCTGCGTTACCAAGCTCAATACACTTAAAAGTGAGTTGCAGTCTCCCACCTTACTACTCCTAGTTCCCGCTTCTCTCAGCACTTTCCGCTTTTTCCAGCGTACCCCCTACTCTACGCGTACGATCGCCTCTTTGCTCGAGCTTGACAGTAAGTGAATCACTTACTGTCCGGCCGACCCGTCGATCACATCTCTCTGACTGAGAACGTGCAATGTTCTCTTTAATCTGAATAAAGATTTACTTTTGTTGAGCTAAATTCATTGGTCTTTTATTTATCCTTCTTAAAAAGTAGAATGATGCATCTGAATGGAGTCAGATATTTTAATATAATTTAAACGAGTAGTCACCACCTACATAATATAAATTCAACACATTATAACAGATCCACGTCAACGCGTTGCCGGGTCTGCTAGTAACTTTATATAATTTACAGTTATTCTATGCATTCTAGAGAATTCTTGGATAATTCAGAGTAAATCTGTATATAAAGTTAATTTAGGGTAATCAGAAAAAATCCAGCGTCTTCTATCTCCGCTGTACTGTGTTTTACGGTGCTGTTTTCGGTTTGTATTTAACCTAAAGTTTAAACAAAAATTCAATAGCTTTTTCTTACCAAACCATAGCCCGTAATATGCATTAGATCCAAAAGTAAATTCTTCGTTTTGCTCCAGGGTTACTGAGTAAAATGTCCTGGTGATTCGACCTGGAATATATGTATGACTTTGCCATTCGAGTTTTGAAATTCTATTATTACAACCCACCAGAAACACTGTGTCGCTCCCCCTAACAGGAGAAGCAAAAGATATGCGACCGCGACCTATGGAAAAAATTGTTGTTAAAAATTAGTAGAATTCGTTGCCTTAAACATGAAAATGTTTTTCGTAGCCTATTAAGACGTAACCAAGTCGTTCAAATTGCCCATTTTAATACTTTTCCTCTCCTCTAATACTTACATTTAAATGAGTTTGCATCTACATGTTCATTTATTGATTAAAAGTGAATAGCTATTAATTTGTAATTTAATGTTTTGTAATTGAAAATTGCTTAATATCATATAATTTTAAGCACGTTAAATCCATTGATTCATTTTTGAATTTAGAACATTAAAAATTATTGGGTGGAATTATACTTTTTTGATACATTGAAATCTACAATTTATGTAAGTTAACACACTTATATTTTGAATTTTATTTTGCAAAAAACTTGTTGTTGCTAAGCGAAATTAGAACATGATGTAACGCATTTTGTATAGTTAAAATATTAAACTTTAACATAGGCTCCATACAACAGCAGACTCGGCCGAGGGGCGTTATGTAATATTTAAACAGTCCACGATTAAGTTAGTCACGATTTGACTAAAAAATAAATTAGCTAGAACAAATTTTTGTAACAAGTGTTGAGATTTGATACACTAAACTTTGGTAACAAGTGTTGAGATTTGATACACTACCATTTTGACTTTTCAAAATTGTGTATTTTTAACGAATTTTATAATATTTAGGGGTTGATTCGGGGTGGGAGTTACATGAACTAGAGGAATGAGTCTTTCAGGTGTTGCTTTTGCTACTTCTGAAATATTTATTTAAAAGATTTTAACTTTTTTAAGTTGTTTATTTTTGAAGAATTTCCTCATACTGAGGGGTTGCTTTAGGGTCGGTTTTCCATACACTAGTGGCATAAAACTTTAAAGTGGTGTTTTGCATTAATTCTTCAGTATTTATTTAAACTATTTTGAATTTTTTAATTGTATATTTTTCAAGAATTTATTCATATTGAGGGTTTGATTTGTGGTGGGTTTCACATGAAATAGAGGGTTCGAACTTTTTGGTTGTACTTTTGGCACATAATACTGCCATGTCATATTTTGATTTGTTACAAATTGTTTTTAGAACTAAATTTTTTTAATTTCAAATTTTGCTTTTTTATTTTTAAACTTCCCGTGCTCCGCCCTACTGGTTTTCTGAATCTATATTTCTCTTATGAAAGATTCAACTATTTAGTTGAAAAGTCATATATTTGTTTCATTCCATTAGTTGAAAATGTAACGTTTTCATTTAAAATTCTACTTGCTTGAATGTAGAAGTTGTATTGTTAACTAATAATTCAATCATTCCATTATTTTTAAAAATTATTTTGCTTAAAATTATTCTACTTGGTTCTATAATATTCTGCTGAATTTGAGGATTTAACTCTTTTTATAAAATTTCATTCTGTAAAATTTTGACTTAATTTGTTCAACTGAAAATGAAACAATTCCATAAAAGATCAATATTTTTTAAACAAAATTAATTTTCTGGCACGCAAATTGATCTGTCTTGTTAAAATTGTAATTATTTAAATAAGAATTCATTTCGCGTTGTTGAAGATTCACCCTTTTTGGCTGAACGTATATTGTTTGTTTGAAGGGTGCATTACTGAGTTGAACATTCGTTTCCTCTTTTAATTTGAAATAATGTTTTAATCTAAGATTAAACTATTGCTGTTTCGGTGCAAAATTTCTCTTTTGCGTTAAAAGTTTATGTATTCTGTTGAAAACTTATCTATCTAAGTAGAAAATTAATGTTTTTAGTTAATAATTATATTTTATCGTTGATATTTAAGTTTCTGTCCAACAATAAATAATTGAGTTAAAAGTGCGCAATAAAGATAATTTTTAAAATAAAAAATTATTTCTTTAACTTAGCTACGGACTCGGGGCTACGAGACCCTAAAAATGTTCGCAATTGCAGATAATTTCAATAAGAAATAACAAAATAAAAAGGATTTAAATACCTGGATTAGTGCAAAAGAAATTTTCAGTTATTTCACGATAGGAACAGATTCTTTGACCATTATCTTCTGTAAAGTAGACTTGGTTGTTTTCACAGAAAAGAATTTTCAATGGTAGACTGCTGCGGTGTGCTATCTTAATCCTAAAGAATGAAATTTATTTTATTTGTGCAAATGAGCTGTGTGGCGAATTTTAAATACCTGTTTGCTACAAGGTAGGAAATTCTGGAAAGTCTGAGCATTTTTGATAGACTGACGTTGAAGTTGAGGGACAATGAAAAAATTACGTAGGGCGTTCTTCTAAAATTTTCTATGTGAAATACTGTCAGGTTTACTCTCTTAATTAAATGAACGTGCAGTCTTGATAAAATTAAATTTATAAAAGCGAACATGATAACATAGTTTTTTAATTTTATTAATTTAACAAACTTTTGTTAAGAATACATCTTATCATTGCAAAATTTGTCATTTTGTTGGAAGCTTTATTATTTTGTTAATAATTCTCGGTTCAGGATTCAAATACTTGTTGAAAAATTGTCTTTCTAAGACAAATTGATTTTATTAGGTAAAAAGTTCGTTCTAAATAGTTAAAAATTCATTTCTGCAAATGAAAATATAACTATCTTATTTTCAGTACAAAACTTGACTCTTTGGTGAAGTTTTGTTTTATTAAAAATTAATCCTTTTGTTCAAATTCAATATTTTTTCATAACGACTTAAATTTTGGATTAAAATACTCATATTTTTTGAAAATTCATGTTGTTGGTGGAAAATTGATCTTCTTTGTTAAAAATTCATTTCTCTGGATGAAAATTTACTTATTTTTCAAAAAAATGTGGTTTAAAAGTAAAAGTTTTTTACTTAAAATTGAAGTATTTAAATCTTTTGTTAAGAATCCACTTTTCCACGAAAATGTAACTATTTTGTTGAAAATCTATATATTTCGTTAAAATTTGTCCATTTTTGGTCAAATGTGAATATCCTTTTTCGGAAATTGGGCTTATCGGTTGAAATTTCACTTCCTCACATGAAAATTTCATAGTTTTGAGTAAAATTAATTCTGTTGATTGCAATTTTCTTTCTTCAACTTACCACACAAGGGTTTTATTTATTTTCCTCAAAAAGGCATTTTTCGTTAGAGATTCTATTATTTGGTTTAAATTCCTGTAGTTTGTCATTAATAGCGCTTTATTCGTAAATGATTGATCTTCCTTTATAAAAAAATTATCTTTCTAGTTAAAAATTCATTTTATTGTTTAACCGATCGGTTAATGTAGCATATTTCTAAGTTCTGGTTAAAAATGCAGTGTTTTTTTTCAACCAAGATTTAAATATTGAATTGAAATTTCCTTTGTTGTTTAATTTAATTTTTGCCGTTTACAATTCATCATGATAAATTAGGCTTCAACTTTTTCTATAAAAACTGATTTTCTTTTGGTTGAAAGTTTATCTCTTTGGTCAGAAATTCAAATATTAAAAAAATTTTTTTGTGTTTTAGTTTAAAATTAGCATTTGAAACTGTAATTTAAATGTTTTATTTTTGTTCAAAAATATGTCTTCGGTAGTCAGTAATTCATTTATTTTGTAGACAATTAATCTTTTCGGTTAATAATGAATTGTTTTGGTTGAATATTCATTAATTTAGTTAATAATTAGATTTTTTTGTTTTTCATACATAATCATTTTTAATAAAAAATGTAAAAATTCTATATTTACTTGAAGAATTATCTTTTGTCTTTTTGATTTTAAAATTTCACATTTTGGATTTTTTTTGGATGCTTTTTGACGAATAAAACTTAATCGTTTGCAGATTCAATATGCTGGTAAAAATTCATTTTTCAGGATTAAACATTAATCTATTTTGGTTAATGATTGTACTGGGTCGCTAAAAATTTCTATTTCGGGTTGAAGATAAATTATTTTATTTTTGCTTAATAATTCACATTTTTTCGTGATGAAATGCCCTAAGACGTTATTCGAAAATTGTTTAAGGCCATTTAGGAGAGGGAAATCAAAAGATCTTAAGAAATATATTACCTTTAGATTTTTTTGCTTATAATTATTTTGCTTGAAAATTCTTTTTTCAACCAAATTAATTTTTTTTTGGTTAAAATTTTTTTCTGTTCAGGAATTTATTTCTTTAATTAAAATTTTAATAATATTTTCGAAAAGTTTTGTTTTGAGATTGAAAAAAATCAACTGAAAATTTAACTGTTTCATTTTTTTCTTTGAAATCCATCTTTCTCTCAAAAATTTTAATATTTGGTTAATTATTCCTAAATTTTTTAAAAGTTACATCTTTTTAAAGTAACGTATTTTTTAAAATAACACTATTTGGATAGAAAGTGCCCAGTTGTGTTTGACGATTCAGTTTTTTTTTTTTAATTTTGAATGGAAATTATTTTTTTATAAAAAAATGTAACTGTTCTAGTTTTACTATGTTATTTGTCTTTTTTTTAGCTAAAAGTTTATTTTCTTTGGTTAAAACTCGAATTTTTTATTTTAAAATTCATATTTTTCGTTAAAAAATTCAAAACCTTCGTATCACTATTTTCGCTTCAAAATATTTTTTCTTTCTTAAATTTTATCTTTTTTATTAATAGTTTATACTTTAATATTGAAAAATTAACTATTTTTTTTAGAAAACTCATCATTTCAGTTTGATATTTCAAAATTTTGTATCAATTTTTATCTGTATTTCCTGAAAATTACTCTTCTTATTTGAAAATGTATCTATTATTTAAAAATTCAGGTCCTTGGTTTAACAAATCAAGTTCAATTAATTCAATTAACAAATCAATTCATATTTATTTATTGAAAATATAATATTTTCGTTTTTAGTGAAAAAAAAATTATTTTGTAATGTCTTTTAATTCGCCCCAACCTAACCGTCTGGCGTAGTTTCTAAATCACACGTTACACAAATCCGTGTTAATTTTGTATCGGAAAGTCTAAAAAAGAAATTTAGAGCCAAAAATAGTTTTTCATTAAAATTATTAATCTTCTACGTTTAAGATTGTTTTTAGACTCTAAATAAGGATGTATAAGGGCCAGGTAAAATTAAAAATTAGTCAGGTGATAGACAGAGAATTTAAGGGAATTTGTAAATTGGAATTTTGTAGCAAACCTGTAGATATAACACAAATTGCTTAATTAAATATAGTTTTGAATAGAAAAATATAATTAATGCATTAAAATTGTAAAAGGTTGACCGATAATGAAAGTAATAGCACTTACGAAGGGTTAGGGGGAATTGCAGGGGGATCAGGGGGATTGCAAATTATCGGAGAAGGAATAGCGCTTAAAGCGCACATCGCTAGCAGGATTCTCATTCTTTACAAAAACACTTTTTTTCTTGAAACTCTTCGTAAGAACTGTGAAAAGAAGAACATTCATTCAGAATTTGTACTGCCTTATCTTTCAAAAAAAGAAGGGACGGTTAAATAGTCTGTTAAATTTTCAGGATCTCCGCCAATCAAATCTTTAAGATTTTGAATATTCATCCTAAAAAGGGGGAGAAATAGGCAATATGATACGATACATTTTTATTAAGTACCACGGATTTCCTGGTGTTGTTTATCAAACAATGATAATTATTCTTTCACAAGTTTTGAAAAAATTTTAACAGAAAGTAGCGACGAAAATGTTTCACAAATTTTAAGGTTGAAATGACAGACCTCGGACACATCGTGTCATTTATGAAAAAATTATTTTTATTTATAATTTTATTATTTACGATTGAAACAAGCATTGTACTTTCTATCAAACCATGATTAGGAACAAGCTTAAGAATAATTTTTTTCGTGCCTTTCGTCCTTTTTCCAAAAATTCAGTTTTTATATTTAAATGCTGTATTTTACGAATAAAACGAAAAATAAACTTTCTGTGAAAAAATCAATTATAAAAAATTTGTAGACCTTTTTTGTCTTGATTGCAGAATGGAATTCTTCATTTTTAATTACTTTTTGTTCAAACAAAATTTAAAACTATGATTTTCCAAAAAAATTATATATATTCAAGTACAACCTGTGATATTTTTACATAAATTTAATTTGTATAGTTTCAATGTTATTTTTTAATACTAGAACCAAAAATGCGTATCCTTACATGCTATAAAGTGTTTCTGAGAAAATTCGTAGATGTAATTTAGGTAGGAAAATTTTATTTTGATTGTATTTTTATTACAGGAGTTCAATGTCTGAGAGTTTTATTTATTTATTATAATTTATTACAATAAATTTTATTTATTATAATTTATTACAATAAATTTTATTTATTGTAATTTAATTTTTCTATTTTTAATGCAGCGTTTTATGAATAAAAAAAACCTACGCGTCCTATCTGAATGCGAATAATAACAAATTTGTCAATCTTTTTCGGGTACACAATTTTTACTCAATTATTTTTTCTAGTATCTTGTATAATTTGAGCAAAAAATGGCAGTTTTAATTTCTTATGATTTTTATGTAATCAAAATTGAAATTTAGAATTTTACAAAAAAATTCAAACATTTTTTACGATAATATTTTAGAGTGTTCAAAATGGACGTTTTCCTTTCTCTGAATTTTTTTCATTTGACAAAAAGGGGGGGGGGATCAAATTTTACATAAATGTAATACTTTCGCATGATTTGAATGTAAAAATTTTTACTTGGAACCGCGAAAATGTCCTTCAATGTATTTTTTTGACCCTGGAAAAAATTCTAATCAATTATAGTCGAAACATGTTAAGATAAACATTCAAATTCATCCAAAGGCAGGCAAGTTTAAGATCAAAATTTTTCAGATTTATAATATGGTTCCGATTTTCGTCAGTTTTAACTGTAATAATTTAAATTCAACGATACTGAAACGATTTGCTTTAATTTTTTAAATATCAAATTGTAAGACTTGAATGAAGGATATCCTTATACAAGGTAAATAGATTTTACAAAATTTACTAAATAATTGCAATTTCTTCGGAAAATTCGAAAAATTTAGCTAATAAAGAACCGAAATCTGCATATTTAATTTGATCCCATTGATGCCCTAGAAGTTTCAGAATTGTAAAAATACTTAAATTATAAACGTTTCCAAATAAAGATTACAAATTTTTTATGAATAACTTTTTTAAAGGACGCTTAGCCGACACAAACTACAAAGAAAAAAAATTAATTTAAAAAATTTGCTTTTCCAAGAAAGTGTGAAAACTCATACAAATTTCTCATAATTGTTTTTTGAATAGAATAGTTGGATGGGATACTTTTTGATATTTGGAAGTTGTTCTCTTAGTGCCTAGCTAAGAAAATTGATTAACATTTTTATCTTCTTTTGCTTAGGTGATAGCAACGAGCTTTATTTTTTCAAGTTCTGCCATTAAATAATAAATATGAATTATAGAATTCTTCTTAAAGAATAGTAGTTTTAACTGAAATAGAAAATAAATTTTTCAATCTAAACATTTTCCTGCACGACGATGAAATTTCTATCTATAAGACATATATTCAACTAATAACATCATATATGAGCCAGCTATCAATTTTTACATTCTCATCAAGAGAAGGTATTAGATTTGTGTGAAATTTGACCCCCCCCCCCCCCGGTTTCGTTAAATTTCAACGTTTTTGGACCCTTTGAATTCGAAAAACAGGTTTTTACAACAGTATCTGTCTTTCTGTGGGAACAATTTGTCCTTGTGACTTTTTTCTATATAACCAAAATTTGCCAGAATTGTAGCATTTACGAAATTTCAAAAAACACTTGAAAATCAACCTTTTTAGCCAAATAACGCACGATATGGAAAAAGTCAGAAAAGAAAAACATTTCTTTTTGACAGACCTACCAGATTATCATAAAAAATTTTTGGATTTTCATCAGAAATCGAAAATTCAAATTTTGATTGCACAAAAAATAATGGAAAATAAAAAATTCCATTTTGTGGGCAAACTATGTAGGATATGAAAAAAGATGTCCCAAAAAATATTAGATTTTTTCTACGAGGAATCTAAAATTTCCATAATTTAATGACTGTCGCGGCAAAATCAGTCAACCCACACTTTGTTTAAAATAATATTTTAAAAAATAAAATTATAAATAATTAAATTATACAACTACGCCAAAGGATTTCTTTATCAATCGTATTTTCGATTATGTCAAAAAACTCAAACATCTCAAGGAAATTATAATAACTATTGCTTTTAATTTTGCCGAAATCAAAAGTAGATTTTTTGCAAACGCACATTTTGAACAAACAATTAAGAGCCTGGAAAGACTAATTTTTTTAGAAACTCTCCGCCAAGTTTTCTCAAAAATGGTTGAATTTTCCTTTTAATCATTTCCGCTCTATTTCAGCAAATAATAACCTAGAAATAAAATTTCTAAAAATATGGTAGGAAAGGTTGATTACCTCCATATACGAAATAAACTATGGCTTCTCCGAGATTACTCCGGATGGCATAGGATTAACCTGAATTACGTAAAAAAAAGTTGGATTACTCCATCTAGACCTATGCTAATTTTGAACCAAAAGCTTATCATTTTTTAACAAAATCATTGAACTTTCAGCAAGGAAGAAAAATTAAAAAAAAAAAACTGGTTAATTTTTCCCCTAGAAAAACTCACTTCTTCCAAAAAAAATTTAAATCCTTTACAAGGTAGATAATTTTGAACTAAATAATTCAATTTCCAACAAAATAATTAAACTCTTAACGATAACTAAGAATACTTATTTCCTACAAAATATAGCATTGAAAAAATTGCATTAATTAAAAAAAAACTGGTTAATTTTTCCCCTAGAAAAACTCACTTCTTCCAAAAAAAATTTAATCCTTCACAAGATAGATAATTTTGAACTAAATAATTCAATTTCCAACAAAATAATTAAACTCTCAACGATAACTAAGAATACTTATTTCCTACAAAATATAGCATTGAAAAAATTGCAGTAATTTTTAACAAAGTAGTTAAATTTACTACCTAGAATATTAGTTTATTATATTTTTATAAAAAAGAGAGGAATTTCCAACAAAATACATGAATCTTCTACCCAGTAGTTAAAATTGCGACAACATAGTTCAATAATAAATCAATAAAAAAATCAATTTTTCACCAGGTAGTTCAGTGTTCCACCTAGTAGTTGATCTTATGGTTTTTAAAGATAAAATGTAAATATTAAAATAATTTTAGGTGGATTTTCTTGTCTGCTTGTTTAAAATCAATATTTTTTTCAAATTAATTTTTAAAAAATTCCTTGCAAGCTCAGCTGGGATCCGAACCCCAAACAAAAATCAGTATAGAAAGATATTGATTTTAGACAAGTAGACAGAATAACTATCATCATAATATTATTTAATATATTTTATCTGGTCAAAAACATATGATCAAAGAATATGAAACATTTGATTGGTTAAAAAGTTAACTTTATAAAAATCAGAAATAACGTCAAAAATATTACATAAGAGCGTTTAGTTATCCTGATATTAACTTTAAATGAATTTCAAATTGAAAATTGTTGATGAGGCTTCAATCCATTCCTAAATTTTCAATTTTTAAGATGACGGACATGGAACTTAGCCAAACAGCGAAAATGTTACAATATTTTTTAATGCAATTGTCGAAAATACTGGCATTCATGTCATTTTTTTCATAATAGTAATAAAATAGCAGCATAATTAAAAAAAAAAAGTTTTATAGAAAATGTTATAGTTAATTTTTTTCCTAGCAGAAGACACGTAAAACATGTCTTTAATTAGGCTCTGTTATCAGAGTTTAAATAAAATTTTTAAATTATTTCGTTCTCTATTGAAAAAATAACCTTAAAGTTCTATTGCTGTCGACATACGTGTATGTTGACAAGGACAAATTTACGGCCTCCCAAAAAAATTAAATTTTAAAATAAAAATTTTCTTTTATTTCTTTTTCAAATTTATAGAATTATATATTGTCAAAGGGTTGTTGAAACATGCCTTCGAATTTTTTTCTTAAATTTTCAAGCATTTTTCCCTCAAATTTTTCGAGTAGACACAAAAAAATTTCTTTGAAAAAAATCTATATTCAGAGGTTCCCCAAACCCCTATTAAGTTTTTATTTGGAATCGTGGATATTAGGTCGCGGTTTTTTCCGAATTTTTCAACTTATTTCCAACTTTTCAGAATGATCGAAGCAACAATCCATGAAATTTCATTTTAAAAATTATTAAGGAAATTTATTACAATTGATAAGAATAACCTCTTAGAATCATGCTGGAAAGTTTTTTTTTCTGATATTTTTTAATTTTTATTCAGAGCAATTAAAAAATTAACTGCATCAAACAGAACTGTTGAAATATAATTGATTAATTGATGTTCTGACATGATAGCACATATTGTTTTTTCTGAATTTTGTATTTTATTCGGCTTTTTACAATAAGCAAATAAGAAATAAATAGTAGATAGTTACTCTTTAAACAATCTCGTTATTTTTTTTAAATGTAATTTTTTCTCAAGTAAAACATATTTGAAATATTTGTTCAAATTTTTTTAATTATTCATAATAAATGTAAATTTAACTTGAAGCAGTTACTGAGGGCCTTTTTTAAATATCAATACTCACTATTCCTTCCTAACTGAAATATCAAAGAAAAGCCAAAAATTTACAGCATGTCATAGCGAGAAGATAGTTATAAACCAGAGAAAATTGTTTAAACAATTATCTCAGTCTACCATCAATTATTATTATCTAACTAAGTAAAAATTTGACATAAGAGTAAACATTTCAGAAAAAAAACCATCATTACTATAAAGGAATATAGTTTTCAACATTGTTAAGAAAAAACATCCTTATAATTAATAATGAAATATTTCAAAAAATATTTTGTAAACATGAAATTATTATCACTTTTGTCTAATTGAAAATTATACCTGCAGTGAAAACGTTTAGAAAAAACTGCATCTTTCTAGAATTATTGTAAGAAAATATTATTACAAATTAATAAAAAAATGTCAAAACAAAGCTAAATGATTATTGCCTCGATGTAAATATCTTTCAATGTAAGATGGATTATTAAATTAAATTAAATTAAATTAAATCAAAAATTAAATTAAATTAAATTAAATTGAATTGAATTGAAATAAATTGAATTAAATTAAATTGAATTGAATTGAATTATATTAAATTGAATTAAATTAAAT
>NC_046658.1:138453187-138465152 GCF_010883055.1 Belonocnema kinseyi | reverse complement strand
TTAAATTAAATTAAATTAAATTAAATTAAATTAAATTAAATTAAATTAAATTAAATTAAATTGAATTAAATTAAATTGAATTGAATTGAATTGAATTGAATTATATTAAATTAAATTAAATTAAATTAAATTAAATTATATTAAATTAAATTAAATTAAATTAAATTAAATTAAATTAAATTAAATTGAATTGAATTGAATTGAATTGAATTGAATTGAATTGAATTGAATTGAATTATATTAAATTAAATTAAATTAAATTAAATTAAATTGAATTGAATTGAATTGAATTGAATTGAATTGAAATGAAATGAGTTGAGTTGAGTTGAGTTGAGTTGAGTCGAATTGAATTGAATTGAATTGAATTGAATTGAATTGAATTGAATTGAATTGAATTGAATTGAATTGAATTGAATTGAATTGAATTGAATTGAATTGAATTGAGTTGAGTTGAATTGAATTGAATTGAATTGAATTGGAATGAAATGAATTGAATTGAATTGAATTGAAATGAATTGAATTAAATTAAATTGTATTGAATTGAATTGAATTTTACGATTTCCTAAATAATTCAATAGTAACAGTTAAAACCATTCCCAGGTTTAGAAAACGCTATAATGAATACTTGAATTAAGGAAAATTGTTACTTTAACATTGAGTTCTTGGAAAGGGGTACGGGGTTGGCCCCTTATTAACAAAATACCTTCGGTATGCTAAAAATCTGTTTTTACATTCTCATCCTAATGAGAAGGTATTTTTTTAATGTGAAATTTCACTTGGTCGGTTTTCATCAAATCTCCACGTTTTGAGACCCACTGAGTCAGAAAAAACGATTTTTACGATGGTGTTCGTCTGTCTGTCTGTAGCCTGTAGTCTATATTCTCTAGGCACGATAACATTCGAAAAATTGATCAGATTGGATTCTGCTTTGGCACACTTTTTTAAGGCCTAAAAAGAAAGAACAAGTTCGTGACATAGCTATTTTGGATCAAAATTCAAAAAGTAAGCACATTTTCAAAATTTTTGAAACCACATTTTTCAAAGACTTTAAAATTCTATGAACGGTTGTTCGTAGCACTTCAAAACCCAAACAATTTATGCTATTGAATTTTTTTATAAAAAGAAAATGATCAGAGTTAGATACAAATATTCCGGGTGAAAAATAATAATATTATGTAGTGAATAATAACATAAAACATAAAAACTAATACATACTATTTTTTCAGGAAGTGCCTTAATGTATCTCGCTACTATCGCTTCTACTCAACAGTCTTGGAAGAGAGACATTTAACCAACTTTTCTGTTTAATCGTCCATTTTTTTATATTATAGATTTTTTCTAATTTTATTTATGTTTAATTAATAACGTCCTTATAATAATAATATAATAATCATTTGAAAGGTTTTCAGTGATTTAAAAGCATTTCAGTCATTGCAATTTCTAAAATAAAATTATTTTCCCTAAAAAATGCTACTTTTGCTACCATGATTTGAACTGACCGTGGTTAGTGGAACGTTTTAAGAGGAATTAAAATTCTGTCATCAAACATGATAAGTAAACATGACAATTCACATCGAATAGAATTAAATTTAAAATGAATAGAAAATATTAATTTTTGTCATCACACAATGTATGCAATCGATACATTCTAAAATTGTTTGTCTTATTTCATGTTCGATCTGATTGGTGAAGTCTAAATTTAAGATTCTATGTATTCAAAACGAGTTTTACGACAACGTTTGTAATAATTCAGTATATGTACGATTTTTTTTGCCAATGATCAATTTTCTTTCATTAAGACAATGTCTAGGTTTTCGAAGGTACATTTCTGTACATAATAATATAAAAAACAGATACAAAATTTGTTTGCGTTGCTGAAATAAATGAGATAACACAGCACGAGTAATTTTAAAAGCTTTTAAATAATTTCTGGGCAAATTTTCAGTTACAACTCAGAAATGGTTAAGATTTGAAAAATCCCCGGTTCACTTTAGAATGTATTTAAATTTGAAAATTCTTTGTTCCAAATCAGAATTATGGTGCTTTTGAAATATCTCCTTCTTCGATTCTAAATGTTAGTTATTTTCTAAAATTCCGGGATATACTTCGAGCAATATAATCCGGCGAAATGTTCGAGAATTAAAATAAAGTAGAAATAAAGTTGAAATATTGTGTGTACAATTTTCATTATTTGAAGTATTCAATATCGAATTTTTTAAATATGCAAATGTTTCCAAATGCAATTATTAAAAATGAATAAATAATTGTAAAATTCATTAAAAAATTATAATATGTATACAAGTTTTGTGCGAGTTTATTAAAAAATTGATATATTATTTGTATTTTATTATTTCCGCAAATAAATCATGCATTTCTTCTAGTCCGCATGTTTTAAAAATATAAGAAGTTTTAATTTACATTATCACCAAAGAATGTGATAACCTAACAATTTTATTTCAAGCGCGCAAGCACGATGATGCAGCAAAATTATACATGTGCTTCACGTGTTTAATGCAAGGAAAGATAATTTGAGTAAAAAGGAGAATATTTTCCCAAGAATAAAAGCTTGTAATGTTTGCTATCGCAAACCATTAAATAAATAATAAAAGAATTAACTATAGCATCTTAAAGATTTAAATAACTAAAGCTGTAACTGACGAAATAATTATTGCGTGTTTGCATGTTTTGAAAAGGCTTTTATTTTTGTTATATTGATGCAAAAAGAATCTAACTAAAATAACTAATATTATTTTAATTTTATTAATCAATACGATTGCCAGTTTAGTTTTTCCAGTTTAATATGTAATATCGATTCTTCAAAATACAAATTTAATTGTTTAAACTAAAAATTAAACTATTTGAAAAACTATTTGAATTGAAAATATATAACTATAAATATATAACTATTTGAGTTGAAAATCCATCTCGTTTTGTTAAAGACTAAACTATCCTTCTCTAAAAATTGCCAATTAAAACATTTGAAAAACTCGAAGAATGTAATGTTTTTAAATTCAAACACCTAAAGAAGGATTAAATTTCAGTTAAAGGGCAGTGTCAAAGACTGCCACATTTGCGTGCACCATAGAACTCACAAGATGGTGACATTTATAATAGTGAAATTTTATTACTAAATTTTCAGGTAAATAGTTATTTTTAATATAGAAAATAGCAAATTTATCTAGGCAGTAAAGTGAAACTGCATCCAAGTATAAAAAAATGTAAGCTGTGTTCCATAAGATTCTTTATCTGAAATAAGCACAATAAGCGCAAATTTGTTTGGCCAGGAAATGGAAGGAAAATTGCGTTTGATTGTACCTTGTACATACGCGCGTAAATCTACGTTAATAGTTCAAAATACTCTTCGTAGTTCAATGTACATAGTAAGAAGACCGACGCGCTAGCAGTGAGAGAGTCGCCGCACTTCGGTTTGGCGTGACGTCTGCTTCAGATAGGGGGCACTGGTTACCCCAAACTTGCCTAGATTCTACCAAATAGAAGTGGCGCTATTCGCTGCGTAATTGGCGCGACAACTGTTTGTGTTCGGTAAGCGGCTCTACCAAACTTCTCTCCTTGCATTTTCAAAACGAAGTCTTCACACACTTTTCGTTCACTTTTCTTTAACTACTAAATCAGTTCTTTTTCTTGATGACACTTTACATGCTCCTCGTGGCGGTGAAGTGAAGTGCTATTTTTCAGCTACTCTGCGGCTAGGAAAACAAGCGCCTACTCTACACGTTTAAGGTAGGGGAAATCCTAATAATACAGCTAAATTTTCAATAAACCCGATAAAAATATGAAGAAGCATAAGCAGTTAGACTGTAGGGGCTTCTGTGAAAAATCGAAAGATATTCTGGAAACATAGAAGCTCCATAAAATTCGGGCGAAAAACCCGAAAGTAGGTCTCGGGCTAATAAGCCCCGAAAATGGCGAGTTTGCCGAAGTCGAAGAAACAACGCTGACCTACCTGACGCAAGTTCACTTCTTCGGTTTCTAGCGAATCCAAACTGACCTAAAAGGGGGGACACTAGACCCAAGAGTTAAGGAGGGCCAATTGGAATTTCGCCTCAAAGGTCACAGACAGCAAAAAGGTTGATTAGGTCGTAGGGTTCTTCTTCCCCTTTTAAATCACTAGGGAACGATAGTATCTGCCCAGCGATATTACAAAAAGGCCTGGAATTTGTCATCCCTAGACTGACGAAGTTTTTTAGGCCAAGTATCGCTCTAAAACATTTGCCACCCACAAACCCGGGAAGAAGAGCTACACTGCTGCAAAATATTTTAGACCGTTCAGCCTAAAGTCTTTTATTGTAAAGACGTTAGAAAGACCTTTTGGCCTCACTGCTGCCCGGGGGCAGCATGCTCTACAGGCACGCTGCTCGGTAGAAACAGCACTCCATGCCTTACAGCTTGAGCACCAGTGACTACCGTAGGGGCTTCCTGCCTGTTTAAAAAGTAACTAAATACAGGGTTCGTTATAAAACTAATGCGTATGTATATTTTTTGACGCGACTATACCACGCAGTAACCTCAGCCAGGCGGAAAAATGTGGAGGGCGGTCTTACCGACACAGTGTGCTTGGCGGCAGTTGGCTTCGAGCTCTGGGAGCGAGTGGAAGTGACTTCGCGCAAAAGCTGTTTTTGAAACGTGTAACACGGCGTCATGGAAGCTTCGAACGAGCAGCGGTACGCGAACAAGTTTTGTGTGCTCGCTGCCAAACCCCCGTCGTTCCCCAGCCCCCCTGCAGCCCGTACCTGGCTCCGTGTGATTATTTTTATACCCCTGCTTGAAGCAAGACCTTAAGGGCCACCGTTGTGGGACTTTGGAGAACGTCAAAGCCCATGTTACATCATTTTTGAAGGCCATTCCGGCCCTGTAACTAACCAAAGACTATGATCTAATGGAATATTTTTGATAAAAAAATATATATTTCAAACTACTATAGGAATGTATAAAAATATTCCTGATTCTTTCTTGACAATTTTGGTATTCTTTCTAAGCTTTAAATCATTTTTTAATTTTTATATTTTTCAAGGAATCTGAAAAAGATTAAATTCTCTTAAACTTCTTCGAAACTCTTAAAAAGCTTCTACATTTTTCTCAAAATCGCCAACTAAAAAATTAACGAAAAATCTTCTCTGTTCCTTTTTGAACATTCAACAAATTTTTTTAAATCTTTTGGAGTATTTACTTTAAATTGATATTTAAAAGGAAAAATTCATTTTCAATTTTCCTAAGAATCTTAAAAAAAATGATACTATTGAAATATTTCAAAATTCGTCGAAACCTACGAAAATAATATTAGTCTTAACCAAATTGTAAGGTTTTTAAATTAAGATGTGAATTTTAAACCAGAAGGATGAACCTTCGACAAAAAATAATTGATTTTTATGAAAATATTTCAATTTTCAAACAAAGAGTGGAGTATGTAACCAAAATAATAAATTTGATACCTCTAATAATAAAGTGCCCAAAGTTTAGCATATATGTTAGTAAAATTGTAAGAAGTTACAAGAAGCTTCCGAAATTTCAGAAGTTACGAGATGTTTACAACAAATTTTAAAATAACCAGAAATTGAGAAACTTATTTAAAATGTCAAATAATTAAAAAATTATAGTTCGGCTGTCTTATGTAAAATAACGTACATAGCGAGGAGTAGATATTGGACTTCACGTGGAATTTCATCATTGAAAAGAGTTTTCCTCTGTTTGCAATTTTATTTCCGAAATCTTCTATGTGGGGATCTTTCGAATACGGTACTATAAATTTTGACAAATTTGAGTAAATTATTAAATATGAGGGAATTTCAATTATAATAAAAATCATAGTAATATTTGTTAAGAGGAAAATGGCACATTGAGATGTTTGATTACAGAAATTATTATTTAAAATTACAAAAGTGTTCTTTTTTTGTTTAAGCATCTGTTTTTTGTTGTTAGTGAAAATATGAATTCTTGAGTTAAAAATTGATTTTTTGCTTCGAAATTTTCTTTTTTTTTATTCACCTGTTTCATTTAAAATTCAGCTGCACTGTCAAAAATGTCCTTTTTGGTTAAAGAATCAGCCGTTTCGTTTAAATTCCATTTCATCTGTTAAAAACTAAATAACTTTGTTAAGAATTCATCTTTTCTTTTTTTTAAATATTATGTATGTATTTTGATAAAATGTGCCGTTTATTAATCAGATTTTCTTTGCCCTCCGCAAATTTATTTCAGGAATGTTCAAATACGGTAATATCATAAACTTCGAGGTATTTCATTAATGTATAATTTAGGATTGGCATACATTTTTTAACTACCTTAATTTTATAATTTGAGTATTTACTTTTTCGAAGAAAAATTTTATTTGATCCTTTAAATATTGTTTTTATGGGACTTAGAAATTATTCTGTTTTTAACTGATTTTTGAATTTGCAATAAAATTTCAAGAAAATACAGACACCATATAAAATTTTTAATTGCCACAAAACCACATTTCTTTTAGCAAAAGACTTTTCACTTAATATAATCTTTTTTTAGTTATAAAAATGCTGTTGCATTCTCTTGATAAAATTTCTAATTTTTTTATTCCACGTCTTATAATATTTTCAAAAATTATACCGTTTTCGATTTTTCAGAATATTTTCAAAGTTTAAATTATTTTGTAAACTATTACAAAACTTCTATATATTTTAAAACAATGACCCGATGATTTCCAATAGTTTTTGATGTGGAATTTAATCTTGTGTATGTTCTAAAATATTATTTTAACGCATTTTGAAAAGCAACTTGAATCCCTAAAAAACTTGAAATTTTGGTAAATTTCATAAAGTTTTTGCAATTCTCCGACATACTTTTAATAATTTAAAATGCCTTAAGAGGTAAATAATATACAATTTCATCTGCGATGGAGGGAACAGGTTTAAAATTTCAAAACTTATTTCAGAATTGTTTATTTGAAAAAATATGGAATTTTCTTATATACAAAATTCATGTAAACGTTTAACAAACAACTGTCTTATTCCAAATATAGAATTCGCATTCAAGGGATTTTAGAAATCCACATTAATGTTTTCTGGGATTTAATGTAAATTTTTGTAATTTTAAGAAGAAAACACGTGATGATAGTCAATGGGGGGGGGGGGGGTCAGAAATAATATAACTCTCAGCAACCAGGAGGGAGGTGGAAGATGAGAAAAAAAGCGATTCCATGATTGACGAAAGAACCTTAAGACAAAAGTCGAAATTTTTACTCAAATTTAATTAATGCTTGATTTTTATTGCTCTTATCGATTTTCTTCTATCAACAACGATTTTATCGAAAAATATTTATTGGGAAGTAGTGTTTATACATTTGCGATAAATTTCACCTTGAACTGAATCTGACTTTTATTAGAGTTACGCTATAATGTTTAATGTTCTCCCATGAAGATTAATTGTCGACATGAAGAAGACGAATTCTCCACAAAATTCTTGACTTTGGAGCCATGTAGTTTAATTTTTAACTATAAAAAATTAATATTCAATTAAAAGTATTAATTTTGAATAAAAAAGGAAAAGTCGCATCTTCAGTTGAAGAAACTATTTCTCAACCAAAAAATGTTTTTTTTTAAATAGTCCAGTTTTTAAAAAGAGGGAGATTATAAATTGAAATTACGATTATTAAAAAAAATAACTTTTCAGTAACAGAGTTACTAGAACCCCATTAGATTGTCTAAATAGATTTGGTTAAAACTTTAATCTTTTAACTGAAATTCAAATATTATATTTTTGCTACTGAATTTTCGGTTAAGAACTTAACTGTTTAGTTAAAAAATCAACTATTTGGTTTGAAATTTGTCTTCTTTGACATAGAGAATTGATCTTCTTCTTCAGAAATTTATCTTTTGGTTGTAAATTCAGTCTCTTCGTTGAGTGTCGTTCTCCTATATTTAAGAGGGACATTTTTAAATGTACCACAAAATGTGGTACCATTACAAGTTAAAACATCGAACGTAGAAAAAGTCTAAGTTACTTAAAATACAATCTATTCTACTACATTTTTATTGATTCACAAGTTTTTTTTTCTAGAAGATTATACTTAATTTAGAATAGATAAAAAAAAGGTTTTGGATTGCAGCCTATAATTTTTTGAGAGAAAATTTCCATTTAATCTACCACTGTATAAGGAAGTTTTCTTGACCCGTTTACAAGTAGAAAAATTATTTCAGATACTGTGCCGTTAGTAATTTGTCACAAAGGATGCGCATTACAATTTTAGGAAAACCAATAATACCTTGCGATAAAAGAAGCAATAAAGTATTTTCTTCTTGTTAGATGAAAAATTTTATTATAAGGAAATTTTCTGTTATTCCAATTTCTATTTCTAGGTCTGAACATTTTTTTTCTGTTGTATTTCTATAGGATTGAAAAACCCACACACGCTCAGAAAAATGTTAAAAGCAGAAGTTATGAAACTAAGTTCATAAAATGCCAAAATAAAAAATTTTAAATTCGCTGCATTGCCAATTCAGATTCTTGGGTCTTGGGAATTCTTTCTAATACATTTTTATCATTAAAAGTTTTCATATACCTAAAATAATTTTTCTTCTAATCAAACTCTGAAAAAAATTGAGAAGAACTCTTTGAAATTCAGATATTAAAAAAAAAAATTAAACTCAATAATGTAAAAAAAACTCTGCAAACAAGAAATTTTTTAAACCTTTTGTTCGATCCATGCTAAATGCATTACACTTTTTTGGAACCCCAATACGCTGCTTTTTCAAGTTGTAGCGATTTTGAATTCCAAAAGTATTTAAATTCGACTCAGTCTAATAACTATGTAGGGCATCAAACAAATATGGCGCCGGACAGACCATAAATATTAAGCGAATTGGACAAAAAACTTTGAAAAAATTCTCATAAAAATTCTAAGATAGATTATAAGGCTGATTTTTAAATCAGGCTTCTAACTTTTTTATAAATAAACAAAAATTAGGAAAAATTGGCTGTTTTTTATTGGACGTTCCCAGTGCTTCTGAATAACATGGAAATCTCTTAAATCGCCTAAGTTTCCTAAAGTGACATTAGTTAAAGATATTCTAATATTACATAAGATGCAAACTACATTTTTGATAAACCAATTATTTGTTGAGAGAATATTCTTTTACAATTTTTCATAAAATTACGTTTTTTTCAAAGTTATATTGCAATAAATTTGGTTAAAAACAATGTAATGATAAATATAATTCTTTTGTAGTCGCTGTATTAAATTTTGCAATGGATTCGAATAACGAAAATTAGTATACTGCTTTGAAATAAGTAACACAGAATGTTGCACGTTTCGTTACGAACTTCTTGCAATCTTTGTAAACCACTATACGAAAAGTGGGGGTCACGCGATGTTGTTTTTCACGCCGGCGCATCGCAAAAAGAAAGACGGATAAAAGTGTATGAACGCATACTATTAAATGGACGTATAGTGCTGGGTCAGAAATTTCAGGTGCTCCAGGCTTAATTAATTATTTATCATACACACATATATGCATATGTATGTATATATATATATATATATATATATTTAAAATACATTTAGATACAGAGTGTGTTCGGAAAGTAATAGGACTGAGTCAATTTAAAAAAATTTATTGAGCCATTCGTTACAATTCTTTAAAATCTTCCAAATAGGCTCCTTCTTCGTCGATGCAGAGTTGCCATCGCGATTTTCAAGCATTGAAGGTGTCACGGAAGCCATTCTCCGGAATAGCCTTGAGAGCCGCGGTGCATGCTGCTTGGATCCCCTCTGTCTTCTCAAAATTCTTGCCTTTCATCGGCCTTTTCAGGCATGGAGACAAAAAAAATGTCTGAGGGGGGGGGGGCAAATCTGGGATGTAGGGCGGCTACGGAAGCGTGGGGATGCCGGCCTTGATCAGGTAGCTGTTCACAAGAAAGGCGGTGAGAGCCGGGGCGTTGTCGTGGTGCAACTTCCAGTCGGCTGCGATGTCTTTTCGGACCCGATTGACCCTTCCTTTGAGTCTCATGAGCACTTGCACGTAAAACTTGGCGTTGACGGTTTGTCCAGGAGGAACAAATTCATGGTGGACGATGCCTTTGATGTCAAGAAAGACAATGAGCATCGTCTTTATCGGCGACCTCTTCCCGGCCCTCCAAAAAGGCCTGGTGTCACCGAAACACATCACTTCTTGCTAAAGCAACATCTGGGTAAGCCTGCTTGATCATATCAAACGTCTATGTCGCAGATTTACTAAGTTTCACACAGAATTTAATCGCGTACCTCTGCTCTAACGAACGCTGCATTTTCGGCTTGCACCACTCACAGAAACACGTCGCATAAAAATGCCTGTCCTGACTCTCCAAGTGCTCGGAGACAACTGACCAGCCGCTCGTTCGTTAGCTAGGAACGCCCTCTACCAAATCCAGTAGGTGCGCGCACGCTCCGAAGTACAGTCGCGGCGGAAGAATATCAGTCCTATTACTTTCCGGGCAAACCCTGCATTTGAGAATCTTTGAAATGCTGTAAAATTATTAAATGAAAAAGTGTTGTTTCTGATTTTCCATTTTTTTATACATAAAAACATTCTCTGTATTTTGTATGGGCTTGAAGTTCTTAATCATCATTAGGATAAATTGTTCGTACTTTTGAATTCTATAAGTAAATATCCGCAGCTGGCTAAAGAACGTGAACTTCACTTTAGAACACTCAAAAATATACCAAAGGCCAAGATAAACTGTAAACTCTTTTGAAAGTTATCGTGTTAACAAATTAAACATCTACAGACTAACAGACAGAATAATTTTAAAAATATTTTGTTCTGTATTAAGCGACAGTTATGGAGTTTCAGTTTTTTCATTTTATAAAATGTAAAAGTCATTATTAGCTTATTTTAGAAAGAATGGCGGAAATTTATACTAATAATTGGTATATTCGGTAGATATTTTATATGTTGAAAGATATCAATACAAATATTGAAAAATATTAATCTTAGAATCATCTCAGGGCGTCTACTCAAATTCTGTGAAAAAATTCCCTGACAATTCTAGGCTGTTGCCAGGTATCTCTATATTTTCCCAAGGTGTAATTTTCCTGAATAATGAGCCACTCAAATATTAAATATTACATTGTTTAATGCAGTTCTGATTCTATATCCCTTAAAAAAGTATTATATAATACTTTTTAAAAAACCTTCCATTATCCATCTGTGAATGGTTAAATTGTGGTTAACTAAGTTTATTAAAAGCGATGAAAAAATAGGAATAAATCAATCGTGGTCCAAAAAAGTATATTTTCAAAAATATCTACCCTAAAAATTGTTACCTTTAGTGTCGAAATGTCCCCTGCATATTGCCATTATTTATTTTTTTTAAATATTGAGGGATCTCTCAAATCTATTTTTATACAAAATTGCTTTCTTAATTTTCACTACTAATTTATAATTTTGCTTCAGTACATATGCATGTCATCGTTTTTCTATTCTAAAGTAAAAAAAATCATTAAAAGCGGAAAAGTAAAATAACATAAGCAAGTTTTTGCAACTCATGGGCTAAAGAGGTACCTAAAAATTTTTTTCATTCTGCCAATATACAGTGGACATTTTACACGAAAAGAAACAATTTTTAGGCATCGAGCAATTTTAGAGGCTAAAATAACGCAAAGTTAATTATGAATAATCTTTCTCTTTGTTCTTATAAATATATAATTGCACAAAAACAGTATAATTTTTGTATATAAAACCAAATAGTGTTTCTTAATTTATGAAAGTAACTTTATAGAAGGACAAGAAGTTTCCTAATGGTACAAGCTTTTAGAAAAGTTATGATTACCACTAAAAAAATCCAACTCTTAACGAAAAAAGCCTTCAATATATTTAACTCTAACCTACTTGAGCCTACGAGACAATATGAGCTTCCTCATTATTTGTTATAAATTGTTTTTTACTATTTTAATAATTGCTTATAATTCGAAGCATGTTTAACATATTCATATTTTTAT
>NC_046658.1:138449424-138453087 GCF_010883055.1 Belonocnema kinseyi | reverse complement strand
AAGAAATTCTGTTCGAAGCTCCTGAAAAATGTGCAATTATATCAGATAAAAATGTTGAACATTTCACTTCAAAATTAATATGAACCAAATATTGACTAATTATTCATCATTTGAAACAATTTAAATAAAACAATAAATATGGCAATATGCACTTGCTAAATTCTGAATTTTCAATGCCATTTTAAATTTGCAATATCTTACTTACTCTTAGAACAGACGCAGAAGGTAGTTAAATTTTTTTAGGTACCACAACTTTTCTAGTGTCTAAGTTTTGAAGGAAACAATCCTATAACAACATGTTTCGTCAAATAACACTAGCTATCATTTACTGAATTTTATCTTCCCAATAATATATATTTGAAGCTTTGTTAACTTATCATTTGTGAGTTAGACGCTGGATCGAAAACCAGAAAATGACCGGGAATTTTTTGAGACCGGAAAAAGCTGAGAAATGAGTATAATTGTGAATTTATTTATTCACCATGAATTTCACAATTTTTTAGAAGAACCATCTCTCACATCACTTGGAATATTAAAAATATCATATCACATAATATAATTAAATTAAAAATAAATTCGAGTTCAACTTTTTTTCGTGTTAAGTTTAGTTGTTAACTGTTTCAATTACATTCATTCTTAAATGTAAATTATTAATTGAAAGAATTTAAAAATACAAAATCCTTAATAACACAGGCCAAAAAAATTTGACACTACAAGTCGGCTAACCTTGAAATGAAATTTTGCAATTTAGCGTATTAACCGATTAACGCCGAGATGGTATGCCATTATCCCTTTTCCAGCTTACTAAGGCAAGACTCAATATTTTCCAGCCACTTAAGACTGAACTTGTGTTTTTCCAGCTGAGGAAGAAAGTACTTAGTATTTTCCAACCAATTAAGGCAAGACTTTAGATTGTCCAGCCAATTATTGCAAGCCTTTGGATTTCTCAGGCAATAAAGGCAAGACATTTTATCGTTTAGCTAGTCAAGACAAGTCTTTGAATCGTCCAGCCATGCAAGGCAAGACTTTAAATCGCCCACTCAGTCAAGGCAAGACTTTGAATCGTTCAGCCAGTCAAGGCAAGACTTACGATTGCCCAACCAGTTAAGGCAAGACTTACGATTGTGTGTCCAATGAAGGTGAAACTAATTGCTTGTTTTCTTATGGAAACGTTCCCGCTTCATGTCAAACGAACGTTTAAGAGACTTTCGTTTATGACTAGTAGGGTCATTATAATTTCTTTGCAAAGATCAGCAATAGTCGGCCATCATTCTTACATTGCATCGACCTTGATAATGTTGCTCTTTTTTGTGAAAGTCTTGATAAAAGCGTTCGCCCATTTCTTCACTGAATGCTCCAAAATTTTCTGGGAAATAATCCAAATGAGATTTGAGAAAATGTAATTTCATACTCATCAAACAACCTAATCTTTTAAAATTCTTCAACATACTAGATACAATAGTTCTAAACTTTGGATCTCGATTGTTCCCTGAAAATTTTTGCACAACATCTTTGAATCTTAACCATGCATCCTTTTCAATAGATGTCAGGGTTTTGATAAAGCCATCATCTTTCATAAGTTTTATTATATCACGTCCAACAAAAATACCTTTCTTAACTTTGGCATCACTTAAATGCGTAAATGTAGATCTGATATAATTGAAACATTCTCCTTCGGTGCTTAGGGCTTTTAGAAATTGCTTCATTAACCCTAGTTTTATATGGAGTGGTGACAATAATACTTTCTTTCTGTCAAGAAGACTTTCATAAAAAACATTATACTGACCATCTGTCTACTCTAATCTGTCTGGCCATTTCTCCGACTGTTCCAAAGGCAAAGAAAACAAGGGTCTTTAATGTTTCCTGATTGTAAACCTACTGTAAGATTTATTATTTTGAAGTCACCACAAATAAGCCAATTATGGACATTGTATTTTATTTTTATCAGTAGTAATTGAAAAGTATCATAAGATTCTTTCAGTCTAGTTGAGTGACCTACTGGAATTGCAGCGTACTTATTTCCATTATGTAATAGTACGTCTTTCAGACTTTCTCTAGACGGATCTATGAAGAAACTCCAATCCTCTGGCGCATATAAGTTTATTTTACCATATATAAATTAATGAGTCCTTCGATATCATTACAATACACAATCCAACTGTCCATTGAAAAGTATTTGATAAACTTTTCTTCTCTATTTCTGTAAACAGTTACTCTAGTGTCAGGTAACAATAGTTTTCTTTCTTTGAGTCTTGAAGCGCAAAGTTCAGCTTTATCTTTTGGAAAATCCAGGTGACGTATAAAATCGTCTAATCCATCTTGGTCAAAAAATTCTTGGCTGGTGTAACACTTTTTACATCAGGGTAAACGATCTTCTCCAAATACTTTTCAGAACAATGACACTGACAAATTGAGGTTGGCAACCAAGATTTATCCAAATTTTTCATTCAAGTCCCATAAAAGTTGAATTATGACTTTTATCGCATCATTAATTGATCGACGGTATTTCTCTGTTTCATACTTTCCACAAACGTAACAAAACGTATTAACATTCTTAGCGCAGAATTCTTAAACTCATTTTTTTCTTATAATTAACAGTAACGTGGTAATTCTAAAACTCACTATATACAAAAATCATGATCGACACAAAATGTAACCGCTAGACAGATTTCAAACACAAAAAGAATTTTATTAAATATGCATCCAACCGTGTGCCTGCCACTTAAACTTGATCTCTTAACACGAAAAGATTTGTAGCAAAAAACGACATAACATAACACATAACACGTCATAAAAGCGTCACCAGCTCAGTGAGCCTGCTAGGGATCGAAGACTGTCTGCGCCGTAGAACGGCGCACACATACAGCGAATGTGATCATTAGAGTGCACACAGAGAGCGCAGTAGAATTCCACGCAGTCCGTCAGCAATAGAGAACGCGTTGTATAAATCTGAACATCTCAGCGTTAATGAGTTAAATCGCTCAACTAAAAAAATTCGAATTACAATATGTTGGTGAAAAACAAAGATATCCTAATAAATCCAAGTAGGTTTGAAAGGGGAAGATTAGAACTTTCAAATTCCACATGAGTTTTTGTGGTAGACATTTTTTTTGTTCGGTCACATTACCTCAAAAAGAGCTAAAACACGCGTTTGTTGCATATTTAGGTTAGGATATTTTGAAAACTTGACGTACAGGAGCAATTTTGAGCTCGGATTCGGATTCAGCGCATCAAAAACCCTTCGGAAGTGTTAGGTCTGGTCTCTGGCTTAAAAATTTGTCGGCCTGTGTAATTCAATCTTTAGCAAAATAGTCAATTTTGTCGTCAAACAGCTGAATTTTAAACTTACAAAAATGAACTTCACTACAGTATAATTTTAAGGAAAGTTAAACGTAAATCCAGAAAGGTGCAGTTTTAACCACGGAGTTGAATTTCCAAGCCCGAAAAACGAAATTTTCACAAGACAGTTTAATTCTCAATCTAAAAAAACGAAGTTTTTATCACTAAGATGAAATTTTGAGAAATTAATATAATTTTGATTTGAAAATCTGACATTTTAACCCTGCATTTGAATTCTTAACAGAAAGATTACATTTTAAACAAAATATTTTCATTTTTGATGTTAAGGTTTCTCACCAGTTAAATATATAAATAACTTGGATG
>NC_046658.1:138448280-138449324 GCF_010883055.1 Belonocnema kinseyi | reverse complement strand
GAGTGACAGGACCGCTGAAGATGGGAGGATTCTGGGTTCGATGCCACTCATACAAGTCAAATACGATACGAGGAGGCCCTAAAAACAGTGTTTTAATTACGATTTTGATTATAAAAACTTAAATTTACACTTGGTTTATTTATTTATATGGTATCCAAGCCTAAGGTGAGCCACAAAACTTCACATTTATAACAGAAGATGCTGGAAATAAATATAATTTTAATTTGAAAAAGGGAATTTCCGCAAAGAATTCTAATTTATCTTTTAGATCGAAGAATCAATTCTTGGATTTAACATCTTAACACTTTTTGATTTGAAAAATTCATAATTAATTGTTTAAACTGAACACACTAAAAACTCTGGTGCTGATTTCGTTGCAGATAATTTTTAGATGGTGTTTCATCTCTCTCGTTGGGAACCCGTTCATTTTTCGGAAGGGATGAAATTTAAGAGAGGTAAAATTTCAGAATGGGTTATAATACATAATGGTAAAAGTTAGAAATACCAAAGATTTGGAAAAAGGAATAAATCAGAAATCCAAAATTCTGAATAGTATTTATTCGGAAACCAAAGAAGCGGAATGGGTAAAAATTCGGAATAGTTAAAATTAAGAGGGTGAACAATTGGGAATAAATAAAAATACGGAAAGGAAGAATTCGGAAGGTAGAAAAATTCGGAGTAGCATATCATAATAAATTTATATTATCCGCCATTTCAAATTTTTGACGAAAAAATAATTCTTTTTTATCACTATATAATTTAAAAACAATTTTCAACGTACAACATAAATTAATTATGATATGATATTTAAATTCACTGCGATAAACTTTTTTGTGCTTCCATAAATAAACAATTACACATATTCACATATTCCTAATTTTTCACCCTCCTAATTTTAACGCTTCTGAATTTTCACCTATTCCGCTTCTTTGGTTTCTGAAGAAATACCTTTCAGAGTTTGGGATTTCTGAGTTATTGCTCTTTCCTACTTTTTACTATTCCGAAGTTTTACCATTATGCATTATAACCCATTCTGAAATTTTA
>NC_046658.1:138446113-138448180 GCF_010883055.1 Belonocnema kinseyi | reverse complement strand
AATACCTTTCAGAGTTTGGGATTTCTGAGTTATTGCTCTTTCCTACTTTTTACTATTCCGAAGTTTTACCATTATGCATTATAACCCATTCTGAAATTTTACCTTTCTTAATTTTTACCGTTGCGAAAAATTTTTCCGTTCTCGTTGTTGGGCTACGAAACTTCGTTTTTACTGTGAAAATCGGGCTATTAAATTTTATGTTGAAACTCCATCTCTTTTTGTAAAAGAATCAACTATCTTTCTCTAAAAATTGCCGATTGGGTCATATGAAATACTCGACGGAAGGAATGTTATCAATTTTTTCAAATTTTTAAATTTATCTGCTATATCATCAGAGATTGTACCTTACCGACAGTAGATCAACCCTCCAAACCATGAAGGCAGAAGAATCTACACAATATTGATGAAGTTAAGAATCTTCTGATTTCAAGAATTTTTTAAAATTTTCAACCAGAGATAAATTTTTAACTAAAATAATGAATCTTTAAAGAAAAAAATTAATTTTCAACCAAAGAAAGAAAACATTTTCAACAAAATAATTAAATGCTAAACTAAGACGATGAATCCTCAATCCTAAAAATATCAATTTTTACTCAATTGGTTTAACATTTAAGGAATAGTGAAATTTGAACCTTAAAAAGAGAAATTTTCCCTCGAAAATGGAATAGTAAGATTTCTAACCAAAAGAGTTAATTTTTGAACGAAACTTGTAATAGTTTATATTTCGACGAGAAGTAAATGTTAATTTATATAAAAATCAGTCGAATGCAAAAAAAAAAAATTTTTAGCAAAATAATTGAGTCATCCACAAAGGAGCTTTAACAAAAAATAGATCACAACTACTAAATTACAGTTCTATATTATCAAATAATATACTATCGAGCACCAGGCTTTAGAACGAACAAAGAAAAAAGAAAAATATCTAAAAAATTGTTGACTTTTTAACCCAAAAAGGCAATTTTTCAACAACAAGAAATAATTAAATTTGTATCCAAAAGGGATATATTTTTATTTTGTTCATGTTAACTGAGACAATAAAGTGTCTACTCTAAGAGATGAGCTTTTAACCAAGAAAAAATTTTCAGTTGAAAAAAAGAAAAAAAAAACATGCAGCTTAATTGTTGAATATTTTCAACAAAAATTTGAAAAAACTGTTCACTTAGAGTATAAATATTAAGTAATTAGTTTAAAATTCATCTTTTTATAAAACGTTGATCTTATTGGTTAAAAATTAATCTTTCAAGCATAAAATTTTTTTTTATAACGGAAAAATATTTCTCGTAAAATATAATCTAAAAAAAACATAATTCCGTTGCTGATTGATTCAGCGACTTCAAGTCGCTGAATCAATCAGCAACGGAATTATGTTTTTTTATGCATGTTTTTGATTGAAGTGTGATCATTTTTAGTTAAATTCTAATTAATTGTCTAAGAATGTATGGATTTTGTTAAAAATTCATCTTTATTTGTAGAAAATTAATCTTCTTGGTTGAAATGCCGTCTTCTTTCTAGGATTCTATTACGTTGTTAAAAATTAATTTAGTTAAGAGAAAATTCGTTTATATCAATTTTGATAGAAAAATGATATTTTTTAAGAAAATTGATCTTTTTTCATAAAAAATTCAATCTTTTTAAAACCGTCTTTTTTAGGTTTACTCTACCATTTTTGGTAATTTACCATTTGTCGTTAAATATTAATTATTTTAAATAAAAAAGAATTATACTATTTCTGGTTCTATATATTTATATTTTTAATTAAAAACTTTATCTTCTTTAGTTGAAAACTTCACTATTTGCTTAAAAACCGATCCTCGTGATCGAGGATTCAACTATTAGGAAAAATATTTATTGAAAATTTAACTGTACAATTTTAGGAAGGAAAATTATATTTTTAATTGAACATTCGTCTTTTTGGCAGAAAATTAATTTCCTTTGTTAAAATCTCATCTTGTTTATTTTTCGTTTAAAATTGAAATAACCTGGAAAACATTCAATTTTTTTTAATAAGTATTAACTTTTATGAACTGAAAACGAATTATTCTATTTTTGTTGAAAATTTAATATTTT
>NC_046658.1:138444778-138446013 GCF_010883055.1 Belonocnema kinseyi | reverse complement strand
GCGTCTGTACTTGATTTTTAAATACGTACGCGGACTAGAGCCAATGAGCGCCGCACTCTTGAAGCATGCGCAAGTATTTTTGGATCACTGTTGGGAATAATAATCGAATCGAAATTCGAAGTCGATAATATGAATCTCAACTGCTGCAATGCGGGCTGGGCAAGCTGAAAAAGAGTAAAGACTATCGAGAATGTATGCATTCCTGCTTGTGCAGGTCTTTAGCGTTGTGTGTTTGTTTTATTTATTTTTCTTGTTATTATTTTTTTTATTGAAGATACAGAAAGAGTATTTTAAAAATTTTCTGGAGACGTGAAGACCCGATACATCTACATGTAAAGCAATACAGTTTTTAGAATTTTTGTTATCAAAGTCAATTGATGATGTAAAATTTGATAGCAACTTTTATGTATTTTGAGGTTAGGAATAAATGATAGAGTACAAGAGCGAACTGCTGGTCGCAGAATAAAATAATTTTTGTTACTTCAATATGAATAATACGTATATCTACAAAAACTATAAATGATCATTTTTTTACTATGAAAATTAAAGGAAATGTACTACAAAAACTTTACGAAACTTAAGCTTGTGCTCATTTTTCGTAATACGAAAAAAATAATCCTTCCTTGAAATACAATGAAAATTGGTGCAACTTCCCGTACAAATTTCACAACAATTACATTGAAATTTGTAAATTTTTAAGTAAAAAAAAGCAGAAACTATTTTAATCGGGATTAAAATCAAAAATAGATTTATATTTTTGTCGTCCCACTTTTTTTCATACATTTTTTAGCGCGAGCAGTTTGCTCTTGAAATTTAAAATGTAATTTTTATCTCAAACTCTCAATAAGCTGCTATAGAATTTTATATCAGTAATGGAATTTTATAACAAATTCAATGCTTTACAGGAATAATACTTAAAGTTAATATTTTTATTGAATGCAAATAATATCTAAAACATTATTTTATTACTATTGGGATTTACGGGCACTATTATTTTCACCCAATGGCCGGGGAAAAATTAGTTTTTGACCAACTAAAAGGGAACTTTCAACAAAATAGTTGAATTCCCAATCAAAAAGATGAATTTTCATACAAATAATTTCATTTTCAACAAAAAATATTAAGTTTTAATAAAAAATATTAAATTTTCAACAAAAATAGAATAATTCGTTTTCAGTTCATAAAAGTTAATACTTATTAAAAAAAATTGAATGTTTTCCAGGTTATTTCAATTT
>NC_046658.1:138442456-138444678 GCF_010883055.1 Belonocnema kinseyi | reverse complement strand
AAAATATTAAATTTTCAACAAAAATAGAATAATTCGTTTTCAGTTCATAAAAGTTAATACTTATTAAAAAAAATTGAATGTTTTCCAGGTTATTTCAATTTTTAACGAAAAATAAACAAGATGAGATTTTAACAAAGGAAATTAATTTTCTACCCAAAAGACGAATGTTCAATTAAAAATATAATTTTCCTTCCTAAAATTGTACAGTCAAATTTTCAATAAATTTTTTTCCTAATAGTTGAATCCTCGATCACAAGGATCGGTTTTGAAGCAAATAGTGGAGTTTTCAACTAAAGAAGATAAAGTTTTTAATTAAAAATATAAATATATAGAACCAGAAATAGTATAATTCGTTTTTAGTTAAAAGAATTAATATTTAACCACAAATGGTAAATTACCAAAAATGGTAGAGTAAACCTAAAAAAGACGGTTTTAAAAAGACTGAATTTTTTATGAAAAAAGATCAATTTTCTTAAAAAATATCATTTTTCTATCAAAATTGATATAATCAAATTTTTTTTAACTAAATTAATTTTTAACAACGTAATAGAATCCTAGAAAGAAGACGGCATTTCAACCAAGAAGATTAATTTTCCACAAATAAAGACGAATTTTTAACATAATCCATACATTCTTAGACAATTAATTAGAATTTTAACTAAAAATTATCACACTTCAATTAAAAACATGCATAAAAAACATAATTCCGTTGCTGATTGATTCAACGACTTGAAGTCGCTGAATCAATCATCAACGGAATTATGTTTTTTTTTTAGATTATATTTTACGAGAAATATTTTTCCGTTATAAAAAAAATTTTATGCTTGAAAGATTAATTTTTAACCAATAAGTTCAACGTTTTATGAAAAGATGAATTTTAAACTAATTACTTAATTTTTATACTCTAAGTGAACAGTTTTTTCAGATTTTTGTTGAAAATATTCAACAATTAAGCTGCATGTTTTTTTTTCTTTTTTCAAACTGAAAATTTTTTCTTGGTTAAAAGCTCATCTCTTAGAGTAGACACTTTATTGTCTCAGTTAACATGCACAAAATAAAAATATATCCCTTTTGGATACAAATTTAATTATTTCTTGTTGTTGAAAAATTGCCTTTTTGGGTTAAAAAGTCAACAATTTTGTAGATATTTTTCTTTTTTCTTTGTTCGTTCTAAAGCCTGGTGCTCGATAGTATATTATTTGATAATATAGAACTGTAATTTCGTAGTTGTGATCTATTTTTTGTTAAAGCTCCTTTATGGATGACTCAATTATTTTGCTAAAAATTTTTTTTTTGTTTGCATTCGACTGATTTTTATATAAATTAACATTTACTTCTCGTCGAAATATAGACTATTACAAGTTTCGTTCAAAAATTAACTCTTTTGGTTAGAAATCTTACTATTCCATTTTCGAGGGAAAATTTCTCTTTTTAAGGTTCAAATTTCACTATTCCTTAAATGTTAAACCAATTGAGTAAAAATTGATATTTTTAGGGTTGAGGATTCATCGTCTTAGTTGAACATTTAATTATTTTGTTGAAAATGTTTTCTTTCTTTGGTTGAAAATTAATTTTTTTCTTTAAAGATTCATTATTTTAGTTAAAAATTTATCTCTGGTTAAAAATTTTGAAAAATTCTAGAAATCAGAATATTCTTCACTTCATCGATATTGTCTAGATTCTTCTGTCCGGGTTGATCTACTGTCGGTAAGGTACAATCTCTGATGATATAGCAGATAAATTTAAAATTTTGAAAAAATCGATAACATTCCTTCCGTCGAGTATTTCATATGACCCAATCGGCAATTTTTAGAGAAAGATAGTTGATTCTTTTACAAAAAGAGATGGATTTTCAACATAAAATTTAATAGCCCGATTTTCACAGTAAAAACAAAATGTTAATCTAACGCCAATTTTAGGGTACCAAATACCTACAACAAAAATTAGTCTTGGTATTGGGAATGGTACCACTTCATAAGGTATCATTTCCCTCGGACTTGGGGTACAACGCGTCATCTACTGTTAATTATTTTTATAGTTTTGCGACAAACACAATCGAAGAGTTTCGTAGCCCAACAACGAGAACGGAAAAATTTTTCAGAACGGTAAAAATTAAGAAAGTAAAATTTCAGAATGGGTTATAATGCATAATGGTAAAACTTCGGAATAGTAAAAAGTAGGAAAGAGCAATAACTCAGAAATCCCAAACTCTGAAAGGTATT
>NC_046658.1:138435692-138442356 GCF_010883055.1 Belonocnema kinseyi | reverse complement strand
ATTATTCCCAACAGTGATCCAAAAATACTTGCGCATGCTTCAAGAGTGCGGCGCTCATTGGCTCTAGTCCGCGTACGTATTTAAAAATCAAGTACAGACGCGCACCGTAGCCAAAGAACGTCATTCACATCCAAGCATGCGCAGATTAAGGCGGCTCTGGTGGGATCATTGACTTCACAAAAACACGTGTAACGTTCCTTCACTCTCTAACTCACGAATGCCTCGTGTCACACGCATATAGCAATGAAAATCAAATTTCGTGAAATCAACCTGCTATCTCTTTTGTAAACGGACTATTTTTTCACGAAAAGTATATTAGTTGATGTTTACGCCAATTAATTTTTTAATGTTCAATGCAAAAACTACGAATTTCCAACAAAAGAGTTGAATTTTCATACAAAAAAAGTTGAAAATCTTTCCCATCTAAAATGTTCAGTTCATAATTCATAAAAATGAACTTTTAAAAAACAAGTGGATTCACAACACAAGAATATGCATTTTTTTACCATAATAATTGAATTGCCGACATAAAAAGAGGAGTTTTCATTAAAATTGGTTGAATTTCTAACTAAAAAAAATGAACCTGTAATGAAATGATTCATCTTCTAAGGCAAAAACAAAGTTTTTACGAAATACCCAAATTTTCACTAAGGAAGATAAGTGTTCAGTTAAACATGGAACATTTGAATTGTTAGTTGAAAATATAAATTAAATAAATGTATCAAAGTAGTTTACTTCTAAATAAGTAGTTGAGTTTTGAAGCGAGAAATGTTTTTAGTCACTACTCAAGTTTAGCTATAATTTCATTAAATTGTTATATGAGAAGAAAAAATTTTGCACTAAAGTAAAATTTGCAGCATGATCTATATGTATGGAGAAGCTTAAGTTTTAGTTTTTAATATCATTATTCAAATTTTATTAATGCGATAAATATATTTTAAAAAGTTTTTGTTTATCTATTTTAAGGGTGCTATTTTGGATGTTTTATGCTCTTTAATTTTAATATACAAAAAAAATAGTTCGATACATTTATGAGTCATCTATGCCTAAAAAACGCAATAAATATATACTCGTATTTTTTTTAGTTCTAAAATGCTGAAAACATATTAAAACGCAAAGAGTGATGTGTTTTCAGCAAAAAAAATATATCTGTAAATTTTGAACAATTATTGGAAAATAAACTACGTTTTTTCAAGAAGGAAGGACAAATTTATATATTTTGTTTAAGATTTTGCTCTCCTGGTAGAAAATTTTCTTCTTGGTTAAAGATTTATGCTTTTGGCCATATATTTATTCCTTTGCTCAAAAATTAATTTTTAATGTCATGATTAAACTATTTAATTGGTTTCCTTTAATTCTTCTTTTTTTGTCAAGGATTGATTGATTTATTTGAAACTTCATTGCATTTTCTTAAAAGCTCATGTGCTTTGTTAAAAACCTTACCTTTTTTGTAAAAAATTAATCTCCTTGGTTAAAAATGCATTAAACAATTTTCGATGATTTTAATTTTTTTTGTTTAAAAATTAATTAATGCAACTGAAAATTTTATTGTCGATTTTTGGTTGAAAGTTATTATTTCCTTTTTCATAGTTAAACAATTTTGATACAAATTTGTCTTTGTTAATTGAAAATTTAAATAAAACTATTTTGTTGCGACTTCGCTATTTTTGTTAAAAAACTAATTTCCTGGTAGCAAATTATATTTTTCTTTGCAAGTTAATATTCATGTTTAAATATTCATCTTTTCGGTTAAAAATCTAAGTAGTTTGGTTCAATATTTATAATTTCAGTAAAAAACTTACATTATAGGCTGGAAGTTAAACTGTTTTATGATAAATTAATTAATTTGTTTATATTGTCGATTAAACATTTTAATTAGACATTTTAAATTTTTTAATTTGAGCTATTTCAAATAAGCTTGTTTTTTCTTTGGATAAATCCTTTTTAATTTTGTAGAAAGCAATCGTCTTTGTTGGAAATGGATATTGCTGGTCACAAATTCAATAACTCTAGTTACCGATTCAACATTTTAGTTTAAATTTCATATTTTCGGTTTAAAAGTCAACAATTTTAGTTAAAATTTACTATTTCAGTTGGAAATTCATCACATTATTAAAAATATAACCATGTTATAAAACATTAGTTTATTGTATTGAAAGTTATTCTTTTTATTTCAATTAATTTTTCCATAATTTTTTTAAAATGCATGTTTGGATGGGCATTCATTTTTTTAACTTAAAATTTAATAATTTATATTTTAGTTCAGGATTTATCTTTTTTAGTGAAAGCTATCTCTTTGCTGCTGAAAATGCAACTATTTTAGTTGGATATTCATGGTTTTAGTTAAAAATTTATTTTTTGGATTAGAATTCAACTATTGCAGTTGAAGATTAATTACTTCAGTTGCAAATTCTTCAGTCAGGTGGAAAATCAAAATATTTTCTTAAATCCGTTTTTTCTTTGTTGAAAATTAAAATTTTGAACAAATATTTTAATAATTCTATGTCTTGTTATAGTTAATATTTTTTAGTTGAAAATTCAAGCATTTGTTTTAAAATTCAAAGGTCAACTTTTTAAAGCACCCTGAGTAAAGAAATCAAGTTTTGACGTCGGTGCCTGTCTGTCCGGCATCGTCGTCGTCATTGTTGTTGCTGTTGTTGTGGTAGTGGTTGTCTGTATACCGGGCAACTTTCGGAAGACTATTTAAATTTAATTGTGCTTTGGCACATAGTTAGACGAATCAAAAAAGAGATCAAGTTCGTTAACCAGCCATTTTTGCTGAAAATTAGAACAATTAAAGCTTTTTCAGAATTTTTGAGACCACTGTTTTCAACATTTGAAAAATTCATCATCAGCCGCTCATAGTATAAACGACATACAAACAATTTACAAAATTTTCATAAGAACTTTGTAAAAAACAGCACTAAATGAATGACGGAACACTTATTCAACCAAAAAATATCTAAAAATTTGTTAGGAATATTTTTTTGATAGGAATCGTAGTTTTGTTTTTTTGTCGTGAAAATTTAGCTTGCAAGTAAATTGAATTCTTTGAAAAACAATACAAGGTGAGAAAAAAAATAATCGAAAAAAGTTTTTAATTCCAAATGGATTTATAAATTTGTTAGCAATAATTTTTAGACAGAACGAGTAGGGTTTTTTACATAACAAGATTAATAAAAAAATTAACAAAAAATAAGATGATAATAATAACTGTATTTCAATATCCATGCATGTTATGAATTGTAATGAAATAAATTTATTCAGATGAGACATGTTGCATTGTCCTAGGCCGAGGTATACAGGATTGTTTTTTAACTTGCAACTTTAAAATATCTAGAAAAATAGGCACTCTATAAAAGAATGTTATGACTCAAAATTTATCCACTCTGAGGAGTTTATACACTGATGTAAAAATCAGTTCCGCCACACCGCCTCCTGGGGGTGGGGGCCAGTTCGAAATCTTCAACGGGAACCCCTATTTTATATTGCATATTCGGATTCTTTGGATAAAAACACGTATGATTTGTCTGAAATATTTTTCTTGTCGCCTACGATTCGTCAATACTCGAAATTAGTCTTAAAACAAACTAATACTTTTAGCGTTACCCAGAAACAACGATGTGGACGTAGAAGTTTTCTGTTCCCGTCAGGGTGCTTGATCAACGTGAGTCCCCTTGCCTCTCATGATTCGAAGTACTCAGGGTATCATATTTTAATTCAAGTAATTGCGCAAAGTGATATCCTTCGGCTTTAGTGCACGTATTAATCTGCAATTTAAATCAATTTACATAACAGAGAAGTGTATCTTCTTTAATTTCAGCACATGCACTTGTAATTCGGTCAATCATATTCTCACGTGTTGTTGGTTTTTCTTTGTAAACTTTGTCTTTCAGATAACCGCACAAAAATAAATCTGATGAGGTAAGATCTGGCGATCTTGCAGGCCAATTTATCGGACCGCCTCTACCAATCCAGGGACCATTAAAAATACGATCAAGAGTTTCTCGTGCTACCGCTGAATAGGGTGCCAGACAACCATCATGATATCATTGATATTTTGGACCATTTAAATCACTGCGAAGTTTCAATACTAAAGTAGTGCATGTTCTGTCGATTAACTATTCCATGGTTCGTAAAAGACGACTCGTCAGAAAATAATACATAACGAAAGAAGTTGTGATTCTGTTGTATTTGTTCACGTGCTCACCGACAAAAACCTACCCGATTTTGGAAATCAACGCCATAAAGTTCTTGATCTTAAGGGCCTGTGACAAAGCTAAATACCTATATTACCGACCTCACTTTTTCAGTTCACTGAATGTTTGTTTGAACCTAAGCACTTTTTTTGTAAATAAAATATCGAGCTGAAACTTTGGAAAATGTATTAGAGTACAATAAGGTACGTTTAGGTACTGCATTTTGGTAGGAACTTCACTGAAAATTATTTTATCTTTTTTCTAAACTTCGACATTTTTTGAACGTTCCAACTTTTTTTATACATAAAATATCGGTCTCAAGCTTTGAGAAATACAAGAGCGGAAAGAAAACTACGTTTAAGTACAAATCTTAATAATAAAAGATGTAAAAAAAAAAATATATCAACAATCAATTCCATCGGAATCAGGCGGTAACGTTGTACACGAAAATGCGAACCCTGGCGGCCACTAGACGAGGCTCTAGAGGGTTCGTATTTTCGTGTACAACGTTATCGGCTGATACCGATGGAATTGATAGTTGAAATTTTTTTTTACATCTTTTATTATTAAGGTTTGTAATTAAACGTAGTTTTCTTTCCGCTCTTGCATTTCTCAAAGTTTGAGACCGATATTTTATGTATAAAAAAAGTTGGAACGTTCAAAAAATGTCGAGGTTCAGAAAAAAGATAAAATAATTTTCGGTGAAGTTCCTACCAAAATGCAGTACCTAAACGTACTTTATTGTACTCTAATATATTTTCCAAAGTTTCAGCTAGATATTTTATTTATAAAAAAAGTTCTTAGGTTTAAAAAAACATTCTGTGAACTGAAAAAGTGAGGTCGGTAATATAGATATTCAACTGTGTCACATGCCCTTAAGAGACATGTTACAGATGAAATTTTTTACGTTTCAAAATTTTCCAAACACTGTTCTAAAATATTCCGGAATCACGAGCAATTTCTCATGTAATAACGTGAGGATTATTGTCCACTGCAGCTAATACAACTATTTTATTATTTTCTTCAGTGACTGTTGTTGTGCGGGTCTTTTTCTTAGGTTAAACACTCCCATCGGTAGTCAATTTTTAGAAAGTATTATAGAATAAAGCACGTGACACAATTCTTTTTTGAAAACGCTGAGCGTAGAGATTGACAGAATTATCAAGATTTCTTCCAGCTTCTCTATATATCAGAACCATTTCAATTTTTTCTCGTACAGTTAGATACTCCATTGTAAAGAAGCACTCGGAATAATCTTTGATCTGGCTAAAATGAGTTTTGTCTGAAATGTATTTAGGAACATTCAGGAAATACGGTTAGTGTAAACGTATTACTCAATAATTGCTTCTCAACAACAGACATACGTTTTGGCATGTTTTTCAAAATAATAATTACCAAAAAAATTTAAAATTCTATTTCTCTTATTTTTAACCGACTTCAAAAAGAAAGAGGTTCATTCTCAGTAAGAGTAAAATTAGGAAAAATTGAACTTCGTCGATTACAGCGCCGTCTATCGCGAAACGAGAAAAATGTTTCAAACAAATCATACGCATTTTTACCCAGAGAATCCGAATATGCAATAAGAAATAGGCATTTTCAATATTTTCCAATATGCAATCCATAGATTGCATATTTTTTGGGATATTGGAAAGTTTCAAGTTAAAAAGATCACTCTGGATAAGGAATGTATTATATTTGATGTAAAATTTTTGAACATAATTTGGAAAAGTTTACATTTTGGAAAAAATCGAAAGCAAACCACGAGATAAGTGATAAGAATTTGTTCGCTTAAGCCGAAAGAGCTTTAACAAAAGAGAGTTCACAACGACAAAATTACAGTTTTTCTATCCGGTTGAATGTAGCTTTCAAAAGTCTGTGCACATACGTAGAATAACTGCAAAAATCGAGGGCGAAGTGTGAGAATTAACAGTCGCGCGCCCTGGCGCGCTAAAGTTGCGAGCCGCGCGCACGGCACGCGACGAGGATGTGCCTGCACGTGCGGGCTCATTTTTTTTTAAATAGCGATGACGTTGTGATCATGAACCTTCATCCCGCTCAAAAATTAAAAAAGGGCTCTTGATTACACCATTTACTTAATTTACTTTAGCTTTATTACGACTATTATAATTAACGATCGATTCAATAATATTAATGAATAAATGTATATTTCTTGCCGGTGTGGAGATAAGGAAGTGAATTTTGTAAAATCCGCAATAGCAGTTCTTTAAAAGTTAAACACTGACGTTCAGGAAATTTTATTTTATTGATCGTGAACTTCATAAACTTTTGCAAAAAATTATAATTCTTACCAGTTATCATTTTAGTTCTCGTATTATAACCGAGCGATAGGATTCTCTGATTTACAGAATCGATGTAATAGACTGTGCCTTCTGTGGTAGGGTGGAACACGATTCCTTCGCTCAAACCAACTCCCTGAATCACATGGTGTATAAGTTGCTGGGAAT
>NC_046658.1:138432138-138435592 GCF_010883055.1 Belonocnema kinseyi | reverse complement strand
AGAATCGATGTAATAGACTGTGCCTTCTGTGGTAGGGTGGAACACGATTCCTTCGCTCAAACCAACTCCCTGAATCACATGGTGTATAAGTTGCTGGGAATCCCTCTTTGGATAAAAAGACCATAAATTCCCCAAAGTAGTACCTGAAATATAATATAAAATCCTAAATAAAATAATCAACCGAGTGGAAACAACTCTGATATTTCCCTAGACCGTACGGTTATGCGAACTAGTAATCCGGTGAAATCCAAAAATAATCAGGAATAGTTACAGTCTTCGGTTGTAGTCCACCTCATCGCTGGAATAATCCACTTTAAATCTACTTCTTCTCTATATCAACGCACTTTCAAATCGAGTCATCCACTTTTAATTCAAAGTACAGAAGATTGAAACCCTTCAATAGCCCTCCATTATACAGCTCATTCGAGAGTTGACGCCACCGGTGCTGCGCAGGGTGCGTGGGGTCTCCGGTTATCACTCAGGCGAACACTCAGGCGTGAACAAACAAAAGCGAGGCTGGCTTTTACGAATTTGTTCCCACCCACTGTCAGCCTCCAAATCGGCGCTTTACAAGAGTTTCATTGTACTTGTAATGTACTTCTAATCAAATTAATTCCAATTAATTTTGGCAATTATAGAAGCAATTCAATTTTAATTTAAAGTAATGCAAGTAATTAGTATATTTTGTTGCTTTTTTTTTATTTTCCTGACTGAAGAAAGAACTAATAAATAAACTGTTTAGAATTAATTGAACTTTAGTTTTAAGAAAAAATTTTTATCGGATTTAAATTAAGGGGTCTAAAGAGTTTTGATCCAAAAAAGTGTTGCAATATTCTCAGTTCGCTGAATTTAGGTTATGAATGATAATTTTCGAAGCAGTTAGCGATTTTGGATAACATTCCATGTTTTAGAATTATTTCAGAATTTTGTCATTCTTCAATCTTTTTGTATACTACAAAAAGTTATTTTTCTGATAAGATAAGATATTCTTTTCAATTATTGATAATTCGATTATGAAGCTCTGAAGGGTTTCAAAATTTTAAATAGAGCTTCAGTGAACTTATTTCTCTAAAATGAAATTTCCATGTTAAAAATGTTTGCATTTTGTAAAAACTTCGTTTTCTTCTATTAACAATGAATCTTTTTGTCTGAGATTTTATGCATTTTTATATATTTTTCAATATTTATATTATAGTATTATATTATATTACACAGATTAACTGTTTCTCGTTTAAAATAAACTTTTTGTTTTAAATTTCTTATAATTAGTTAAGAATTAGTCCTTTTAATTTGTAGGTGGAGTCATACATTATCTCAATTTATCAAAATCTCGTTTTACGATGTTTGTCACCACTAAACTCCGAAATTACTTAACCGATTTTGATAAAATTTTGTATACTATGTGTAATTTGGTCCAACTTAAAGGATGGGATACTTTTTATCTCATTTAATTACGTCCATATTTTTTCATTTTAAATTAAATTTAGCTTGAGCGCTAGGGCCTCTCCATAGGGAGCTGCCTGCCCTTATTATTAATAACGACATGTTTTTATTTGTATACACCATAGGTTTCTAACAGATGGCGCTATAACTTAGTTTGTTGACCGACACTTCAACATTTTACGTTATCTAGGTTGGGCAAGCCGCCAATAGATGGCACCAAGTTTAATATAAGTTCAGTGAACTATAACTGAACCACATCAACGCTTTGCCAGGTCTGCTAGTAACTTTATACAATTTACAGTTGTTCTATGCAATCTAGAAAATTTTTGGATAATTCAGAGTGAACTAAATTTTCCGGTGTTCTTTCCCTTTTGTATTTAAGCTAAAGTTTAAACACAAATTCAATATCTTTTTCTTACCAAACCATAGCCCATAATATGCATTAGATCCAAAAGTAAATCCTTCGTTTTCGTGTAGGGTTACTGAGTTAAATATTCTGGTTACACGAGCTGGACGATTTGTTTGACTATTCCATTCGAGGCGTGAAATTTTATTATTATATCCCACCAGAAAATGTGTGTCTTCCCCTAGAATTGGAGCAGCAAAAGATATGCGATCGTTACCTGTGGAAAAAATTGTTATTAAAAATTGGTAGAATTCGTTGCCTTGAACATAAAAAAGGGTTTCGTAGCCTATCACGATATACTAAACTCCCTTCCCTATAATACTTACATTCAAATCAGTCTGAAGTTCGAAACGTTTACAAAAAAAGAAAAAATGAAATATTTTGACAGAAAAATGTTTTCACTAAATATGGTAGTATTCTATGCCAAAAACACCATCATAAAGTTTCAGCACTCTGATGAATGTTGTGCAAAATTACCTCCAGAACGCTTCATTCCTCTGGCGCTTCTAATAACTTACTTCAAACTAATCCCCAAAAAAAAGTTTGGAAAATATGTAAAAAATATAATAATTTGGAGATTCGACAGTTTTCGATGCTTATAGTATAATATCATGCTGAAAGCTGCATCTACATGTTAATGTATTAATTAAGAGTGAATAATTAATAATTTGTAAGTTAATGTTTTGTAATTGAAAATTGCTTAATATCATGTAATTTTGAAAATGTACAAATTCGATGATTCATTCATGAATTTGGAACTTTGAAAACGATAGGGTGGAATTATACTTTTTTTATTCAATGAAATCAACAATCTATGTGAGTTAACACACTTATATTTCGAATTTTATTTTGCGAAAAAATTGTTGTTGCTAAGCGAGATCAGACCAGATTGAAAAGATTTTTACTTTTTAGAATTGTGTGTTTTTAAAGAGTTTGATCATATTTAAGGGTTGATTCAGGGTTCTGCTCCAGATGAACAAGTAATAATAAATTTTTTTTAGAACTTGACAAGGACTTACAGAATTTTGTATTTTTAAGGATTTTTATCATATTGGGGGGCTGATTTAAGGTGTCTTTTTATATGCACTAGAAGGAATAAGCTTTTAGGTCAAGCTTTTGAAGTAAAATTCTGTAGTAATTTTTTCAACCAATTCGACTTTTCATAATTGTTTATTTTTCAAAAAATTTCATCAAATTAAGGGGTTGATTTGGGGTGGCTTTCACACGCGCAAGAGGAATGAAACTTTTAGGTGATAATTTTGCAAATTAATTACGCAATATTTCTTTTTTAAATTGTAATTTTTTAAATTGTGTATTTTTGAAAAACCTTATAATATTGAGCGGTTGATTTGTGGTGGGTGTTCCATCCACTAGAGGGATAACACTTTTACGTGTTTCTTTTTGCCATTAAATTCTGTGGTGATTGTTTACGCCAATTTGAATTTTTAAAATTGTTTATTTTTAAAGAATTTTAGCATATTCAGGGGTTGATTTGTGCTGGATTTCACATGCCCTAGAGGGACCAACCTTTTTGGATGTGCTTTTGGCACATAATACTGCCATATCAGGTAAAAATATTTTGACTTTTCAAATCTTTCATTTTTT
>NC_046658.1:138428528-138432038 GCF_010883055.1 Belonocnema kinseyi | reverse complement strand
TCACATGCCCTAGAGGGACCAACCTTTTTGGATGTGCTTTTGGCACATAATACTGCCATATCAGGTAAAAATATTTTGACTTTTCAAATCTTTCATTTTTTTCAAACATCTTCATTCATGATTTATAATTTTTTAACTGAAACTTCAACTATTTAATTTTTTAGTCCAACCTTTCTTTATAAATTTTCAATCATTTTTTTGAAAATTCGTGTATTTCATTGAAAATGTTATTTTTTCAAATAAAAGTGTAATCTTATAGTTGGCAATATAATTTAATTTTTTGCAAATCGTTTTTTGAATTAAAGTTTTTTTAATTGCAAATTTAGCTGAAAAGTCATGTCTTTGTTTGATTCCATTAGTTGAAAATGTAACTTTTTGATTTAAAATTCTACTTTCTTTATAGTATAAATTGTATTTTCAACTAATAATTTAACCATTTCATTTTTTTATAACAATTTTTCCCCTAAAAATTATTCTATTTGGTTAAATAATATTCTGCTGGATTTGAGGATTTAACTCCTTTTATCAAGTTTCGTTCTGTAAAATTTATAATTAATTTGTTCAACTGAAAATCAAACAATTTTATGAAAAATAAATATTTTTTAAAACAATATGAACTTCCTCGTACGGAAATTCTTCTGTCTTGTTAAAATGTTAATTATTTAAATAAAAGTTCATTTCACGTTGTTGAAGATTCACACTTTTTGGCTAAACGTTTATATTTTGCTGGACGGTTGAACCACTTACATGAAAATTCGTTTCTTTTTTTAAATTTAAAATAATGTTTTAACCTAAGATTTAAGTATTACTTTTTCGTTGGAAAATTTGTCTTCTATGTTGAAAGTTTACGTATTTTTTTAAAAATGTATCTGTGTGAGTAAAAAATTATTCTTGTTGGTGGAAAATTGAATTTTATCGTTAATATATAATTTTTTGTCTAACAATAAATAATTTATTAAAAATACTTAATAAAGATAATAATTAAAAGTCAATGATTTTTAAAATTAAAAAATACAGTGTTTTTTTATAAAAAATCTTTCCTTTAACGCAGCTACTGGCATAGGACTACGAAAACTTTAAAATGTTTACGATTGATGATAATTTCAATAAAAAAGAACAAAATAAAAAGGATTTAGATACCTAGATTAGTGCAGATTAAACCTCTAGGCGATATACGATGGGAACATAATGTATGACCATTGTTTTCTATGAAGTAGATTTGGTTGTTTCCATAGAAAAGAATTTTAAGTGGTAGATGGCTGCGTATACGCACACTAATGCTAACGAATGAAATTTATTTTATTAATGCAAGTGATCTGTGGGGAGAATATTAAATTAAATGCATGTCAGGTTTACTCTCTTATTTAAATGAACGTGCAATCCCGACGAAATTAAAGGGGGAGGGTTGGTAAGGCCGGTTTTTGGCCTAATTTATTTTTGGACCAAAAAATCTGAAAAATTCATGGTAGTATCTTATAAGTATCCCGAGTCGATTGGACGCTAAACGGACTACCCTTCACCCCCCAGCCACCCCCACCACCCCTACAAATATAGGAAACACCACTACCCACCAACTGTATTTTCGAGAGATTTGACAATCTTAAACATGTATTCTGAGGTTAGCTCGGGTTTTTTATGGTTTTCGGGGTCGCCGAATACAAATCTGGCATCCTTTGACTTTTATCGCGTCAGGTTCAAGGTCATTGGAAGGTCAAATCGAGAGAAAACGGTAAAAAATCCAAAAAAATACGTTATAGGTTTTTGGAGTCGCTAATTACGAATCTGGCATCCGTTGACCTTTATCGCGTCAGGTTCAAGGTCATTTGAAAGTCAAATTGATAACATATTTTTTTCAGCGTTTTCTCTCGATTTGACCTTCTCATGACCTTGAACCTGACGCGATAAAGGTCAGCGGACTCTAGGTTCGTAATCAGCGACCCCAAAAACCTATAACGTATTTTTTTATTTTTTTATCGTTTTCTCTCAATTTGACCTTCCAATGACCTTGAACCTGACGCGATAAAAGTCAAAGGACGCCCGATTTGTATTCGGCGACCCCGCAAACCATAGTAAACCCGAGCTAACCTCAGAATACATGTTTAAGAGTGTCAAATCTCTCGAAAATACAGTTGGTGGGTAGTGGTGTTTCCTATATTTGTAGGGGGGTGGGGGTGGCTTGGGGGTGGAGGGTAGTCCGTTTAGCGTGCAATCGACTCGGGATACTTATAAGATACTACCATGATTTTTTGAGATTTTTTGGTCCAAAAATAAATTAGGCCAAAAACCGACCTTACCGACCCTCCCCCTTTATAAAAGCAAACATAACATAGTTTTGTAATTTTATGAATTTAACAGACTTTTGTTAAGAATACATCTTGTCATTGCAAAATTTGTCATTTGGTTGGAAGCTTTATTATTTTGTTAATAATTCAACTTTATTTTTAAATTTGGCTTCTTGACATAAAAATTCAACATTTTGATTAGAATTGTGTTTCATGTTGACTCAAATATATTGCTGGGTTAAAGATTTAAATACTTGTTGAAAAATTGTCTTTCTAAGACAAATTGATTTTATTAAAAAAAAAGTTCGTTTTAAATAGTTAAAAATTCATTTCTGCAAATGAAAATATAACTATCTTATTTTCGGTACAATACTTGACTCTTTGGTGAAATTTTGTTTTATTAAAAATTAATCATTTTGTTCAAATTCAATATTTTTTCATAACGACTTAACTTTTTCACTAAAACACTCATATTTTTGAAAAATTAAAGTTGTTGGTGGTTTTTTGTTAAAAATTCATTTCTCAGGATGAAAATTTACCTATTTTTAAAAAAAATGTTAAAATTATGTGCCTTTTTTGGTCAAAAATGAATTTCCTTGTTCGGAATTATCTTTCTAGTTAAAAATTCTTTTTATTGTTTAACAGATTGGTTAATGTAGCAAATTTCTAAGTTCTGGGTAAAAATGTAGAGGTTTTTTTCAACTAAGATTTAAATATTGAATTGAAATTTCTTTTTTTTTTTAATTTCTTTTTTTTTCGTTTACAATTCATCATGATAAATTAGGCTTCAACTTTTTCTATAAAAACTGATTTTCTTTTGGTTGAAAGCTTATCTCTTTGGTCAGAAATTCAAATATTAAAAAAAAATTTTTATGTTTTTAGTTTAAAATTAGCATTTTAAACTGTAATTTAAATATTTTATATTTAGTGAAAAATATGTCTTCGGTAGTCAGCAATTCATTTATTTTGTAGACAATTCATCTTTTCAATTAATAATGAATTGGTTTAGTTTAATATTTATTAATTTAGTTTAAAAATTTTTTTTGTTTTTTATACAGAATCATTTTTAATAAAAAATGTAAAACTTCTATTTTTACTTGAAGAATTATCTTTTGTCTTTTTGATCTTAAAATTTCACATTTTGGATTGTTTTCTGGTGCTTTTTGACGAATAAAACTTTATCGTTTGCAGATTCAATATGCTTGTAAAAATTCATTTTTTAGGATCA
>NC_046658.1:138426627-138428428 GCF_010883055.1 Belonocnema kinseyi | reverse complement strand
TAAAATTTCACATTTTGGATTGTTTTCTGGTGCTTTTTGACGAATAAAACTTTATCGTTTGCAGATTCAATATGCTTGTAAAAATTCATTTTTTAGGATCAAACATTAATCTATTTTGGTAGATGAGTGTAGTGAGTCGTTAAAATTTTCTATTTCGGGCTGAAAATAAATTATTTTATTTTTAGTTCACAATTTACATTTTTGCGTCATTAAATGTTCTAAGACAATATTAAAAAATTGTTTAAGACCATTTAGTGTAGGGCAGTCAAAAGATCACAAGCAATATATTATCTTTAGATTTTTTTGCTTATAATTATTTTGGTTGAAAATGCTTTTTTCAACCAAATTAATTTCTTTTTGTTACAGATTTTTTTTCTGGTTGAGAATTTATTTCTTTGATTAAAATTTTAATAATTTTTTCGTAAATTTGTGTTTTGAGTTTGAAAAAAATCAAATGAAAATTTAACTGTTTCATTTTTTCTTTAAAATCCATCTTTCTCTCAAAGATTTTAATATTTGTTTAAATATTCCTAAATTTTTCTAAACTTACATCTTTTTAAACTAACGTATTTTTAAAATAACACTATTTGGATGGAAAGTATCCAGGTTTGTTTGTTTGTTAGCTAAAAATTTATTTACTTTGATTAATAATCGATTTTTTTAATTTAAAAATTCATATTTTTCGTTGTAAAATTCAAAATATTCGTAACACTATTTTCGCTTCAAAATTCAATTTTTTTCTTAAAATTTAACTTTTTTATTAATAGTTCATACTTTTGTATTAAAAAATTAACTATTTTTTTAGAAAACTCATAATTTCAGTTTGATATTTCCTTGGTAAAAAAAAATAATTTAGTTTGTTGAAAAACATACTTCTTTGTTAAAAATTTATATTTATTTATTGAAAATACAATATTTTCGTTTTTAGTAATAAAAATAGTTTCGCATTAAAATTATTAATCTCCTACAGCTAAGATTGTTTTTATACTCCGAAGAAGGATGTATAAGGGTCAGGGAAAACTAAAAATTGGTCAGGTAAAAGACAGAGAATTTAAGGGAATTTGTAAATTGGAATTTTGTAGCAAACCTGCAGATATAATAGAATTGCTTAATGAAATATAATTTTAAAGAGAAAAATATAATTAATGCATTTTCGGTTAATAATTAATTGTTTTGGTTGAATACTTATTAATTCATTTAAGAATTAGATTTTTTTATTACGAATCATTTTTTGAAAAATATGAAAATTCTATTTTTACTTGAAAATTTATCTTTTTTAATTGAATATTAAATTATTTTGTGTGAAACTAAAATTTTTTCTGTTTGAAATTCTATAGATTTGTATTGAAAACTCAGCTGTATTTTCTTTTCACCAAAAATTCATCAGTTCAGTTAACAATCTTTTTAAAATATTTTTATGTATCTAAAAATTTAACTGTTCTAGTTTCAATCTGTAATTTACGTTTGTTAGGTAAAAATTTATTCACTTTGATTAAAACTCATATTTTTCGTTTAACAATTAGTATTTTTAAAATAAAAATTCAAAAGCTTTTGTGGCACTTTTATTCGCTTCAAAATTAAATTTTTTTGTTAAAAGTTAACTTTTCAATTAATAGCTCATACTTTCGTATTAAAAAATTAACTATTTTTTCAGAAAACTCGTTATTTCGGTTTGAAATTTCGACGTTTTGTATCCATTTAAATAATTTTTTTTTGAAGCTATACAATTTTAAATTTAATTTTAATTTACTAAATTAATATTTCCATATATTAAACTATATAGGTTTTATTAGATAGAGCT
>NC_046658.1:138410466-138426527 GCF_010883055.1 Belonocnema kinseyi | reverse complement strand
AAATAATTTTTTTTTGAAGCTATACAATTTTAAATTTAATTTTAATTTACTAAATTAATATTTCCATATATTAAACTATATAGGTTTTATTAGATAGAGCTAAATTAGTAAAAAATTTGGTTTTCTTTAAAAATTTTTTAGAAATTTTGTCTTCATTGGTAAATAATTAATCTTCTTATTAGAAAATGTATCTATTGGTTGCAAATTAATGTCCTTGGTTCATTAAAAAAAGTATAAGAATCAGCCTTATTATTTTTTTAAGTATATTTTTTTGGTGAAAATAAATAATTTATTCGGTTGAAAAATATGCTTTTTTGTTAAACATTGATGTTTATCTATAGAAGATATAGTATTTTTGTTTCTAGTGAAAAAAATTATTTTGTTATACCTTTTAATTAACAATTGGTCAGTTGAAAGACAGAGCATTTAAGGGAATTTGTAAATTGGAATTTTGTAGCAAACATTTAGATATAATAAAAATTGTTTAATAAAATATATTTTAAAATAGGAAAATATAATTAATTAATTCAAATTATAAAAGGTTAAACAATAACGAAAGCAATAGTACTTACGTAGGGTTAGGATTACAAATTATCGATGAAGGAAATGCGCTTAAAGCTTAGATCGCTAGCAGGATTCTCATTCTTCACAAAAACACTTTTTTTATTAAAACTTTTCGTAAGAACTGTGACAAGATGGCCATTCATCCAGAATTTATAGTGCCTCGTCTTGCAAAAAAAGAAGGGCCGAAAAAAATTCCCTTCCATTTTCAGGCTCGCTTCCAATCAAGTCTTCAAGATTTTGACTATTCATTCTGAAAAGATGGAGAATTAGGCCATATGGAGTGATTATTTACTTATTTCCTGGTGTTATTTATTAAACAAAGAAACTTATTCTTTCAAAAGTTTCGAAGAATTTTAAACAACAAGTAGGGCCGTTCGAAAACGTTTAAAAAATTTTAAGGTTGAAATGACAGACCTCGGACTCATTTCAAAAATTTAAAATAGTGTCAATAGTAGCATAAATGATCAACTTTTTTCCCCACCTCGAGTCATTTCTGAAATGAAATTCTTTATATTTATAATCAATTATATATTTTTATCTTTAAATGCTGTATTTTCTGAATGAAAAGAAAACTATGCTTCCTGTAACAAAATCAATAACAAATTTTTAGATCTTTTTGTCTCAATCGTAGAATGGAATTCTTGAATTCGAATTATTTTTGGTGCAATCAAAATTTAAAATTTTGATTTTCAAAAAAAATTATACATTTAACTGCAACTTGTGACGTTTTTCCACAAATTTAATCTGTATTATTTCAGTGTTATTTTTAATACTTGAACCAAAAATGCGGATCCTTGCATAAAGTGTTTCTGATAAAATAGCTTGTGTCGTTTTTCTGGAAAGTTCATTTTCTTTTATTTTGAATGTATTTTTATTACAAGAGTTTATTATACGTTTTTTTAAAATTTTTTCTCGCCTATTCTTGAATGCATAATCTTTATTCCTTCACCTGCCGAGTAAAAATGTTTCGACTTGAGTTCGACTTGGTTATGTCTTGAGTTCGTCTCCAAACCATCGATTAAAATTGATGAATGAAAAATTTGTAATTATTAAATTAGTTAGTCTTAATTTAAAAATTCAAAATCGGTGGATCTGAGCAAATATAACCCTTAAAATTTTTCTTCAAAAAAATAAAATTTGTAACTTTCTGGAAGGATCTAGCCTAACATTAACAAAGATTAGCTTTTATGACTGTTCAGGCTGTTCTTGTACCTTATATCGTTTTCCTAATAATTTGATTTTTTTCTGTCAATGTCATGTTTTAGGATTGAAAAAAATGCTTAGCTTTTGTCGTTTGCCTGAGAATTTGATCTAAAAAATTAATGTTGCTATTTTTAATGCACCGTTTTATAAATAAAACAAAACGTACGCGTCCTATCTAAATGCAAATAATAACAAATTTATAGCTCTTTTTCGTTTAAACAAATTTTACTCACTCATTTTTTCTAGTATCTTGCATAGTTCGAGCAAAAAATAGCAGTTTTTATTTTTTGCATTTAAATGTAATACGTTTGCATGATGTGAATGTAAAACTTCTTATTTGGAACTGCGAAAATGACCTTGAATGTATTTTTTTGAACCTCAAAAAAAGGTCTAATCAATTTTAGTATCAAATTATAATATTAAGTAATAAACTTTAAAATCTCGAATTCCAAAAGCTTCAACAATCATAGTATTATCATAGTTGAAATAAAATTTGAAATGGCAAATAGATTTGACAAAATTGACTAAATAATTGCAATTTCTTTATGAAAATTCGGAAAATCTAGCGAATGCAGAACCTAAATCCGCATATTTAATTTGATCCGATTGATGACCTATAATTGTCAGAATTGTAAAAAAATCTCATTTCTCTTAACCTTGTTCAAAAAAGCAGTAGAAAATGTTTTTAAACTGAAGAAAGACTGAGTCAGGTTTACATTTTCAGAATTTGACCTTCTTGCTATTTCATTATAGTTAAGAATGCCAGATCATCGCATTCTTTTACCAAACTTTTTTATTTTTTATATTTTCTATTTTTAAAAACCTTTTTTTCTAATTATTAAACTCAGTCCTGAGTTAATTTGTTGGGTCGGGTAATTAGTTTCTTTCTAGTATTAAATTATGAAATATAACTAAAAATTAAATCATAAACATTTGCAAAAAAAAGATAACAAATTATTTATCAATAAATATTTTATAGGTCGAATCTCGCTTAGGTGATTGCAATAAGCTTTATTTTTTCAAGTTCTGATATTAAATGATAAATATAAATTATAGAATTCTTCTTAAAAAATAATAATTTGGAAAATTAATTTGCAAAATTATGCTTGACTATGACACTGATATAGCTGACGATTATTTTTCAAATATAAAATGTCCCAAAAAGTCTTAGATTTTTTCTACGAGTAATTTAAATTTCAATAATTTAATGAGTGGCACGGCAAAATCGATCAACCCACAATTTTTTGAAAATAATATTTTTAGAAATAAATTTCTAAATAATTCGAGGAAATTAAACTAATAATTCTTTTTAATTTTGCCGAAATCAAAAGTAGATTTTTTGCAAACGAATTTTTGGCACATGCAATTAAGAGCGTGGAAAGACTAATTTTGTGGAAAACTCACCCCTAAGTTTTCTCACAAGTGGTTGAATTTTCCTTTCAATCATTTCCGCCTTAATTCAGCAAATAAGAACCTAGAAAAAAAAACCTATACCCATGCTAATTTTGAACAATAAGCTTAACATTTTTTAACAAAATCTTTGGATTTTCCGTCAGCAAGACAAACTTCTATCAACAAAAATTAATTTTTAAAGACACAGTTTAATTCGAATAATTGAGACGAAAATATTAAATTTTAATCAAGAATACTAATATCCTACAAAGCAATTTTAAAAAATGCTTCAATTTTGAATCAAATAGTTCAATTTTCTGCCAAGAATATTAGTTTATATTAATTTTCGAAAGAAAGAAGGAATTTTTAACAAAAGACGTGCATTTTCAACCTAATAGTTAAATTCACGACAAAATAGTTCGGTTTTTAATTAAGAAGTTGAATTTTCAAGGAGAAATCCTGTTTTTCAAAACAAAATGGATTTAATGAAACACATCAATTTTTGGCTAAAAAAGACCACATTTTCACTAAAAATGAAAAGGTCAAATCTACAGTTCAAAAAATGAATTTCTAAAAAAATGGTTAAATTTTTTATTAAACCATTCTCAATTTGAATAAAGAATCCTCAATAAAAAATTGATTTTTCACCAGGTAGTTCAGTGTTCCACCTAGTAGTTGATCATATAATTTTTTAAGATCAAATGTAAACATTAAAATAATTTTAGGTGAATTTTTTTTGTCTACTGGTTTAAAATCAATATTTTTTTTCAAATTAATTTTTAAAAAATTGCTTGCAAGCTCAGCTGGGATCCGAACCCCAGGCAAAAAAATAAATATTGAAAGATATTAAATTTAGATTTATACGAGTATGTTGAAAAGAAAAATTCACAGTCTCCAAAAAAAAATCAAATTTTGAAAGTAAAATTTACTTTTATTACTTTTTAAAATTGAGAGAATTGTATAGTGTAAGAAGGTTGTCCAAAAATGCCTTGGAATTGGTTCCTTAAATTTTCATGCATGTCACCCCCCAATTTTTCGAATTCACACAAAAAATTTCTTTGACAAAAATCTATATTTGGAAGTTCATGGATATTAGGTGATTCGAGTTAAAAATGAACATTTTTCTTCACAATTTGCCACGAGCAAAATTTTTTTTTCTCGATTTTTTTATAAAAAATGTGTAATAAATTGTTTCAATAAATTATTCTTGTTTAGATTCTTCTTTTTGGAATAGGGTTAAAAAGTCGCGGTTTTTTCCCAAACTTTTCAACTTATTTCCAACTTTTCAGATAGACCGAGGCAATATTCAATTAAATTTAATTTTTAAAATTGTTTAGAATATTTATTATAATTTCTAAGTATGTCCGCTTAGAATCATGCTGAAAAGTTTCATTTTTTCTGATATTTTTCAAGTTTTATTTAAAGCAATTTAAAGCGATTCACTGTATCAAAAAAAACTGTTTAAATATAATTTTATATATTTTATTTTGCTTTGGCTTTTCACAATAAGAAAATAAGAAATAAATAGTAGAAAGTCACACAATTTACATAAGGGTAAAAAATTTAAGGAACTAAAGGACCTATCTAGCATTACTATAAAATAATATAGTTTTGAACAATAATAATTAGTTTAAGCAATGACTTTCAATAAATTTGTTAACTATTACTACACTATAAATAAAAAGTAGGCAAAACTTTACAAATTTCAAAAAATATAATTCAAAAGTATAATAAAAAGGTTAACAAATTTTAATTTTTAGTCAAATAAATTTATTTAAAACAATTGAAAGTTCAAAAGTATTTATAATAAAAAAGTATTAATATCACAATTTTTGCTTAATCAACATTTGATTATTTTTAAATAAAGTTTAAAATCGTTTAATTTTTTCAAGTTTCGTAATTCCTCAGTTTATAATCTTTAATAGTTTTCATTATACATTTATTTATTTTGCCAGTTTTTGTTTTCGAATGATTTAATTTCAAAGAAAATGATTGAAAACTTTTACATTTTATTCAGTTAAAACTAAGTTGAATTTAATTTTGGACCTTAGAAAAATGTTTTCCAATCAAATTAAGTTCTTAAATTATAATTTTTATGTAATAATAATTTATAATTTAAGAATGACATCAGATTTTATATTGAAACATTCAATTTAGTTTTTTTATTTTAATTTATTAAATTTTGATCAATAACTAAAAGTAATACCATTTCAATTTCTTAATAATACAACTAAAAAAATCTAATGTGAAGATTAAATGTTGATCGCTTCAATTTACAAATGATTGAGTTTAACTTCTTTTTAATTAGAAAGGTCCGATATTCGAAATAATTAAAAATCTGCTCGCTTTAGGGGGCAGTTCTATTCGCGCGCAACGCGCGCGGCTCGCTTCGTGCTCGATAATGGGTTACCTTGCGCTTCGAGCTCGGACATAATTACACCTTGCGCTTCGCACTCGGATATTTTTTCTTTGCATTTGGAATGCTTGAAAAAAACTTTATCAAAAAGGTCTCTTTTAGATGGCAGTATGTATATTCGTCTTTATATTCTGAATTTTCTACTTAATTAAGTATAGTCAAAGACTAAGTTTCTCAAAGCTCTTTGGCTTTAAAGAACACATTCTCATTGTGACACTCGCGCTGCGTGCTCGATTTCCGACAGATATTTGTAAACAGGTTTTGTTGATGTTCTCTAAAATTTTCAAAATGCTTATTCCAAAAAGTTAATTTTTTAATTTTTAATCTTATGTTTTACGATTAGAAGAAAATGTGCTGGTCCTATCGAAAAATAATTAATAATAAATTTATAGATCTTTTTAAGTGAACAACTTTTGTCTGGAAATTTAAGTTCATACCTTGTGTCGTTTTTTAAAAAAATCAAATATTTTTATTTAGAATGTTATTTTTTACGGCTAAAGCAAAAACTAACTGTCCTATCAAAAATTATAGCTCTTTTTTGAATGAACAAGTTTTGTCTCATTTTTTCTCGTAGCTTATATCGAAAAGTGATTAATTCGTAATTTGTAGTTCTTTCCAGGGCGCGCAATTTGAGCTTTTTTATTTTTTACCTATCTTTCATAGTTTGACCAAAAAATGGAATTTTTGGATTTTTCATTATTTTTGGTATAAATTAAAAAAGTTGTTATCACAGTCCTCTAGGGCTTTCAAAAATCAAAATTTTTCTTTTCATGACTTTTTTTTATATCATGCGTTTTTTGGCTTAAAATGTTCATTTTTGTTTGTTTTTTTGGACATTGAAAATGCTCTAACTCTGATCATTTTCTTTTTATAGAAAAAAGTCATATGGATAAATTGTTTGAGTTTCTGAGTACCATGAACAATCGTACATAGAATTCATTCATCTGGAAAAAATGTGGTTTCAAAAATTTTTTGTACTATCAAATTTTGAATTTTCAACTTTTTGACCAAATTGAAAAAGTTGTTATCATAATCTTGTAGGGCTTTCAAAAAGCAACGTTTTCCTTTCTTAGACTTTTTTTCGTATCATGAGTTGTTTGGCTTAAATCGTTCATTTTAGTTTATTTTGAGAATTTTGAAAATGCTATAACTCTAGTACTTTTTGATTTTCCAAAAAAAGTCATCAGTATAAATTGTTGAATTTTTAAATTCTATGAATAACCGTATAGAGAATTTTCGAATTTTTAAAAACTTGGTCTACAAATATTCAAAATGTGCCCACTTTTTGAATTTTCATTCAAAATGTCTGGCTAACGAATTTGACCTTGAGTTTAGGACACTTAACGAGTGTACCATAGGGCAATCTAAGAGATTAATTTTTTTCAAATTATCGTGTTCACAGCCAGACAGACAGGCATACATACATACAGACATACAGACATACAGACAGACAGACAGACACATTCGTAAAAACCTGTTTTTCGGATTCGGGGAATCTCAAAACGTGGACATTTGACAAAAACTGGGAGGGAGGGGGGGGGTTAAATTTTACACAAATCTAATAACTTCTCTGATGAGCATGTAAGAACCTGTTTATGGTGTCGCATTCTTTGGTGATTAAGTAACCCTGAACTTATGGTATTCTTAAAAGATCTCGAAAAGGGAAAATTCGCAACTGATTAACGAAAATAATTCTAATAATTTTTATTTGATTTTTATTTTCATTTTATTTTTATTAAATGAGAGAAACAGGTTTTCGCGAAAGTGTCTGTCTGTATGTCTGTAGTATGTCCGTCTTCCTGTATGTATGTTGTCTGTTTGACTGCGAACACGATAACTTTTGAAAAAATTGATCTATTATATTGGCCTTTGGTACACTTCATAAGTGTCCTAAACTAAAGGTCAAGTTCGTTAGCCAGCCATTTTTGATAAAAATTCAAAAAGTGGGCACATTTTGAATATTTTTGAGACCACTTTTTTTAAAATTCAAAAATTCTCTGTATGGTTATTCATAAAATTCAAAAAATTTAACAATTTATCCCAACGACTTCTTTCGAAATATCAAAAATTACTGGAGTTATAGAAGTTTCAAAACAAAAGACGAAAGATGCGCAGTAGTTTTATGCAGATGCGCAGTAGTTTTTATTTAATCGTAAAAAACAATATGAAAATTTTTTTTAAATATATAAAAACAATGAAATAAGAATTAGTATGATTCAATTTGTATGCATATTATGAATTATAATGATATACATCTATTGAAATGATACATGTTTCAGAGCTGCTTAGAATACAATCGAAAGCAAAATAAGAAAGAACTACAAAAATAATCATGATAAATACAATTTGCTTTTTATTTTGCAATTTTTTAATAAGTAATCCCTGGTCAAAAGAGGTTTAACAAAAGAGAATCAACATCACGAAATTACAGTTGTTGGTCCGTTCACCTTTGATTTTAAAAGATCTGTGCCGAAATGCGGACGAAATGCAAACACTACCATAAGCGCGGAGTGCGATTGCCATCAGTCGCGTGCCGTAGGTGCGCTCAAACTCTCGAGCTAAGCTTTTTTAACGAAAGAGAATTCACAATCACAAAATTACAGTGGTGGATGTTTTAAGTCTTAATTTTAAAATGTTTGCACAAGAATATGTAGACATATAAAGACCGAGCGCGAAGCGCGAGATAAATACAACATCGAGCGCGAAGCGCTAGAAACAATAGTTGCGCGCGCTAGGCGCACTCAAACTTGCGAGCGAATTGAGCCGCGCGCAGGCAGTTTTTTTTAAATTTTATTTTGTTTTTGTTATTATTTTTACTTATTTTTTTTATTATGTATTTTTTGCCTTGATAAGGTTGCTGTATGAGTACAAAAACGTTGGTGATTATTTTCTACAAATTTTTCTTTGTGATTTGATAATTGTAAGCATAAAGAGGAAGAAAGAACAAAAGAGAAGGAAGGTGATTCGGTTCGTTGCCTTCTCATTTTTCTTTCCTGCTTTAATGTTTATTCAAATAAAAGACAAATGATTTTCTTTTCTTTTTTAGGGGAAAAGGAGAAGAGGAAAATGTTCTTTTTCAGATTGCAATAGGAACATTTTGTGGTGGTTGTCTAAATTTGGGCCTTAGATGATTGATTTTATTTTCATAAATTCTTCACATTAGATAGATTTTAATCATATAATATTAATTTGTCAAACATATTAATATACCATAATAATAATACTTGTCTTATGATCCACATTATAAATTCAACTTCAAAAAATAGAAAACATCCTCATTGAATTTTATATGAAAAAGTAACATTTCTACAAATTGAATTAGGGAAAATGGTTGATTTAACATTTTTGAAAACTTTAAGTGATTCTAAGCACAGCCAAGGATTTCTGGAGACCTCTTGCGGCTTTAAAATATTTCACGGTATTTTCAAGGATTATAAGATTTCCAAAAATGTCAACCAAGTGGAGATATTTTATGAAAATTTCGGAAAGAATTATAATTCTAAATTGGCACGTGTTTAAGATAAAAATATTAAAAGGAAGATCGCATTAAATCACCACTATCAAAGAGGTGCCTTCCCACCCTAACGAGAGCTTGAAAAGGGATCGGGGTTGACCCCTTATAACAAAATACCTTTGGTATGCTAAAAATATGTTTTTTGACCAGTACCGGCAGAGAAATTTATTGCTGCTACCAGCAGAAAAAGTTTTGCCGGCAACGGCAGTTTATCCACTCTGTTAATTTTATATATCCAAGAAGGTGATGGAATTTTTTTACAAGGATTGCAATCAGCTTCTAATTGTTTGAATAAAAATATAAAGCTTAAAGAATCGCCTTCTTTAATTAAAATTATTATTATCTTATTATAAAAACATTGCAAGGACAATGTTGTCGCAGGCTTAAGATGGTTCCTGTCCAACATGTCGAAGGCATTTTTGGTTTTAGAGTTGGATTTTATTCTTATATTTAACACGGGGCTGTCCCGCTATATATCATCAATCACGGACGCATTTCCATAATGCAATCAAGTGATCTGATGAGAGCAGTCTACCCAGACATATTGGACAAAGCCTGGTTTTTACCCCATCATTGACGGATTGGATTCAGTCAAGTACACGATGGGGGGACCTACAGCTTAAGGTGGGTTCCGAACCACCAGAACCTCGGTAAAGATACATTAAAAAATTTCCAGAGGTAACGGCTCAGGGATCAAACCCTGGACCTCTGAGGTGAAGTCCAAGAGTCTAACTAACTGAGCCACTGATTATTATTATATTATTAATTATTATTAATTATTATCATTCAAACAATTAGTTGAATTTTCAATTAAGTACTTACGGTTTCAAGCGCAAGTTTCAGAGCTCCCAGGGCGCGCGACTGTTGGTTCTTGCGCTTCGCGCTCGATGTTGTATTTATCTAGCGCTTCGCGCTCGATTAGGTATTTCTCTCGCGCTACGCGCTCAGTCTTTCTGCACAGACTTTTTAAAACTAAAAGTGAAAGTATCGACAACAGTAATTTGGTGATTGTTGATTACGTATATATATATATATATATATTTTTTGTTTTGTTTGAAAATGCATTATTATATTTGATAATATTTGAAATATCGTGAAAATGTCGCATGAAAAAATGTAACCTTTGGATTTTCCATTTTTTTATGCCGTCAAAATTTATTTTTTTATTTATCAAGACAATTCAAAATTCGTTATGATAATCTTCTAGGGCATTTAGAAATGAACTTTTTTCTCCTCTTGCCATTTTTTCATATCGTCCGTTTTATTTATTTATTGGCTTAAAAGGTCCATTTTCGTATGTTTTTTGGACTTTTGTTAATGCTATAATTCTCATAATTTTTAATTTGATGAAAAAAGTCATCAGATAAATGGTTCGATTTTTTGAATACTTTTAAAATTTTTTTCTATCTTTTAAATTATTTTTTAATTAATTTAATTTAAATGATTAATTAAATAGAATTTTTTAATTTTGAAAGATGGTGGTCTCAAAAATATTTCAAATCTACCCACTTTTTAAATTTTCATCCGAATTGACTGGCTAACGAACTTAACCTTTAGTTTAGGACATTAAACGAGTGTACCAAAGGCCAATGTAATAGATTAATTTTTTCAAAAGTCATCGTGTTCACAGACAGGCAGACATACATACATACATACAGACAGACACATTAGTAAAAACTTGTTTTTCGGATTCAGGGGGTTTCAAAACGTGGACATTTGACAAAAACTGGTGGTGTCAAATTTTACACAAATCTAATATCTTCTTTGATGAGGATGTAAGAATATAGACTTTTGAACTATATTGTTAAAAATTATTATTTTCAATATTCGTCATTTTAATTTATTATTCATCTATTTGGTTGAAAATTTGACTATTTTGTTGAAAGATCGTATTTAATTTGATTACATTGATGCCCTGGAATTTTCAAAATTGTAAAAAAATCTGATTTTTCTTAACTTTGTTCAAAAAAGCAGCAGAAAATGTTTTTAAATTTAAGAAAGACTGAGTCACGTTTACATTGTCACAATTTGACCCACTTGCTATTTCAATATCGTTAAGACTGTCAGATAATCATGTTCTTTTACGAAACTTTTCTATTTTTTTACGTTTTTCATTTCTACAAACTTTTTCTAAAATATTATACTCAGTCTTAAGTAAATTTATATTTTTTAATCGGGTCGCTAGTTGCTTTCCAGTATTTAATTAGGAAATATATCGAATACTTGAATTAAAAACATTTCCAAATAAAGATTACAAATTTTTTATCAATATTTTTTTAGAAGGACGCGTAGCAGACAATAAATATGAGGAAAAAAAAATCAATTAAAAAAAGTTGCCCTTCAAAGAAAGTGTGAAAACTCATCCAAAGTTTTCATTAATGATTTTTGGATAGGATAGTTGGATATGATACTTTTTGATAGTTTGCACTTGTTCTCTTCGTGCCTAGCTAAGAAAATTGATTAACATTTTTTTTTACATTTTCTAGTTAAAATAAAACTGCTTACTTTCATAATATTTTTTTGTGCGACGAGATATTATTTATTCACAGCCTTATAACCAATATATTTATTATAAATCTCATTATCACTGACAAGTCCAGTGGATTATATAACTTCGCCAAAGATTTCCTTACCAATTTTATTCTGGATGGTGGTTGCATTTTCCTTCTAATCATTTTCGCCTTAATTCAGCAAATAATATCCTAGAAATAAAATTTCTAACAATTTCTAGAAATTCGTTGGAAGGGTTGACCCTGGATTACTTTAAAAAATGATGGATTACTCCAACCAGACCTATGCTATTTTAGAACCATAAGGATTATCATTTTTTAACAAAATTATTGAACTTTCAGCAAGAAAGACGAATTTTCGAAAAAAACTGGTGAATTTTCAATCTAAAAAAACTCATTTCTTCCAAAAAAATTTGAATCTTTTACAACATAGATCAGTTTAAACTAAATAATTCGATTTTCAACAAAATAATTGAACTCTTAAAGATAAACAAAAATAATGATTTCCTACAAAACATACCATTTAAAAAAATGCATTAATTCTAGATAAAATGTAAATATTAAATAATTTTAGGTACATTTTTTTTGTCTGCTGGTTTAAAATAAATAATTTTTTCAAATTAATTCGGAAAAACTTGCTTGCAAGCTCAGCTGTGATCCGAACCCCAGACAAACAAAAATAAATATTGAAAGATATTAAATTTAGACCCGTAAACAAAAACTTATCATCATAAAATTATTGAATATTTAAATAAAATTTGTAAATCATTTCGTTCTTTACTGAAAAATTTACCTTGAAGTTCTATTATTGTCGAAATACCACAAGGAAAATTTCACGATCTCTCAAAAAATTAAATTTTAAATTAAAATTTTCTTTAATTTATTTTTCAAAGTGATATAATTGTACAGTGTAAGAGGGGTTTCGAAAAATTCCTTGGAATTTGTTTTTTAAATTTGCATGCATCTCGCCCTCAAATTTTTCGAATACACACAATAAATTTCTTTGCAAAAAATCTATATTCAGAAGTTCCGGAAGCCCCATAAAGTTTTTATTTGGAATCCTAGAGAAACCCCGTATGTAAAAAAATTGTATTTTGAGAGTTTCTGGAGCAAAACTTTTTTTTCGGTTTTTTTTTATAAAAAATTATTCTCATAAATTGTTTGAATACATTTTTATGTTGTTCAGAATCTTCCCAGTGGACACAAAATTTGGCGACGTCTTTACGACATCGCTACGACATCGTTACGACAACTTTACGACATCCTATGTCCATGTCGTTAAGGTGTCTTTACGATATCGCAAGTAAGTCGTATGATTTGACGATGTCTTTACGATATCGCAAAGACACCGAACCGACATGGACATAGGATGTCGTAAAGTTGTCGTAAAGATTTCGTAACAATGTCGTGAAGACGTCGCCAAATTTTGTGCTTACTGGGTTTTTCTTGCAATAGGGTTAGAAAGTCGCGGTTTTTTCCGAATCTTTCCAATTTTCATTTGAAGCAATTAAAAAAAATTCACTGTATCAAACACAACTGTATAAATAAAATTGATTACTTGATGCTCTGACATAATATTACGTTATGTTTTTTCTAAATTTGTATTTTGTTTTGGCTTTTTGCAAAAAGTAAATAAGAAATAAACAATAGAAAGTTACTTTTTAAACAATCTCTTTAATTTTTTATAATGTAATATTTTCTCAAATAAAATATGTTTTAAATATTTGTTCAAATTTTTTATATTAATCATAATAAATAAAAATTTAACTTGAAGCAGTTGCTGAGAGCCTTTCTTTTAATTACCAATACTGATTATTTCTCCTTAACTAAAATGTCAAAGGAAAGCTAAAAAAATTTATCATTGTACAGCGAGAAGATAGTTATAAACTATAGTAAATTGTTTAAACAATTATGTTAGTTAACCATCAATTATTATTACCTAAGTACGTAAAAAGTTGAGATAAGGGTAAAAATTTAAAAAAAAGGAAACGGAACCATCTAGCATTACTATAAAGGCATGTAGTTTTGAACTATAATTATTAGTTTAAGCAATTATTTTCATAAATTTTGTCAACTATTGCTACACCACAAGTAAAAAATATGCAAAACGTTATATATTTCAGGAAGAAATGAAACTTTCTATCATTGTTTAGAAAAAATATTCTTAATAACAATAATGAAATATTGTAATAAATATTTTTTTAACATGAAATTACTATCACTTTTCTCTAATTGGAATTTAGACCTGCAGTAAAGAAGTTTAGAAAAATTAGCATTTTTTTAGAATTCTTCTAAGAAAATATTATTACAAATTAATAACAAATTTTTTCACACAAATGTAAATGATTATTGCCTCGATGTAATTATCTATTAATGTCAAATGTATTTTAACGGATCATGTGCAAAAGTGGCTCTATTTATAAGATCCCTCAAAAATACAATTAAATATTATTTGAATCTTGAAAATATGAACGCGTTTCTATAGTTCAATAAAAGGTGGATAAAAGAATAAATAATATAGTTTTTTGTCAACTTTGGGTACCAATTAAACAAATTTCATGTTTCTTCGTTTATTAATTTTTCAAATTATATTTCGGCAAAAAATGTCGATTTTTCTCGTTTAAAATTACTTACTTCCATTAAACTCAACCAAAAACAAATATTTAAAATTTTAAAGTTTTAAATGGACTTGCTAAATCCTGAAAAATGTTGTAAGTTTTTTTTCAGAAAACCGTCAAGTGCGATAATGATTAATTAAGCTAATGAATTCTAAAATTCGAACCTTGAAAACGAGAAGCTTTTAAAGCTAAATTAAGTTTTTTCTGGAAAAATAATTATTATTATTGTTTTATGATGTGGTTTTCATTATTCATTTCCAATGCCATATTCTTAAATTATCTAATATTTTGGTTAAGTTAAAAAAAAATTAACTACAGTGACTCCCTTCAATAGCCCTCCCTTCTATAGCCCTTTCGGGAATTGACGCCGCGCCGCAAGTTGATGTAACAGGGGTTGCGCAGGGTCTGCAGTTGTCACGCAGGCGAGCACTCAAGCGTGAACAAGCAAAAGCGGAGCGTACTATGATAAATTAGTTCCCACTCACAATCAACCCCAAAATAAACGCTATAGAGAATTTTCACTATATTCAAATTTTTTTAATTAAATAGTTTTTTATTTAAGAATTAATAAAAATTATATATTTATGTTGAAAATTAAACGATTAAAAATTTTTAAATGTCGGAATTTTGTTGTTTGAAATTAAAATAGACAACAAATTCGTTAGAAATTTAAAAAGGTGAATTTTTAAAAGAACAATTAAAAAGCTGAAAAATGTTTATTTTTAGTCGGTTTAAATTAATTTTAATCAATTGAAAGTTTTAAAGAATTAGTAATGAAAAAGTATTCATATCACAATTTTTGATTACTAAACATTTGATTAGTTTTAAATGAAGTTCAGAGTCGTTTAATTTTTTTAAGTTACGCAGTTCCTGAGTTTATAAATTTTAATATTTTTCATTGTACATTAAAACTAGGTTGAATTTAGTTTTGGACTTTAGAAAAATGTTTTCAAATAAAATAGAATTGTTAAATTATAATTTTTTATGTAATAATTTATAATTCCACAACTACATCATCTTTAACTTCGAAACATTTAATTCAGTTTTCTACTTTAATTTATCCAATTTCAATCGATCACTAAAACTAATATTATTTAAATCATTTCAAATGTTAGATGATCCAATTAAAAAAAACCGAATGTAAATATTAAATGTTGTTCGCTTTAATTTACAAATTATTGAACTTAACTTCTTTCTCAATAAAATGGTCCAATATTCGAAATGAATAAAAAATAACTCAAAATAAAATTTTGGCTCGTCATCATAAAAGTCTGGACGAGTAAGTAAAGCACTTCCAAAAAGACGTACACAAGATTTAATACGGTGTCGTTATACCCATTCGACAAAAATATTGAAAAATATAAAGATGCAGTGCCATTAAAATTTCAGTTGGAAAAATAAAAAATAAAAATAATTTGAGTTATTCAAATATAGGTAGATTGGTAATACTATAAACAAATTTAAAACGTTTTAAAAAATGAAAAATTTTTTAAAATAATTTTTACTAATTTATCTAGTTATATTAAAAAATACAGGATATTTAAATAAGATAAAAATCAAAATTAAAACCCTTTTTTAATTTCCAATAATCAAGTTGATGTAAAGAATTCATAAAAATAAAATCAAGAATCTAACGACCAAAATTGGACAACCACCAGAAAATGTTCCCATTGCAATCTGAAAAAAGAACATTTGGAAATAAAATGAAATGAATATTGAATGACGACTTTAAATATATACAAACCAATTTTAGTATTTGTGATTTTTTTATTTCTCGCATATTTTAGAAAGAAAATAGGCTGTTTTTAGTCGTTCAAAAAATTACGAAAGTTTTAAAGGGAAAT
>NC_046658.1:138407657-138410366 GCF_010883055.1 Belonocnema kinseyi | reverse complement strand
TTCATAAATGAAGTAAAACATTATTTCAGCTACAAATTAGAAAATTTTTTAATGATTTATTTATCTTAAGCAAAAAAATGTATTTTGTACTATTAAAAATTGCTTTTTGACTAAAAATTTTAATTTTAAACAAGGTAATTAAACTTTTAACATAATAGTTGAGTTTTCAACCAAGAGAGATATATTTTTTAAAATTTAACCAAAAAGACGAATTTTTATCAAATAAACATTTTTCACTCAAGATAGAAATAAAAGTTGGTCACAAATGCTTAACGTCCATGTCAAATGACAAATTTTCTCTACAAGCATTACATTTTTAAACAAAAAATATGACTTAAACAAAATATGAATTTTCCAAGAAACCGATGCATTTTTACCCAACAAAAATTAAATTTCAAAATAAGAAAATTATTTTTGCAAAAAGTGGGAATTTTCAAATAAAGAATATCAATCTAAAAAAATGGAAAAGTGGAAATGTCATTTAAAAAATTATTTTTCAAACATAAAAATGCTTTTACACCTAACAGTTAAATTTGCAACCAAAGAGCATTAAAGGCCCTCTTACCTTTCAAGCAAAGCAGTTGCATTTATATCCAAAAAGATGAAATTTCTCTTAAATCAGAGGAATATTAATTTTTTTTCCATTTGTGAACTAGATGAATTTTCATTTAGAAAAGATCCCAGTTGACTATCCAAGGTCCACATATAAATTATTTTACAAAAAAAAAATAAATTTTAACGAACAAAGATTGGATTTCAAATCCAAGAAGACGCATTTTTTTTATAAAAAGGGATTCATTTTAAACAAATATTTGAATTCTTCACCAAGTAGTTGCATTTTTATCCAAGAAAAATTAACATTCTACTAAAACAGGCGAATTTTTAAGTCAAATAGACATATTTTTAAAAAGAGTCTAATTTTAATACAAAATGATTCCAATTGACATTTAAACACAAAAATACAAATTTTCAAACAAAAAGTAAGTTATCTAGTAAATAAATGATTTTCTGACAAAATAGTTGCATTTTTATCGAAAAAATATTTGCAATATTCCCACTGAAAATATAAAATGGTAAATTAAGAAAACAAACTTTAAGAACAAATATTTTTCGTCCTAAAAACATTTCAATTGACTTATGAGCAACAAAGTATAAATTTGTAAACAAAACGTTCACGTTTTACGAAAATATTTGCATTTTTCACCAAAATGTGCGAATATTTAAAAAAGCAGTGGAATCGTAACAAATTGTCTTGATTACCCCCCCCCCCCCCAAAGCTGTTACGTAATTTAAGTAGAATTCAATATTCAAATTTTTTAAATGATGTTAAAATTAATAAATAAATACTTTTAATGAAAGAAGGCGATTCTGTAAGATTTCTATTTTTGTTTAAACAATTATAACTGATTGCAATCCTTGGAAAAAAATTGCGTCACATTCAGCAATAAACTTTTCAAATTATTTTTGTTTCAAAATAATGACGTTGAATTATTTGCACTTTTAATATGACACATAATTCGAAATAATCATATTCAATATTATTTAGGAGATTCAATTATATTTTAATTTAAGAAATAAATATTTAAAAACAAATTTGTTATTGCTATTGTTACGTGACGTTTTCTTAAAATTATGATAATATACATAGAAGCACAGAGAACATTAAAATGGTTTTTAAAAATCAGTTAATTAGGCTGAAGAATTGTGATATAAGTTTTAAGATTTTGAGCCTCCTTCCTCTCTTTTTTATAGGATTTTATATTTTTATTGCTAAATATATAAAAATATAACATTTATTTTTTCGATGAACGAGATTTAATAAGAATTGAGCAAATCATTTATTTATTTTTTTATTTATTTATTATATTTATTTATTATTTATTTATTTATTATTTATTTATTTGAAAGCATTTCAAAGTAATTGCAGTTTCTAAAATAAAATTATTTTCCTTAAAAAAAAGTTACTTTTGTTCCCATAATTTAAATAGATCGTGGCTAGTCCAACGTTTAAAGGGGAATTGAAATCCTGTCATAAAACATAATTACAAATATGAAAATTTACATCAAATAGAGTAAGATTTTAGAGCTATGGAAAATATTCATTTTTGTCATCATGCAACCCAGTGGACACAAAATTTGGCGACGTATTTACGACATCGTTACGACATCTTTAAGACATGTTTACGACATCCTACGTCCATGTCGTTTCGGTGTCTTTGCGATATCGTAAAGACATCGTCAGATCATTCGACTTATTTACGATATCGTAAAGACACCTTAACGACATTGATATAAGAAGTCGTAAAGTTGTCGTAAAGATGTCGTTAAGACGTCGCCAGACTTTTTGCCCACTGGCAATGTATGCAATCGGTAAATTCTAAATTTGTTTGTCTTATTTCACGCTCAATCTGATTGGTGAAGTCTAATTTTAATATTCTGTGTATTCAAAACGAGTTTTACAAGTTTTGTAATAATTCAATATTTTGTATGGTTTTTTCTTGAATGATCAATTTTCTTTTATTTAGCCAAGATCTAGGTTTTCAAAGGTTTATTTCTGTACATAATAATATCAAAAACAGATGACAATTTTTTTTGCTTTGCTGCAGCAAATAATATAATACAGGATCAGTAATTTTTAAAGATTTTAAAGAATTTTTAAGAAAATTTTCAAATACAACTCAGAATTGGTTAAGACTTCAAAAATCCCTG
>NC_046658.1:138405249-138407557 GCF_010883055.1 Belonocnema kinseyi | reverse complement strand
CCAACGGAGCCGAACAGGATCTATTTTAATAAATCAACGCGAAATTTTTGAACTTTTAAATTCGGGATAATTCCGCGCCAAATTCGGCTCCGCGTGTTACACTTTACTAAGTTCATATTCTTTAACACGGGACAGCAAAACTTCTGTTTGGTAGAACGGATGGACTAATTGAGGAGAAACATTAGCCCCAACAGCTCAAACTGTTTAACCAATAGTATAGTCGAGATTTTCTCCACACGCGGCGCTTGTGGCACAGTTTCGCGCTTGCGCATATGAGGAAAATTTGGAACCCGCATTTAGCAGCAACTCATGATCCAAGAAGCTATGGTCTCGCCACGCACAACTAAAAAAAAGTGAACCAATCAAATGGCCCGTAGAGTTTGTAAAGTGACCTCCATTTTTAAAAGGACTTTAGGTGGGAGGTTAAACCGCGTCTAACGCTGCATGTGCGAATTGCAGAAAAACTCAAAAACAGTCTTTTAAATAATCGTATAAAGCTACAATGAAAATTACAAACATGTCACTTATATTTATGAAGAATATAAAAACGAGAAAAGCGTGATATTAAAAAATTGTAGGTGCTTTGCAACATATTTAAAGAATTATAATTCCGTAGTATGCACACGGCCGATATTGGAAATAACGAATAAAGTATACAAATTTTCTTGTGTGTTTTTTATTACTGAACATATTTTAAATAATTTGCAGCAATTGCATAAAGTCTGCTAAAGTAATGTTTTTATTATTTAAACTATTATAAAAATTAATTATAAATGATTACAAATAGAATCATTAATTATAATAATGAAGAATTATTGGGATTATTATAATAATACAATATAATACAATGTACTTGCCGTACTGGACCCCCATTGAGCGTATTATTTCAATTTTTGTAATTTTCGGACCTTTTACAAGTACCGCTTCTCTTCTTAAGCGTTTCTTAACAACCGAGATGAAAAAATTGAATGTAATTGAAGTAAAATACCAGTTTCATCCTGATCTAAAACTTTATTTTTTTTTTAATTTTATCATTTTTTTGCGATGCTTTCGTGATGTAACTAGTTTGGTTTTTATTCGCCAAAATAATTTATTTCAGGTAGTGTGAAATTTAATATACAAATAATCCCATTTAATTATTTTCAAGACAAAAAAGTGACAAACAGTGTGTTACACCGCGACACCATCACACAAAAATTTCATTTTCTCCGAACTGAATAACTTTCTTGGATGAACATTTTTTTATTCTTATTTTAGAGTCTAGATAACTTTTTCTGATGAAACATTTTGGACCTTAAATCAGGAATACTTAAGCTTTTGAGTATGTGAGTTTGAGAAAAGCTGTGCTACACCATGACGCGAAATGATTTGAATCGTTAGAAACGCGTCTCTGCACTGTCATGGTAACCAATATGGAGGTCACTTTACGAAACACGATTTGTACGTATTTCGTACCACCAAGTTGCGGGACCAAAGCTTCTTGGATCATGGCAGCGACTGAACTCGGCAAGTTTGGGGTAAAAAGTGCCCCGAGTCTGAAGCAGACGCCACGCCAAACGAAAATGCGGCGACTCACTCACTGCTAGCGTGGCGGTTCTACCTAACTTATGTCCGTGTAAATTATACTACGAACCCAAAGGGCACAAAATTTGACGACGTTTTTACGACATCGTTACGACATCTTTACGACAACTTTACGATATCCTATGTCCATGTCGGTTTGGTGTCTTTGCGATATCGCAAAGACATCGTGAGATCATACGACATATTTGTGATATCGTAAACACACCTTAACGACATGGACATAAGATGCCGTAAAGTTGTCGTAAAGATATCGTAATGATGTCGTAAAGACGTCACCAAACTGTGTGTCCACTGGGAAGTGTATTATGGACTCTAACGTCTTTTCACGCATCTTCCTAAACAGCTGTAAATTTGTTTTATACTGGGTTGCAGTTCAACTTCACTGCCTAGCTAAATCTAAATCTTCTGTTATAAATGTGAAATTTTGTGGCACACTCTAGGCTCAGATACCATATTAATAAATAAATCGAGTGCAAATGTCAGTTTCTATGATTAAACTCATAATTGAATCACTGTTTTTAGGAACTCCTAATGTTGTCTTTGACTTGTATGAATGGCATCGAACCCAAAGTCCTCGCATCTTCAGCGGTCGTGTCACTCTGGGTCATATGGCAGTTGATCAAAGAATTCGGCTCTGGGTGCCTCTTAATGGAGGTTCACATGTAAGAATTCAATCTCTTTGAAAATATTTCAAAAAATGAATTTTATAACAAAAATAACATTT
>NC_046658.1:138394992-138405149 GCF_010883055.1 Belonocnema kinseyi | reverse complement strand
AATAATATAATACAGGATCAGTAATTTTTAAAGATTTTAAAGAATTTTTAAGAAAATTTTCAAATACAACTCAGAATTGGTTAAGACTTCAAAAATCCCTGTTTCACTTTAGAATTGACTTAAATTTTGAAGTTCTTTTTTCTAAATCAAAATTATGCTTTTAAAAAATCTCCTGTTCTTATCCAGAATTTAAGTTGTTTTCTAAAGTTTCGGGATATACTTCAAGAAATATAATCCGGCGAAATGTTCGAGAATTAAAGAAGAAGTAGAAATTCAATGAATCCGTCAAACTCCTACGATATTGCTTAAACTATTTTGAAATATTTATTTAAAAATAATACATAGATTTGTCTTAAAATAGTTACATTTTCAAGATAGGAAATAATTTTCTACAAAAAATATGAAACATTAAGCAAATACATAAATATTTAAATACTAAATTTTAAATTAGAGCCTTTATTAAAAAATGAACTTTCAACAAGGGGGCAATTTTTCCATCAAATAGTATAATGAAAAAATGTATTTTCGACAAAAAATAAATAATTTCCACGAAAAAGTTCAATTTAAAAAAAATAGTTAAATCAGTAACCAAAGGAAGGTATTCTAAAACAAAAAGATAAATATTTAACCTAGAATATTAAGTTACTACAAAAAGGTGAACTTTTAACAAAACACATAAATTTTTATAAAATAATTTTTAATATTAATAAATACTGAAGATTTTATTTAAAAAACAAATCTAAATAGTGATGATTTTATTTAAAATACTAATTTTTAAGAAGCAACGAATTTCTAACAAAATATTTAAATTTTTAACCAACAAAATAAACCTTCTAACAAAATATTAGTTTTCGACCAAAAAATATGAATTTTAAAAATATTACAACAATTTTTAACAAAAAAAAGGATCATTTTCTACCAACAAGTATAAATCTTCAACAAAACATTAAACTTTTAACCGAAAAAGTCAAGTTTTCCGAGAAGAAAAAAAGAAAATATTTTTTTTACAAATTGAGAAAATTATTTTTTTAACTGTAAGAGAACGAATTCTCAACCAAGAAGGCTAAAGTTATATTTTAAGATGAGTATAATTTTGTTAGCAAAAAGTAATTTTTTACCAAATTTTTTAATTTTGAACTGGAAAAAAAAGTTTTTCAAATTTAAAACGAAAATCTTCATAAAAAATGCATTTTTGAAGAAGAGGACTAATTTTCTATCAAAAACACTGCACACTTTGAACAAAATACATAAATCTTAAAAAAAACTCAAATGCTTAAATGGAGAAATAAAATTTCAATTGAATTGATTTCATTTGATATTGTTCAAACTTAGAAAATTTTTATTTTAAACAATTTTCTTATGGATTCTTGTGGACGAAGTTTTCTCAGGCTTTTTTTTATTTCTTAAAAATTCGATTTACTGCATTTTTATAGGTTACAATATTTTCTCGCATATGTATTCAAAGTTTTGTCCTATTTTTAAATACATGCCAGCAATTCTTTACTAAAAGTAATAGTAATATTATTGAGTGAAAAATAAAGAAATTTTATTTAAAATTTCTAAACTAATTTTCTTCCAAAACATCTCTGCCTTTAAAATTTTAGAATTTCATATAGCCTACTCATCTAGATTTGTAGCGGATTAAACAAAAATTTTTATTTGATTTATTCCGAAAATTTAGCCAATTCCTTTCACAAAAGAGTTAGTATTCAATAATTTTTAACTTAGAGCCTTCCAATTCAAACATTTTTATATTAAAATAAAGAAACTACATTGAATAATTGATTATTATTTTGAAATTTAGTCATTTAAGATTTACCAAAATTTAACTTATTTTATTTTTTGTTGAAAGCCATCAAAATCCGAAAGTTTTAAATTGAAATCTTTAGAATTTAAATAAGTTACAATTTGGGCAGTTTAAAATGGAACGAACGTTATGAAAAAAGTCCAGAAAAGTGGAACTTTTCCTTTGAAAGCCCTATAAAATTATCATAACTTTTTGAAATTTTACAAAACATTGAAACTTTAAAGATTAATGATAGAGTTGTGCAATCGTTTATTCGAATTTTTATTATAAATTTAGACACGATTGGAACATTTTATTTTTCGAAATAGAAAAAATTTAAATTTACATTCAACCGGCTTGATTTCCAACCTCATTATTAATAGGCAATTCTTTTGCCATGTCTGACTGTACTAACGCCTCATGCTAGCCGTACCTGGACTCTGGTTTTATTAAGCTACCCCTGGTGTCCTAGCGTGTGATCACAGTTTTGCTCCTGACCGGTTGGTGCTGCCTCTAGGGATCGACGCGAACTTTATGCGCAGCCATATCCGTAGTCGGCCCTTTCACCTATGGATTCTGGTGAACGGCTATAGTGATGTATGCTCCGTGTTTACATCTCTCAGACAATTCCTACGTTTCGTGGTTATGTCGGACTGTGGGGTCTCAGGATTCCAGCGTCTCCAGTTCTCTACTAAGCTTACCCTACGTCTCGGTAAATAAAGAAAAACTTTTTGCAGGGCATCATCTTTAATTATAAATCAGGAATTCCGAATACAAAAAGAGAGAATAAAAGCTAATGATCAGAAAGGAAAGTGCAAAAGGAAAAAGACAAGAAATGAAGAGAAAAATAAAAGAAATCCTGTGGCCCATTACTCCAAGTGTCCCCGGGTCGAGAACACGTCCCAGCGGTGTACCCGCCCTCCACACTTGGTGCAGATGCTGCCTCGCGGGGTGCTCTGAATTACGGACCGCGGCCTCTGCCGCTCACAGTCCTCGAGTGTACTATAAGGATAAATGGCCTCGTCGGGGATGTTTTTATATTCCTGGTATGTCTCGGTGCCCTCTACTCTTTCTGCGGCACCCTTCTTCGGCTTCGTCAGAAGCCTTTGAAACGTCTACGCTGCTTTTCTTCCTACAAGGGCTTAGCGTCTCCGTCACTGCGGGTCTTGCGGGCGGCCTGTTCAACTCGACTCCCTTCAGTCTCGGCGCGGTCACGTCGGGCTTACGCGATTCTGGCCGCGATAACCTTTTGCCCTGTTTTCTAGTGACGGGCCCACTTACGGAGCAGCTTTGGTGGACGGGTGCACTTCCAAGCGCCTAAGTATTCGTGGCTTGTCTTATACCGTCGCGTTAGGTGTCCCGGGCTCTCCCTGCTGGACGCTGAATCTCGCTGGCTCGGTCCCGACCTTTCCTGTGGCGGTTGCAGCTTCATAGACCTGTTGACGGATCCCCCTCGCCGTAACCCTTCCCTGTGCACCGCTTTTTACCGGTGAACCATAGTTCCAGTTGACTCTTGGCTTTTCCTGGAGGGCGGTCCTTCCAGGTCTGGTAATCTTGAGAGATCTAGGGCTTGTCGGCGCAACTCACCAATCACACTCTGGAGCATTCGACAGACCCTACGATGCTCGCTACGATGAAGCTCTGCTTCGGACTGCAGAAGGAAGGGTTGACCCTTCTGCCTTCTTCATTTTTCGGTTTCCCGAACAGTTGGCGGAAAGATTGCATTCTTTCTTAGCTACTTATTCTTTGCCATAATGGCGACAAAAATTGCGCCTCCGATTCTCCGAACAACTAATTTTGAAGTGACCCTTCTGTCGGCAATTCCAACAATCAACCTTAGAAACATCCTACTGTTACGAGGTTATTGTAAAGTCTGTTGGTTCGTACCTGATCCACGCTTTTCGTCACTAATGGCTGCGATGAGCGTTTTGATTAGGACGGTTAACTCTGATAAGCTCTGTGAGACTTCGCTATTAACTAAAGTCGGGGTCATAGCGGCCACATAACTGGTCTTTTTAGCTGGAGGCTCCTTTCCTTTGTACGCATATTTAGGGATAAGGGATTTTTGTGAGGGCGCGTATACCATATTAATTTGGATGCCGCTCACACTGGTCCCACGTGTTTTATCTTAATCTGTTTTGACAAAAACAGTGCCACGCAATTTCCTTCAAAGATAGGGCATAGCCACTAACAACTCCTCGTCCGTGACGGAAGAGGAGGATCTTCCCTCTTTGACCCTCTACAAAAAGTTTTCTACGATTGAGCCCTTTTTTCCGTTGAAGCTGACCTTCCAACCTCCTACGATTCTTGTCACGACCCTTGGTTTGCTAAGGTGTCGCATGGGGCCTTGCCCCCATCCCTGAGCATAGCCGTGTCTCGTATTGCTTTCCGGTTTAAATTTATTTGGACCTCTCTGCGCAAGCGCGTCTTGCTGTGCATAGCCGCTATGTACCGGTCTTTCAACCTACTCGTGGAAGTACCGGCCCAGCGTTCCGTGATTCAACTCTCTATTCTTTTATCAAAGTTCTCGATATGACTCATACAGACCATGTCCGCCTGTTCGGACATACCTTGTATCTTGTGGCAAACTGAATTTCGCGCTTTAGTATGGTATTCATGACTCACACCCCTCATACCCTATGTTGTACGGCCTACTCTTGGTTTCTCTTGACTGAGAAATCTCGGGGCCCGTACCTAACGCAATTATTGGTTCCGCCCGTAATTGTCCTTAGTCTATCATGCTCAAGCTCCTCTTCCCTTGCTAAAGTCGGGTTCATCCGTGAGAAGAGGCTCGACGATCGGGAGTGCTCAGCAGTCCGGATCATTCAGTGCCCTTCACTTTTCTAGGGCCTTTGCTCGCAGTGCTCATAAGGAAAAAATCCTCGTGTACCAGGCTTCTGATAATCATCTGTGTACCGGTTCTGTTTCTATGGTCCGGCCCCAGTTTTCGGTCTATCGGTGTTGGGTAGTTATATTAGGTAGGGATTACTGACTCTGGCTGTGCCAGTCGCTCTGTGAACGCATGTCCCTAATAACTGCTGTGGTAAAAATTGCCCCGATGTCTAGTGTTAACATTCGAAAAACGGGGGTCTTCTAAGCTGTTGGCTCCCATGTTCTCACTCTACATTTGAACAGTAAACTTTGCAAGTTCAAACCCAAATCTGTATTATAATGCATATGATTTTGCTCTCAAACATGTTCTCAGCTCTATTCGGCAATATGAAAGGCCTGGGCTTGAATTCCAGCGAAGCAAGTGAGTATTTTTTCAGGACTTTAAAACCAATATTATAAAATATTTATTCCGGAAAAGTAGACAAAAGAATAAAAATAAAAATTATTTCAACAAAATATTTAAATGCCTAATGAAATAGCTGAATTTACCTCTAAAAAGTCAAATCACCAACTGAGAAAGATCAACTTTCAACCAATAGTAGAATTATCATATAATTTGGAGTAGCCCAGAGTAATACATTTTCAATCTATAGTAAACTCTACTTGATAGGTAATTCAAATCAATATTATCTATATTGTGAAAACGTTCTTTTTTCAATAATGAATTTCTTAGCTTATGTTAAAAATTAATTTGTTTTTGTTACAAGTTTAATTTTTTCGAATGAAAATTTCAATATATTATTTTTCAATTTAAGTTACTATTTCAGATTTTTAAAGTTTAAATGGATAAAGGAATGATCGAAACTTTCAATTCAAATATCGGAAGTCTTTATTACTATCTTTGAAATATTAAAATACATAGATCTCTTATTGAGTGCTGCTTCTGGACATCCGGCTGCCTGAGTGCAAATATGTTCATGACGCCTCTTCACACTTTTTCTACCCTTGATAATTTAATTTTTAAGGAAAACATATTTTGTATGATTATACATACTTATATTTATTTTTAAATATAATTTATTAAGATTATGTTATATTTTACATCCGTAGCAATATAATGTTTAAATCTAATGAAAAATACAGCAAAAATAAGGAGTTCTTATTCCAGTTTTTATCTCACTTTTTGAGAGTTCTTTAATATATATTCAAATTATTTGCATGTTCTTAAGAAAACATCTACTATAAAATAATACTTCAAAATAGTAATTTTACACTTCGGCATGAACTCTTTTTAAAGAAGCTAAAATTAATTTAAAGGTAGTTTCAAGACATCACCAAAATTGTAATAGACGATGAATGAAACTTCTTATCTTTGCTGTATTTTTTATTAAAATTAAAAACTACGCGCTCTTTATCCAAAATTATTTCGGGTACATAATAAAAATTTTAAGAAACAAAAATGCATTTACAAAATAGCCAAAACCCATATATGGAAATTAGCAACACAGTGAATTTTAAAAATTTTGATTTTGGTATTTAATGAAATTCATTTCATAAGTTGTATTTACACATTTTTGTAAGCATGTGTTGGTTTTTTGAACACAAAAAAACACTCGAAAAAAATCGACAAGACCCAGGATTGTTTTTGTTGAATTTTTGGTTTCATTCTCGGGAATTCTGCTTGCATGGAATATCGAAGCTTAGAAATTTTGAACACTAGAAAAAAAATCGGCGAGACCCAAAAATGAAAATGGAGAATTTTCTGTCATTCCAATTTAGATTTCTAGATCTAGTGAGTTTCTTTTTCTATTGTATTTCTTAGGTTTAAAAAACCTACACACGCTCGGAAAAATGTTTAAACTAGAAGTTATAAAAATAAGTTCATGAAATACAAAAATTAAAAAATTTTAATTCGCTGCATTACCAATTTAGATTCCTGGGTCTCGGAGATTTTTTTCTAATATATTTTTGTCATTAAAAGTTTTCATGTACCTAAAATAATTCTTCTCTTAATTAAACCCCAAAAAGTTTAAAAAGATCTCTTTGAACTTCAGATATTAAAAAAACTTGAATTCAATAATATTTGAAAACTCGGCAAACAAGAAACTTTCTAAACCTTGTTTTTCGATCGATTTCAAATGTATTACACTTTTTTTGGAACCCCAATACGCTACTTTTTCGAGTTGTAGCGATTTCGATTTCCAAAAGTATTTATTTTTGACTTTCTCTAATAACTATCCCAGTGGGCACAAGATTTGACGAAGTCTTTACGACATCGTCACGACAGCTTGACGACAACTTTACGACATCCTATGTCCATTTCGTTTCGGGGTCTTTGCAATATCGTAAAGACATCGTCAGTTTATACGACTTATTTACAAAATCGTAAAGAAACCTTAACGAAATGGACGTAGGATGTCGTAAGGTTATCGTAAAGATGTCGTCACGATATCGTAAAAAAGTCGCTAAACTGTGTGTTTACTGGGTTGTAGGACAATAAACAAATCTTGCGCCGTACAGCCCATAAATATTAAACGATTTCGACAAAAGCTTTGAAAAAAGCTCATAATAATTCTAAGAGAGAGGACAGGGCTGATTTTTGAATTAGGCTTTTAATTTTTTTAAATAAATAAACAAACATGACACAAAAATTTCTATTTCTTCTATTGGACGTTCCCAGTTCTTCTGAAGAACATGGAAATCTGTTAAATCGCCTAAGTTTCATAAAGTAACATTTGTTAAAGATATTCCAATATTACATAAGCAACAAAAATTTTGATGAACAAATTATTTGTTGAGAGAATGTTCTTTTACAATTTTTCATAATATTACCCCAGCGGGCACAAAATTTCGCGTCATCTTAACGACATCGTTACGACATCTTTACGAAAAATTTACGACATCATATGTCCATGTCGTTTCGGTGACTTTGCGATGTCGTAAAGATGTCGTCACGATGTCGTAAAGACGTCGGCAAATTTTGTGCCGACTGGGACGTTTTTTTAAAGTTATATTACAATAAATTTGGTTAAAAACAATATAATGATAAAGATATTTCTTTTTTAGATTATTGTTCTTAATGTAAAACACAAATTTAATAAACAAATGCATTAACCAGTCATTTTCTGACAGAAAAATCAGTTTTTTATGTCATTTTTTAATTTGAAACTTTATACTTATTTTGAAAAACTTCATCGTTATTTGATAAATTTTATTATTTTTATAGAAAATTCAATAAAAAAGTTTTTTTAGGTAAGGCATTTCTGCAAAAACAGTAATTTTTTTCGATGACATCTTTTTAAGTTAGGAACTTCATCATAATTTCAGAAAAGATTCATAATTTATTCATCAATTTTTTTACTTTTTTAACCAATTTCAATAAACAAATGCATCACTGGTGCATCAGCTGACGGACAAATTCCTTTTTATCGGTGATTGACTTGTTAATCAGGATTTTCATAATAAATTCACCAACGTTCATGATTAATTTATAAATTTGATGATTTTTTAAAACTAATATGACAAACAAATGCATTATTGGATCATCTGCGTACGGAGAAATACATTTTTTTCGGTGTCGGTCTTTTTAATCCTAAACTTCATAATAATTTCAGCGAAATTAATAATTAGTGGATACATTTTATATTTAAAAAAATTAATAGACAAATGCATTTTTCTCAAGCTGCAACCTTATTGAAGGCATGAAAGTAATCACAACCCCGAAAAATAAATTAGTTTTCTGAATTGTTTTCAAAAGTTATAAAATTGATCCACAAATGAGAAATATTTTCCAAAATTATCAGGAAGATCCTAATTAAAAAGTCATCATCGAAGAAATTAACTTTTCTTTCGGCAAATGCCTAATCTATGTATCTGTTTATTGATTTTGTTCAAAAAAATTGTATAAAATAGTTGTAAATTTTTCTAAACTTGTCATATTTTTTAACTAAAAAGACTGGCTTTTCAAAAAACGAATTTTTCTTCCGAAAAAACCCCGAATAATACATTTATTTATAATACTTGTTTAAAGAAATCATAAGAATAATTAACGTATTAAATTTTTTTAAATTATGGTAAATTTCCTAATAAAATGCTTACATCGTAAAAAACAAACAATTTGTTTATACATTTTCTCTTTATTTATTATGTAACATTAGAATATCTTTAACTAATGTTACTCTATGAAACTTGGGCGACTTAAACCACTTTCATGTTATTGACGAGCACTGGGAACATCAAATTGAAAAATGGCAATTTTTTCATCATATTTGTTTATTTATAAAAAAATCATTCAATGCCTCTTTTAAGAATCAGCCACGGAATCTCTCTGAGAAATCTTATGTGCTTTTTTAAAATTTTTTCTCCCTAATTCATTTAATATTTGACGGCTGTAGGTCACCAAATTTGTTTATTGTCCTACATAACTATTAGACTAGGTCGAACATAAAAGTATATTATGCATACGATATTTTTTGCAACAAATGGATTATTTTAGACATTTCTCGAATTACAGTTATGATTTCAGCCCATATTAGATTTCAAATACAGGAAGCATGATTTACGGTCATTTCAAAGGTAACTTATGGTAAATTACCATAAATTGCCAAAATCGGTAACCTTTTATAAATTATCTAAGGTTCAATTTTGATTATTTTTAGAAATTTCTAAAAATGTATCACATTTTCGGTAATATATGGTAATATTGTAGGTTCTTTATGTTGAATTAAGATAAACCACCGAACATTCAATTTTAAAACTTTTCTGTAATTTCCGGAAATTTATAGAATTTTTATTAAGATTACAGGTAATTTATGAGTAAATTACCCAAAATTCCATTTGGAAATGTTTATAAATTTCCAGAAGTTTTTAAAAATTGTCGGTCTCTTATAATAATGTGACCAGTTACCAGTGCATGTGTCATAAAAATATTTTTAGAATGCCAAATCTTTACAACGCAAAGTAGCGTGTTAGCGTACAAAAAGGTTTGAAAATCAGGTCTGAAATCTCTCTAAAAAATCTTTTTGGTTTTTTTTAAGTTTACTTTTGCCCAAGTCGGTCAATATTTGTGGGCTGTACGTTATTTTGAACCAAAAAAATCATCATTTTCCCCCACCTTGTGCGCGACTGCAACGCCCACGTTACCACCAAAACCGAGATTCACGTGTTCGTCTCCTTAGAGGTGGCGGAGGCATATCGAATGTGGATGGCCTATATCCAGTCACGTCCTCGCCGAGGTTAGAGATGGCGAAAATCTTACCATCCGTAGACATATGTGGAGCTGCCTCATTGCTTCCATATGGCTCTGAAGATACAAATAATGTATCTAATAAATCACCTCCGAAAACACATGAGTTGAGTTTAAGTGCATCTAGCTGAATGTATCGAACCACTGGATGACGACTATTCGGGTCAATTTCAAGGACCTAAGGGAAATTTAAAAATGTTATTTTTGTTATAAAATTCATTTTTTGAAATATTTTCAAAGAGATTGAATTCTTACATGTGAACCTCCATTAAGAGGCACCCAGAGCCGAATTCT
>NC_046658.1:138390305-138394892 GCF_010883055.1 Belonocnema kinseyi | reverse complement strand
AAATAATTTTTTTTTGAAGCTATACAATTTTAAATTTAATTTTAATTTACTAAATTAATATTTCCATATATTAAACTATATAGGTTTTATTAGATAGAGCTAGATTAGTAAAAAATTTAGTTTTCTTTAAACATTTTTTAGAAATTTTCTCTTCATTGGTAAATAATTAATCTTCTTATTTGAAAATGTATCTATTTGTTGCAAATTAATGTCCTTGGTTCAATAAAAAAAGTATAAGAATCAGCTTTATTTTTTTTTTTAAGTATATTTTTTTGGTGAAAATAAATCATTTATTCGGTTGAAAAATATGCTTCTTTGTTAAACATTGATGCTTATCTATAGAAGATATAGTATTTTTGTTTCTAGTGAAAAAATTATTTTGTTATACCTTTTAATTAACAATTGGTCAGTTGAAAGACAGAGAATTTAAGGGAATTTGTAAATTGGAATTTTGTAGCAAACCTTTAGATATAATAAAAATTGTTTAATAAAATATATTTTAAAATAGGAAAATATAATTAATTCAAATTGTGAATGGTTGAACAATAACGAAAGCAATAGTACTTACATAGGTTTAGGATTACAAATTATCGAAGAAGGAAATGCGCTTAAAGCGCAGATCGCTAGCAGGATTCTCATTCTTCACAAAAACACTTTTTTTATTAAAACTTTTCGTAAGAACTGTGACAAGAAGGCCATTCATCCAGAATTTATAGTGCCTCGTCTTGCAAAAAAAAAGAAGGGCCGAAAAAAATTCCCTTCCATTTTCAGGCTCTCTTCCAATCAAGTCTTCAAGATTTTGACTATTCATTCTGAAAAGAGGGAGAATTAGGCCATATGGAGTGATTATTTACTTATTTCCTGGTGTTATTTATTAAATAATGAAACTTATTCTTTCACAAGTTTCGAAGAATTTTAAACAACAAGTAGGGCCGTTCGAAAACGTTTAAAAAATTTTAAGGTTGAAATGACAGACCTCGGACTCATTTCAAAAATTTGAAATAGTGTCAATAGTAGCATAAATGATCAACTTTTTTCCCCACCTCGTGTCATTTCTGAAATGAAATTCTTTATATTTATAATAAATTATACATTTTTATCTTTAAATGCTGTATTTTCCAAATGAAAAGAAAACTATGCTTCCTGTAACAAAATCAATAACAAATTTTTAGATCTGTTTGTCTCAATTGCAGAATGGAATTCTTGAATTCGAATTATTTTTTGTGCAATCAAAATTTAAATTTTTGATTTTCAAAAAAAATTATACATTTAATTGCAACTTGTGACGTTTTTCCACAAATTTAATCTGTATAATTTCAGTGTTATTTTTAATACTTGAACCAAAAATGCGGATCCTTGTATAAAGTGTTTCTGATAAAATAGCTTGTGTCGTTTTTCTGTAAAGTTCATTTTATTTTATTTTGAATGTATTTTTATTACAAGAGTTTATTATACGTTTTTTTTTTAAATTTTGTCTCGCCTATTTTTGAATGCATAATCTTTGTTCCTCTACCTGCCGAGTAAAAATTTTTCGACTTGAGTTCGACTTGGTTATGTCTTGAGTTCGTCTCCAAACCATCTATTAAAATTGATGAATGAAAAATTTGTAATTATTAAATTAGTTAGTTTTAATTTAAAAATTCAGAATCGGTGGATCTGAACAAATATAACCCTTAGAAATTTTCATCAAAAAAATAAAATTTGTAACTTTCTGGAAGGATCTAGCCTAACATTAACAAAGATTAACTTTTATGACTGTTCAGGCTGTTCTTGTACCTTGTATCGTTTTCCTAATAATTTTATTTTTTTCTGTCAATGTCATGTTTTAGGATTGAAAAAAATGCTTAGCTTTTGTCGTTTGCCTGAGAATTTGATCTGAAAAATTAATGTTGCCATTTTTAATGCACCGTTTTATGAATAAAACAAAACGTACGCGTCCTATCTAAATGCAAATAATAACAAATTTATAGATCTTTTTCGTTTAAACAAATTTTACTCACTCATTTTTTCTAGTATCTTGCATAGTTCGAGCAAAAAATAGCAGTTTTTATTTTTTGCATTTAAATCTAATACATTTGCATGATGTGAATGTAAAACTTCTTATTTGTAACTGCGAAAATGACCTTGAACGTATTTTTTTGAACCTCAAAAAAAGATCTAATCAATTTTAGTATCAAATTATAATATGAAGTAATAAATTTTAAAATCTCGAATTCCAAAAGCTTCAACAATCATAGTATTATCATAGTTGAAATAAAATTTGAAATGGCAAATAGATTTGACAAAATTGACTAAATAATTTCAATTTCTTTATGAAAATTCGGAAAATTTGGCGAATGCAGAACCTAAATCCGCATATTTAATTTGATCCGATTGATGACCTAGAATTGTCAGAATTGTAAAAAAATCTCATTTCTCTGAACCTTGTTCAAAAAAGCAGTAGAAAATGTTTTTAAACTGAAGAAAGACTGAGTCAGATTTACATTTTCAGAATTTGACCTACTTGCTAGTTCAATATAGTTAAGAATGTCAGATCATCGCATTCTTTTACCAAACTTTTTTATTTTTTATATTTTCTATTTTTAAAAACTTTTTTTCTAATTATTAAACTCAGTCCTGAGTTAATTTACATTGTTGTGTCGGGTAATTAGTTTCTTTCTAGTATTAAAGTATGAAATATATCTAAAAATTAAATTATAAACATTTGCACAAGAAAGATAACAAATTATTTATCAATAAATATTTTATAGGTCGAATCTCGCTTAGGTGATTGCAATAAGCTTTATTTTTCCAAGTTCTGATATTAAATGATAAATATAAATTATAGAATTCTTCTTAAAAAATAATAATTTGCAAAATTATGCTTGACTATGTCACTGATATAGCTGACGATTATTTTTCAAATAAAAAATGTCCCAAAAAGTCTTAGATTTTTTCTACGAGTAATTTAAATTTCAATAATTTAATGAGTGGCACGGCAAAATCGATCAACCCACACTTTTTTGAAAAAATTAAGAGCGTGGAAAGACTAATATTGTGGAAAACTCATCCCTAAGTTTTCTCACAAGTGGTTGAATTATCCTTTCAATCATTTCCGCCTTAATTTAGCAAATAATAACCTCGAAAAAAAACCTATACCCATGCTAATTTTGAACCATAAGCTTAAAATTAAAAAAAAAAATCATTGGATAAATTTAAAAAAGATGAATTTTAAAAGTACAATTAAGAAGTTAAAAAATGTTTATTTTTAGTCGGTTTAAATTAATTTTAAGCAATTCAAAGTTTTAAGGCATTCATAAGTTACGCAGTTTCTTAGTTTATAAATTTTAATATTTTTCATTGTACATTTATTTCTTTTGCCAGTTTTTGTTTACAAATAATTTATTATCGAAGTACAGTGAAACTCTTTTATACCTGCGATTTTGGGGGTGACCTTGACTATAAATTAACTCATTGTAGCCCCCTCCGCTTTTGTTTGTTCACGCTTGACTGCTCGCCTGAGTGACAACCGTAGTCCCAGCGGCCTCCGCGTAGTTACTGTTATACCTACCTACGGCGCGGCTTCAATTCCCGGAATGGCTATAGAAGGGAAGGCTATTGAAGTGTTTCACTGTATATAATTAAAAACTATTATATTTTATTCAGTTAAAATTAGGTTGAATTTAATTTTGGACTTTAGAAAAATGTTTTCAAATAAAATATAATTGTTAAATTATAATTTTTTATGTAATAATTTATAATTCCAGAATTACATCAGCTTTAACTTCGAAACATTTAATTCAGTTTTCTACTTTAATTTATCCAATTTCAATCCATCACTAAAACTAATATTATTTAAATTATTTCAAATGTTAGGTGATCCAATTAAAAAAAACCGAATGTAAATATTAAATGTTGATCGCTTTAATTTACAAATTATTGAACTTAACTTCTTTCTCAATAAAATGGTCTAATAGTCGAAATGAATAAAAAATAACTCAAAATAAAAATTTGGCTCGTCATCATAAAAGTCTGGACGAGTAAGTAAAGCACTTCCAAAAAGACTTACACAAGATTTAATACGGTGACGTTATACCCATTCGACAAAAATATTGAAAAATATAAAGATGCAGTGCCATTAAAATTTCAGTTGGAAAAACAAAAAATAAAAATAATTTGAGTTATTCAAATATAGATAGATTGGTAATACTATAAACAAATTTGAAACGTTTTAAAAAAATGAAAAAACTTTTTAAAATAATTTTTACTAATTTATGTAGTTATATTAAAAAATTTAGGACATTTAAATAAGATAAAAATCAAAATTGAAACCCTTTTTTAATTTCCAATAATCAAGTTGATGTAAAGAATTCCTAAAAATAAAATCAAGAATCTAACGACCAAAATTGGACAACCACCAGAAAATGTTCCCATTGCAATCTGAAAAAAAGAACATTTGGAAATAAAATGAAATGAATATTGAATGACGACTTTAAATATATACAGACCAATTTTAGTATTTGTGATTTTTTTATTTCTCGCATATTTTAGAAAGAAAATAGGCTGTTTTTAGTCGTTCAAAAAATTACGAAAGTTTTAAAGGGAAAT
>NC_046658.1:138387877-138390205 GCF_010883055.1 Belonocnema kinseyi | reverse complement strand
CAGGGATTTTTGAAGTCTTAACCAATTCTGAGTTGTATTTGAAAATTTTCTTAAAAATTCTTTAAAATCTTTAAAAATTACTGATCCTGTATTATATTATTTACTGCAGCAAAGCAAAAAAAATTGTCATCTGTTTTTAATATTATTATGTACAGAAATGTACCTTTGAAAACCTAGACCTTGGATAAATAAAAGAAAATTGATCATTCAAGAAAAAACCATACAAAATATTGAATTATTACAAAACTTGTAAAACTCGTTTTGAATACACCGAATATTAAATTTAGACTTCACCAATCAGATTGAACGTGAAATAAGACAAACAAAATTAGAATGTACCGATTGCATACATTCCCAGTGGGCACAAAGTTTGGCGACGTCTTTACGACATCGTTACGACATCGTTACGACATCTTTACGACAACTTTACAACATCCTATGTCAATGTCGTTAAGGTGTCTTTACGATATCGTAAACAAGTCGTATGATCTGACGATGTCTTTACGATATCGCAAAGACATAAATAAATGACAAAAAATAAATGTTATATTTTTATATATTTAGCAATAAAAATATAAAATCCTATAAAAAAGAGACGAAGGAGGCTCAGAATCTTAAAACTTATATCACAATTCTTCAGCCTAATTAACTGATTTTTAAAAACCATTTTAATGTACTCTGTGCTTCTATGTATATTATCATAATTTTAAGAAAACGTCACGTAACAATAGCATTAACAAATTTGTTTTTAAATATTTATTTCTTAAATTAAAATAGAATTTAATCTCCTAAATAATATTGAATATGATTATTTCCAATTATGTGTCATATTAAAAGTGCAAATAATTCAACGTCATTATTTTGAAACAAAAATAATTTCAAAAGTTTATTGCTGAAGGTGACGCAATTTTCTTCCAAGGATTGCAATCAGTTATAATTGTTTAAACAAAAATAGAAATCTTACAGAATCGCCTTCTTTCATTAAAATTATCCATTCATTAATTTTAACGTCATTTAAAAAATTTGAATATTGAACTCTACTTAAATTACGTAACAGCTTTGGGGGGGGGGGGGGGTAATCAAGACAATTTGTTAAGATTCCACTGCTTTGTTAAATATTCGTACATTTTGGTGAAAAATGAAAATATTTTCGTAAAACGTGAACGTTTTGTTTAAAAATTTGTACTTTGTTGCTCATAAGTCAATTGAAATGTTTTTAGGACGAAAAGTATTTGTTCTTAAAGTTTGTTTTCTTAATTTGCCATTTTATATTTTCAGTGGGAATATTGCATATTTTTCCGACAAGAATGCAACTATTTTGTCAGAAAATCATTTATTTACTAGATAACTTACTTTTTGTTTGAAAATTTGTATTTTTGTGTTTAAATTTTAATTGGAATCATTTTGTATTAAAATTTGACTCTTTTTAAAAATATGTCTATTTGTCTAAAAAATTCGCTTGTTTTAGTAGAATATTAATTTTTCTTGGATAAAAATGCAACTACTTGGTGAAGAATTCAACTATTTGTTTAAAATGAATCCTTTTTTATAAAAAAAAAATGCATCTTCTTGGACTTGAAATCCAATCTTTGTTCTTAAATTTTTTTTTTTGTAAAATAATTTATATGTCGACCTTGGATAGTCAACTGGAATCTTTTCTAAATGAAAATTTATCTAGTTCACAAATTGAAAAAAAATTAAGATTTCTCTAATTTAAGAGAAATTCCATCTTTTTGGATATAAATGCAACTGCTTTGCTTGCGAGATAAGAGGGCCTTTAAAGGTCTTTGGTTGCAAATTTAACTGTGAAGTGTAAAAGCATTTTTATGTTTGAAAGATAATTTTTTAAATGACATTTCCACTTTTCCATTTTTTCGAATAATATTCTTCATTTGAAAATTCCCATTTTTTTGCAAAAATAATTTTCTTAGTTTGAAACTTAATTTTTGGTGGGTAAAAATGCATCGGTTTCTTGGAAAATTCATATTTTGTTTATGTCATATTTTTTGTTTAAAAATGTAATATTTGTAGAGAAAATTTGTCATTTGACATGGACGTTAAGAATTTGAGACCAACTTTCATTTCTATCTTGAGTGAAAAATTTTTATTTGATAAAAATTCGTCTTTTTGGTTAAATTTTTAAAAATATCTCTCTTGGTTGAAAACTCAACTATTATGTTAAAAGTTTAATTACCTTGTTTAAAATTAAAATTTTTAGTCAAAAAACAATTTTTAATAGTACAAAATACATTTTTTTGCTTAAGATAAATAAATCATTAAAAAATTTTCTAATTTGTAGCTGAAATAATGTTTTACTTCATTTATGAA
>NC_046658.1:138384868-138387777 GCF_010883055.1 Belonocnema kinseyi | reverse complement strand
TGATCCTAAAAAATGAATTTTTACAAGCATATTGAATCTGCAAACGATAAAGTTTTATTCGTCAAAAAGCACCAGAAAACAATCCAAAATGTGAAATTTTAAAATCAAAAAGACGAAAGATAATTCTTCAAGTAAAAATAGAATTTTTACATTTTTTATTAAAAATCATTCCGTATAAAAAACCAAAAAAATTTTGTTAACTAAATTAATGAATATTCAACTAAACCAATTCATTATTAATTGAAAAGATGAATTGTCTACAAAATAAATGAATTACTGACTACCGCAGACACATTTTTGACTAAATATAAAATATTTAAATTACAGTTTCAAATGCTAATTGTAAACTAAAAACATAAAATTTTTTTTAATATTTGAATTTCTGACCAAAGAGATAAACTTTCAACCAAAAGAAAATCAGTTTTTATAGAAAAAGTTGAAGCCTAATTTATCATAATGAATTGTGAACGAAAAAAATTAATTTAAAAAAAAAAAGAAATTTCAATTCAATATTTAAATCATGCTTTAAAAAACCACTGTATTTTTAACCATAACTTAGAAATTTGCTACATTAATCAATCTGTTAAACAATAAAATGATTTTTTAACTAGGAAGATAATTTTTTTATAAAGGAAGATCAATTTTTTACCAAAAAAGCGCTATTAATGACAAAATACAGAAATTTAAACCAAATAATAGAATATCTGACGAGAAAATGCCTTTTTGAGGGAAATAAATAAAACCCTTGTGTGGCAAGTTAAACAAATAAATTTTAAATTAACAGAATTAATTTTACACAAAATTGTTAAATTTTCATGTGAGGAAGTGAAATTCCAACCGATAAGCCCAATTTCCGAACAAAGACATTCATTTTTGACCAAAAAAGGCACATAATTTTAACGAAACACATAGATTTTTAACAACATAGTTAAATCCTCGTGGAAAAGTGGATTCTTAACAAAAGAATTAAATACTTCAATTTTAAGTAAAAAACTTTTACTTTTAAACCACATTTTTTTCAAAAATAGGTAAATTTTCATCCTGAGAAATGAATTTTTAACAAAAAAGAACAATTTTCCACCAACAACTTTAATTTTCAAAAAATAGGAGTGTTTCAATGAAAAAGTTAAGTCGTTATGAAAAAATATTGAATTTGAACAAAATGATTAATTTTTAATAAAACAAAATTTCACCAAAGAGTCAAGTTTTGTACCGAAAATAAGATAGTTATATTTTCATTTGCAGAAATGAATGTTTAACTATTCAAAACGAACTTTTTTCCTAATAAAATCAATTTGTCTTAGAAAGACAATTTTTCAACAAGTCTTTAAATCCTGAACCCAGCAATATATTTGAGTCAACATAGAACAAAATTCTAATCGAAATGTTGAATTTTCATGTCAAGAAGCCAAATTTAAAAAAAAAAGTTGAATTATTAACAAAATAATAAAGCTTACAACCAAATGACAAGATGTATTTTTAACAAAAGTCTGTTAAATTAATAAAATTAAAAAACTATGTTATGTTTGCTTTCATAAATTTAATTTCGTCGGGATTGCACGTTCATTTAAATAAGAGAGTAAACATGACATGCATTTAATTTAATATTCTCCCCACAGATCATTTGCATTAATAAAATAAATTTCATTCGTTAGCATTAGTGTGCCTATCCGCAGCCATCTACCACTTAAAATTCTTTTCTATGGTAATAACCAAGTCTACTTCATAGAAAACAATGGTCATACATTATGTTCCCATCGTATATCGCCTAGAGGTTTAATCTGCACTAATCTAGGTATCTAAATCCTTTTTATTTTGTTCTTCCTTATTGAAATTATATTTAATCGCGAACATTTTTAAGTTTTCGTAGTCCTATGCCAGTAGCTGCGTTAAAGAAAAGATTTTTATAAAAAAACACTGTATTTTTTACTTTTAAAAATCATTAAGTTTTAATTATTATCTTTATTAAGTATTTTTTAATAAATTATTTATTGTTAGACACAAAATTATATATTAACGATAAAATTCAATTTTCCACCAAAAAGATTAATTTTTTACTCAGACAGATACATTTTTTAAAAAATACGTAAACTTTCAACATAGAAGACAAATTTTTCAACGAAAAAGTAATACTCAAATCTTAGGTTAAAACATTATTTGAAATTTAAAAAAAGAAACGAATTTTCAAGTTAGTAGTTCAACCTTCAAGCAAAAAATAAACGTTTAGCCAAAAGTCTGAATCTTCAAGAACGTGAAATGAACAAGAATAATTTCCGTACGAGGAAGTACTAAAAGGAAGTATTAAAAAAATATTTATTTTTCAAAAAATTGTTTGATTTTTAGCAGAAAAAATTAATTATAAATTTTACAGAACGAAACTTGATAAAAGGAGTTAAATCCTCAAATCCAGCAGAATATTATTTAACCAAATAGAATAATTTTTAGGGGAAAAAATGTTATAAAAAAATGAAATGGTTGAATTATTAGTTGAAAATACAATTTATACTATAAAGAAAGTAGAATTTTAAATCAAAAAGTTACATTTTCAACTAATGGAATCAAACAAAGACATAACTTTTCAGCTAAATTTGCAATTAAAAAAACTTTAATTCAAAAAACGATTTGCAAAAAATTAAATTATACTGCCAACTATAAGATTACACTTTTATTTGAAAAAATAACATTTTCAATGAAATACACGAATTTTCAACAAAATGATTGAAAATGTATGAAGAAAGGTTGGACTAAAAAATTAAATAGTTGAAGTTTCAGTTAAAAAATTATAAATCATGAATGAAGAAGTTTGAAAAAAAATGAAAGATTTGAAAAGTCAAAATATTTTTACCTGATATGGCAGTATTATGTGCCAAAAGCACATCCAAAAAGGTTGGTCCCTCTAGGGCATGTGA
>NC_046658.1:138381092-138384768 GCF_010883055.1 Belonocnema kinseyi | reverse complement strand
AAATGTTATTTTTGTTATAAAATTCATTTTTTGAAATATTTTCAAAGAGATTGAATTCTTACATGTGAACCTCCATTAAGAGGCACCCAGAGCCGAATTCTTCGATCAACTGCCATTTGACCCAGAGTGACACGACCGCTGAAGATACGAGGACTCTGGGTTCGATGCCATTCATACAAGTCAAAGACAACATTAGGAGTTCCTGAAAACAGTGATTCAATTACGAATTTAATGATAAAAACTGACATTAGCACTCGATGTATTTATTAATATGGTATCTGAGCCTAGAGTGTGCCACAAAGTTTCACATTTATAACAGAAGATTTAGATTTAGCTAGGCAGTGAAGTTGAACTGCATCCCAATATAAAACCAATTTACAGCTGTTTAGGAAGACGTGTAAAAAGACGTTAAAGTCCAAAATACACTTCTGAGTGGACACACAGTTTGGCGACGTCTTTACCACATCATTACGACATCTTTACGACAACTTTACGACACCTTATGTCCATGACGTTAAGGTGTATTTACGATATCGCAAATAAGTCGTGTGATCTCACGATGTCTGCGATATCGCAAAGACACCAAACCGACATGGACATAGGATGTAGTAAAGTTGTTGAAAAGATGTCGTAACCATTTCGTAAAGACGTCGTCAAATTTTGTGCCATCTGGGTTCGTAGTGTAATTTACACGGACAGAAGTCAGGTAGAGCCGCCACGCTAGCAGTGAGTGAGTCGCCGTATTTTCGTTTCGCGTGGCGTCTGCTTCAGACTCGGGGCACTTTTTACCCCAAACTTGCCGAGTTCAGTCGCTGCCATGATCCAAGAAGCTTTAGTCCCGCAACTTGATGGTACGAAATACGTACAAGCCGCGTTTCGTAAAGTGACCTCCATATTGGTTACCATGACAGTGCAGAGACGCGTTTCTAACGATTCAAATCATTTCGCGCCATGGTGTAGCACAGCTTTTCTCAAACTTACATACTCAAAAGCTTAAGTATTCCTGATTTAAGGTCCAAAAAGTTTGATCAGAAAAAGTTATCTAGCTTAGGGGCACTCTATGTGAAACTTGTATGTCTGAAACTTACACTAACTTGAAATTGAAGTGGGCACGGCTTTGTATTGAAATAAAAAATTCAATTTTTAGTTTTAAAAAGTATAAAAACACCTCACGTGATATTTCAAGATATGGGGACTCTAAAATAAGAATAAAAAAATGTTCATCCAAAAAAGTTATTCAGTTCGGAGAAAATGAAATTATTGTGTGATGGTGTCGCCGTGTAACAAACTGTTTGTCACTTTTTTGGTCTTGAAAATAATTAAATGGAATTATTTGTATATTAAATTTGACACTACCAGAAATAAATTATTTTGGCGAATAAAAACCAAACTAGTTACATCACGAAAGCATCGCAAAAAAATGATAAAATTTAAAAAAATTAAAGTTTTAGATCAGGATGAAACTGGAATTTTACTTCAATTATATTCAATTTTTTCATCTCGGTTGTTAAGAAACGCTTAAGAAGAGAACCGGTACTTGTAAAAGGTCCGAAAATTACAAAAATTGAAATAATACGCTCAATGGGGGACCAGTACAGCAAGTACATTGTATTATATTGTATCATTATAATAATCACAATAAATCTTCATTATTATAATCAATGATTCTATTTGTAATCATTTATAATGAATTTCTATAATAGTTTAAATAATAAAATTATTATTTTAGCAGACTTTATGCAATTGCTGCAAATTATTTAAAATAAGTTCAGTAATAAAAACACACAAGAAAATTTGTATAATTTCTTCATAATTTCCAATATCGGCCGTGCACATACTACGGAATTATAATTCTTTAAATATGTTGCAAAGCACTTACAATTTTTTAATATCACGCTTTTCCCGTTTTTATATTCCTCATAAATATAAGTGACATGTTTTTAATTTTAATTGTAGCTTTATACGATTATTTAAAAGACTGTTTTCGAGTTATTCTGCAATTCGCACATGCAGCGTTAAACGCGGTTTAAACTCCCGCCCAAAGTCCTTTTAAAAATGGAGGTCACTTTACAAACTCTACGGGCCATTTGATTGGTTCACTTTTTTTTAGTTAAACTGTGCCACAAGCGCCGCGTGTGGAGAAAATCTCGACTATACTATTGGTTAAACAGTTTGAGCTGTTGGGGGAAATGTTTTTCCTCAATTAGTCCATCCGTTCTACCAAACAGAAGTTTTGCTATTCACTGCGTACACACTGCGGACTGTCCTATGTTAAAGAATATGAACTTAGTAAAGTAGCGGTGTGGCGCCATCTATCGGAGATAGAACAAACTACAGTTCTAATCCGGCAACCCCTTCGCCCCGCCTCTCCTATACTATGCAAATTATAATATATTTTTTTATTTAGATTTACAGGGAGAATAATTTACGTATACAAACCATTTTAGGCAATATAAAAAAACATAAAATAGCCCATGATAAAAAATTCATTGAGATTTCTTGATATTGCATGAAATGGTTTGCTTCTGCAAATTTTTCTTCCCATAATTCTAAATAAAGAAATATTTAAACAGAGACATTGAGACCAGCACTTGAGTATCACTCCGAACAGATTGGGCTCTTCTTCAATTTAGAAATAAAAATAATGTAAATTTGTTTCAAACAGAAAATGTACATAATTTGCAGACGTGATTAATATAATCAATCACTCGTTATTTACATGTCCGCCATGTTTCCATATTCCTGATCTTCCTCTTCTAATACAAAAGCATCAACACAGGCGCCACCTAGGGGAGATAGAAATCACTAAAAACTCGTTTACATTTTAGCCTTAAGACTGTACCTATTGTGACTGCGTAATTGGCGCGACAACTCTTTAGAATTGGCGAACGGCTCTACCAAATGTGATATTTTTTCAGAGAAAAAAAAATCTGTCAATTTTGAATAATTGTTGAATAATAAACTACATTTTTTAAAGAAAAATTGAAAAATTAGAGCGCGCACAATATGCTAGTTTGATTTAAAATTTATATATTTTGTTTAAAATTTTTACTTTCCTGGTAGAACAATTTTCTTTTTGGTTAACGATTTATGCTTCAGGCCGTATATTTATTCCTTTGGCCAAAAATTAATCTTTTTTTCTTATAATGAAACAATTTGATTTTATTTCCTTAAATTCACCTTTTTGTCACAGAGTGAACGATTTCTTTAAAACTACATTGTATTTGGTTGAAAACTTATGTGCTTCGTTAAAAGTATACCTTTTTTGGTAAAAAATTAATCCTCTTGGTTAAAAATGCATTTAACAATTTTGGTTGATATTTATTTTCTGTTTAAAAATTAATTCATTCCACAAGAAATTTTGATGTCAATTTGAATAAAAATTTGTCTATGTTAATTAAAAACTTTAATGCAACTTTTTCGTTAAGAATCCTAAATTTTTGTAAAAAAAACTATTTGCCTGGTAGAAAATTATATTTTTCTTTTCAAGTTAATCTTTATGTTTACGTATTGATCTTTCCGGTTAAAAATGCAAATATTTTGGTTTAATATTTATCATTTTATTTAAAAATATTATATGTATATATATATTTAAAAATTTGTCATAAGGACAACCGCAGGATTTCGCCGGGAGCGGGTGCTAATCTGAAAAATTGCACCCGCTTCCAGCGAAATC
>NC_046658.1:138377735-138380992 GCF_010883055.1 Belonocnema kinseyi | reverse complement strand
ATTTTAATATTATTTTATTTGAGAATCCCTTTAAATTAGGAATAATAAAAATAAATTGAAACAGGCCCGATTGGAGCCAGACCGGGTTATCTATGGGAGGTACGCTTGGACCCTATCGGGTATCACGTTTCATTTCGAGTCTGGCCCCATCTAGGCGTCAAAGTTTATACAAATCGAATACCTTCTCTGATGAGAATGTAATAGCTTTTGAATATAGGAGATGAACATTCAACCAAGAGACTGAATTTATGACCAAAAGATAAATTTCTAAAGAAAAGGATTAATGATCTATATCAAAGAAGAAAAATCTTAAATCAAATAGTTGAATTTTTAACTAAATAATTAAGTTTCCAACCGAAAAGTAGTTTTTTAAAAACAAATTAGATAAATTCTGTAGCAAAAATATAATAGTTGATCGTTTTTCTCCAAAAGGACGCGTAGTATATCATTGATTCTTGATTTCATATTGGCTTTACTAAAAAAAAAATTCAGAAATAGTATGAACATTCCATAGCCAAAAAATTAATTATAATGGTTCAAAATAAAAATAATACAGCAATGTAAAAATTTGATTTCAATTTTAGTAGCAATTTTAGCGTAGTTAATTTTTTTCTTTCTTTTCATAATATTTTTTGAAATACTTATCGTTTATTACAAAAATAAAAAAATATTTTTTTATGGCCCTTTTGCCGATAATCGTCTTAATAATAAATTAAAAGTTGAGTTCCTTAAAAACCATGATGCCAATAAGATACCCTTGTTCTATTAGCGGAAACTTTTCAAGAATATTTGGCAGAATTTAAAAGTGGGGTTTTATAGAAAATTTTTTTTCATGTTTTCAAAATTTGAAGCAAAAAATAAACCATTTTATTTTTTTTCATATTTTGTATTCAATTCATGCTAATAAAAGCAAGAAATCTTATCAGAATTATTCTAGCTACAACATTTTTGTAGCCAGGAGAATTGTTTTATCTAAAAATGTAATTTTTGAATTTTTCTTGTAAACGATGAAACATATCTTCCTTATCAAAGTAAGTATCACATATATCTTCTTTATCAAAGTAAAAGTCCCAAAAATTTCAAATGGGTAAAAAGTTATAGAGGCGTAAAGAACAAAATCTGTTTTGTTAAACAAAACCATAAAATTTAAATACGCATGAATGTTTGGAAATTTTTTGTTTGCAAATTAGAGAATTAAGTATTGCGTAATTTCCTCTAAAAAACAACATATTTTGTTATCGAAAGAGTCTTCGATTTAAACTGTCAGCATTGAGAATGTTGAAGCAATATGTAATTAATAAATTTGTTCTATGTAGCTTTTTATCTTATATTTGATCATCTACCACTTCTGGGATTGAAATACAAATCCTTACTGTATCTACTATGCAATATAACGAAGCACTAGAATATTTCTAATTAAAATTGTTACGCAATTATTTGCTAATACAAAAGTCAGTTTTTCTCTTATTAGGGAACATGAGGCCTGTACATACTTTCGTTTTATTCTTGGCTATCCTCAATTCTACTGGTAAATATAAAAATATAATATAACAATAATTTCCACTGTTTTTCATTCAGCTATATGCAAATAAAAATTTGTGCGATATAAGATTGGCTGCGTTACAAAAGCTGTGCTCATTTATTTCTTGTTTGGCAGAGCTTAGCTCAGAGGCCGGCTGTTCTGATTCTCCAGAAAGTATTCATACTATAGACTGGACTCTTCCTCCAGACTGGGATCGTTCTCCTACTGAGTCTTCTCATCATCTTTCACTAGATCGTTTTCTTTCCCCTGTCGAGCCTTCTATTCGTTCCAGGTCAAGATCACCTTCTGCCGTACTTCATTGCCCGGCTAGATGTCCTGGTCCTGCAAAGCGTCCTCGTATTGCAGATTTCAGAAAAAAATCTCTGAGGCTTAAATCCGTACTCATTCGTGGAGAACATGCAAGTATTCGACTGATTCCCCACGCCAATCCACACAAGCTATTAGAAGTTCGAAGATATACATTTCCCGACGGTAAACCAATTCAAATGCGCGGACTAGGACATAATACCTTTAAGCCCATGCTGACCGGAGAACAAAATGTTTTGACAACAGCGACTGGCGACGTCCTTGCCATATTGGATGGAAGTAAATTTCTTCGAGGAATATATTCAACGCAAAGTAAATTCAAAGTACGGGTCAAAATTAACGTGTACAACGGTACGGTTGGTGAGATGACTGCAGAAGAAAACGTTGAAGCACCTCTAAGCACTCGTTCCCCAATCTCAAGGAATTTTTCATTAGTGAATGCAACAGACATTCCTCTGCGTCACTAAATCAATTCAAACAAAAATTGCTAGACTTCATTGTTTCTCATCAGAACTGCGATCACACTGTTACACAGGACTGGAAATTAGATTAAAGATTTATTTTCGAAAGGGAATTCGTTAGATTCAAATCCAATAATTGTCGTTTAAAATAATGAATTTCAGATCATTAAACAATTTCTAATTTCAAAGAAGATTAATGATCTTTTAATAATTTTCCGTTACGTTTATTATACTTCTGCACATTTAAAGATATCAGTTTGCAACAATAAAAAAATTTTTTTTTTTTTGTTAATGTACTATTAATAGAAAATCGTTGTTTTTACACCTGGACATTATGAAATACTTAATTATCAATTAAAAACATCTTTTTGAGTAAATAGTAAGTAGGTTCTTTATATATACATTATAAATATTGTGAATTATATTTATTTGGCATTGCTAATGTTTCTATTGTTTGATTTTTTCTCCATTGTTTTTTATTGGATTATTCCTTTTGTCCTTCTTTCATGCATTAATACCTCCATGCTTATCCCACTCCCTTCTACCTCCTCATACTCTTACAATCACTGTTCCACTATTGTATCCACCTTCTCGTACAATTGACACATCTTCTTCGCCATAGAAATGCTACAACCTATTAATATCCTCCATCACCCACATCTCATCCTCGCTATAATCCTTAGATTATCGCTATAATCTTTGACATAATCCACGCATGGTTCCTGTTCAACCTTGAATCTCTTATTTTCTCCTCTTATGATGCCTTCTCTATCAGTCTTTCCATGCCGTTTTTCCTAATCATGTTATATACCTTTCTTCCTCGTGCATCTTTTTCACTTCGTTCATCTGCAGTCCATTCGATCGGAAATACCTTCTTCTTTTAAGTTAAAGCTTCCTACCCACTACTCCTGTTCCCCTTCTCCCACCCACATTCCCTAACCAGCTTA
>NC_046658.1:138371588-138377635 GCF_010883055.1 Belonocnema kinseyi | reverse complement strand
AAAGAGGTTCGCGTCATATGTTGCGCGATATGGTATTCCTGGAACCTGCGAAGTATAATTCTAGAGCGTTAACAAAAAATGCGCCGAGATCTAAAAAACTCGTTGAAGATAGCCATATTTGTTGTACTGAGTCCTCATGGGTCCTCATGGAAATATATTATTTGTTAATATGTTTTTTTAAGGTTATCCCTCATGTCATCCTTATTAACAATTTGTTATAAAGTATGTGGAGGGGGGGGGATAAAAAATGTGCGTCGACGAATAAGGAAACGCCCATTACCTACGTAAACATTATTTCTTAAATGTCAGTCCTACCCCTCTATTCTAGCGATCCTTAAACGATTTTTAGCTCCCCCCCCCCCCCGTTAGTACGTCGAATTTTATATAATATACTGTTTCTATATAAATGCATAGAATAGTCCTGATACCAAGTTTCATACAAAGACGTGAAAAGTTGAAAATTTTAATCACCACACTGTATCCTTTATTCAATTTTATACACTATTCAAATTTTTCTCTGTCCGAAATACTTCATCATTTTAGCATTCAATTTGAAAAATTGTAACAATTAGACTAGTTTTTAAATATTTATGAATATTTAACATTTCATTTCTAAATGAATGAATTCGGAAGCATGTTCCGAATGCCAGTATCCATTTTTAGTATACAAATACTTCTTTTCAGTGATAGACTTAAATAAGGAACTAGGTGTGTGTTTGGAAGAAAGTTTAATTTCTAGATTGATATAAGGTTCTTTATTATTTTACTTGAAATGTAACATAATTTTCAGTTGATGCGTTTTTTTGTTTAGAAACGTGTTAAAATCGCGAATTTGAGACTTACTGAAAAAAATTCTGTTTATTATACCAGTAAGCCAAATCTCTTTCGACTTCTCCTTTCTTAAAGGTTTAATATATCGAATGAAAAAATGAATGAAAAATTAAAACGAAAATTAATTGTTCGATCTCAAAACACCCAAATTGTGTAAAAATAGTTAGTAAACACAATAAGTTATTATCATAGTTAGTAACAATTAGGTTGTTTGCCTTTGTTTATTTTGTTGTTTTGTTATTTCCCGATCTAACTCGGTTTAAATGATGGTTAGTTTCTGCGCATATCAAAGGTAAGCAGAGTAGACCGTTTTTGCCTCGAAGAATTTTGTGAATAGATAAGAAGCAGAACTTTTTTCTAACAAGTAATTTGGTAATTTATTTATTTTTCTTTAAACTGACTGATGAAATGTAATATCTCCAAAGAAAAAGATGAAGTCTAAACTTTGCGAGGTTAAGACTACACAAAAATACATACAATTATTAAGCAACAGAAAATTTATCAGTTGCATTTTTTTAATTCTTCATTTTTATATTAATCAGTTTTTCCTATGCCTACAAAATGATGAGGATTGTTCATAATTTCATCTTATACATCTAATCCTCAATTCAATCGATGAATATAATAATATATCTTTGATTTCATGAATATTCTTTAACTCAAACACAAAGAAGAATTTATGCATTTAATCTGCATGCCTTCGAAATTGTTATTGCGCTTGTGTGTTATGAATCAGTGACTTTGACCATTTTTTACCAAAAATTCTGAAAACGCTTGAATAACTGTCCAGAAAAAATACTATTTATATGCGTTAAGAGCAAGGTCATTCGTGTGTGAAATCATATGCGTGAAGTCGAAATTTCTATGAAGCTTAAAATAGAAGGTTTGTTGGTTATTGGACAAAACGTTACACCTCAAAACAAACGTAATCATTATCTTTTTTATACAAAACATTTTCGCTCTAGTGAGATTAGATAATTCAGAAAAGTTCTTTCCTGGTAGAAGATATTGGTCAGATTTTTAATATTCAAAAAAAGTTTATATGGGTCATTATCTCTAAAGTATTCCAAATAGACTAAAACTTCTTGAGAGAGTGTTTTTCTTTTTATTCTTTCCTAGTACTATAGGCGTCAGCAATTTATATCACTTTTAAAATCTATCAACGACAAATTTGTCTTTTTCGGTAGAAATTCAAAAAAAGGATTATTTTCTACCGTTATATATAAAAAGAATAATTATAATAACGAATTAACGCACGTAACGTATCTCGTATTTTAGTTTTGCGGAAATCCCCCTTAAATGGCTGAAAATACTTAGCAATTGTGTAATATTGATTTGTGTCCTTGGTCCAGAATTAAAAAGTATAACTTGGTTTTGATTTTACAAATTGAAAAAATTTGGCAACAATTTACCCGCTAAGAGCCTATACAGAGACAGATTGTGATTCTTTCCTAAAACATTAATCAGTTTATCCTCTTATGAGAAAAGATGAAAATCGTTCATATTGTCGTCGTATTCTTGGTGTTCATCCTCGATTATATTTTTGAATAAAATGATATAATATATTTATAATTTTAAGTATATTTTTTAGCTATGTAAGAGCCAAAATTTCTGTGATATATTTTGAATTTCGTCCACATTCCTATTGATAAGGAATTCGTACGAATTTCTAAACCATATGTTCGCATTTACACAATACAATAAAAAGATGTCAATTATCTGTGCTATAAACGAGATTTCAAGGGATTATAAAAGTTTGAGGGTATTCAAAAATATTTTAAAGGATTCGGAAAGATTTTCCTATCGTTCATATTCCTTCCAAACATTCCAAGAATCTTACGAAGTGAGAGTCAAAGACGGACACAGGGCGACCTGAGATATTCATTCCGAGAACTGCACCGCGCCGCGACTGTCTCCGAGTTTGACTTTACCTAATAAAATTTCAGAGATAATTTTAAATTTTCAAGATATTTTACAAAATCTTTAGGTAAGCTGAAAAATGTATTTAGATTTCCATGGGTTCTACAGGTTTTCAGGTAATTTTACAAGATAATTAAGAATTGTTACATATTTCTAGAAAGTGTAGGAAATTAATTTTTCCTAATTTGACGGGATTCGGAAAGATTGCCACGAATTTTGAATATTTAAAATAATTTCTCAGGAGTTTTTCATTTTTCGAACATTTCAAGTGGTTGAAAGGATTTTCACATTTTTAGAGTATTTTTAGGAATTCCTAAAGTTCAAAATAAAATTAAAGTGTTTTGGAGAGCAGTAGATTCCGTCAGATTTGGTCTTTCGAACTGTCGGAGAGGAACAAAGTATTTGCAACGAACATGCTTGCCGTCCCGGTAGTACTCTATTCATTTGGAGTAGTTCCATGGACGAAGAACGAGCTCAGATCCCTTGATATCGGGACAAGAAAGGTTATGCACATGAACAAAAGCATGCATCTTAAGTCTTCCGTTCCGCGACTGTACATATCACGCCGTCAAGGTGGTCGCGGAATATTCAGCCTTGAATGTCTTCACAACAGGATTATTCTGGGTACAGCACATAGAGTGGCAAATGGAAGAGACCCTCTTCTTAGAATGGTCAGGAATCATGAAGAAGTGGTCAAAGGAGTGTTTCTCTACAAAGCAGCGGAGGAGGCTGCTGAAACACTCGGACTTGACTTCAATATTAGGGGTGAGCAAAATGCATGAAATCTTATCTATCTCGAGTACTCACTCCTGAAAGTCGCCCAGATTGAAGTTTGGTACGGAGGGTTTCATTTTTGCATGCCAAGACGGTGTCATTTCCACCTTAACATACCGTCGCCACATTTTGAGCCAAGACATTCCTGATGATAGCTGCCGGGCGTACCATGCACACCCGGAGCATTTAGCTCACGTACTATCTAGTTGTCCAACTTACGCGGGAACGACCTACGTTCCAAGGAGAATGAAAAGAAAGAGAGGTATCGAGACCTTATAAGGGAGTTGCAACGATTGTACCCGGAATATTCTGTTAAACTATTTGTCCTTATCATCGGCACTCTTGAAGGTGCTAAGCTTTCACTTCCTAATGGCCTAAAAAGCATCCCTGCGTGTCAACTATATGCTAAAACACTTGCGGGAAAAATGCAGAAGGCGGCAGTCCTTGGGTCGCTCCGTGTTCTTAGGGTGCACAAAGCTTTTGCTAGATCGTCGTTTTGATTCCTTTACAGACTGTAACCACCTATCTCACGGTCGTGAGACGTGGTTGCGGCTGAAATTTTACCGCCATTTCGCAGGGAGCGGGTGTAATTTTCCAGATTAGCACCCGCTCCCGGCAAAATCCTGTGGTTGTCCTTATGACAAATTTTCAAATATATATAATTCCTCTAGAATTAAACCGAAGGGACTTTGACAAAGGCACCGAACGCGTCCTCGGGTTGCGCGTAGAGGGCCCCTGTACCAAGGGTTTCCGCTGAATATGGTAACAAAAATAAATAAGCAGTCGCGGACAATTGTCCAGGGGTGGTCCTGAAGGAATTAACCCCCGAGCGAAGATGTGAAAACCGTGCCGAAAGCTGAATCGCACCTGGGTGAGGTTTCCAGAACGGTAACTCTGGGTTACCGGGAGACCTCTCAGAGTACGCACCCTTATACTTGCATGCGGGGCTCTACAAGGATGGTCGAACCCCTTTCCCTAGCTTCTCGTGGGAACAGCAATGACAACACCAAACATAGTTGTAGTAAATGTGGTTCAAAAAAACAGAACGCGCATGGCTCCCAAATAGGAAGCTTAATGGCATCCCTGAAGATCCTGAGCTCGTTGATAGAAGTGCTTTACGACAGATTTGCGCTGGAGAAACTTATACATACATACATATTGAAAACCAGGAATGGTCCGTACAAAGAATAATCCCAATGCCGATTAAGTTTGGTAAAGTATTCATTTTCCTAATTCCTGATCATGACTAAATAACTGAATATTTTTTATTTGCTCAATAAGCAAACATATATAGCTATAATAGGAGGATATATAGTAATTCCACGACCAACATCAAGCTAGATTTAGCATGCGGAAATAAAATCCCATTAATTTTAATCAAAGTTCCTCCATTAATTACCGGCGAAGATTTTGAAATATATAACAACCATGATAAACTTGCATAACTTAGCATAACTTAGGAAATTTAGATAACTTAAAAAAGAAATTAATTCATATGCCCAAGCAAATTCATATAGTTGTACTAAGAAAAGCACAACTTAGTTTAAGCGATGTCCAAAATATACTTGATAATATTGCCCCTCTTAAAAGCCGACAGGTTTGAGCAAACTAGCCACGAATATCTCTATTGACATCGTCGAATACGAGAACGGTTCATTTCTAACATGAAGGAATTTCGAGGTCGAAATAATATCTAAAGAGGGGGATGCCATGAGAAGTGATTATAAGCGATATAATAATAATAATCTCTACATAATACTTGTAGTCCGCGTGAAGAATAATCGATACAATGTATATCCGCCTTTAGCACGCATGTGCGCATGTTTTTCTTGTAGCTTGTATGACTAGCAGAAGTTTTTGGAAGCGCTAATCGATACAGACTTTTAAAACCCACCACTTCAGTCAGCTATGGAGTTCTCGCCACCCGCTTGTCCAATACAAAATTTTAAAAAATATGGCGCGGGGTCCCGTGCGTACGCAATAAACGTACGTAATAAAAGTACGCACCACACGCACGGCACACCCCGCCAGACTTTGCGTTTTAAGTCATGAAGTAGGCTATGAAAAATCTGGTTTAAAATATATGTTCAAACAGCTAAAACATAAATATTTTGCAGAGAAAAAATCGGAAGGTCGGAAAGAAAATAACAAGAAAACCTGCAGACTATATGATATGAGTAAAAATAATTATATACTGTGCAAATGGGTGCGCTTAAAAAAATTTAACTAAATTTTCTGCAAAACCTTATTGGTTGCAGATAATTTATAATTTTACAAAATAGAAACAGGTATAAAAATAGTTGAAAGGAGAAGGTGATTTCTTTTACCAATTTTCACAAAAAAAAAGTACTGTGACACTTTTCTGGATCATCAGTGGAAGTTTTATTTCCCAACTGACGTCCACACTGAATGAAATATTGTGTTAAAGCGTGGGTGGCTTTACTCGCAGTCGGTAAGGTGTATCGACATGATTTTGGTGTCAAAATATTAAGAAGAGCTCCCTCTTTCATGCTTTTTGATTT
>NC_046658.1:138359493-138371488 GCF_010883055.1 Belonocnema kinseyi | reverse complement strand
AGGGAGCTCTTCTTAATATTTTGACACCAAAATCATGTCGATACACCTTACCGACTGCGAGTAAAGCCACCCACGCTTTAACTTGACAGACTGTAAATAGAAGGCATGCAAGAATGTGTCTCTGGTCCTAAATAATTAGAATAGTGAAAAAAGTTTTTTTTAAATTAAAGTGGGGCAAAACAACAAAAATCGCTCACGAACATTATGCACAAATAATGCAAAAACTAATGTTTGCACTTGAAATGCAAATAAACATATTTGGTCTGATATACGTATCAGTCTGGTATCTGTTGTGTCAAAGCAGCACTAGCGCACCGAGTAGACAACTTCGAACTTCTAGGGTCTGTGGATAAAACAGATTGCATGATTATCGTCAGAGAAAGTTAAAAGTCTAACTTCTGCTGTAAAACCTAAATGTGTGCAAGGCCACAAACGATACTTTAATATTTATTAACATTTCCCGAAAAAATTTCCCCGTTATTTGAACTTTTATTTTTCAATATCGGTGGAAAATATTGATCTTAGGGCTGACTTGATCAGCTGTTATACTCATCACATATCCTCAATAGTATAATCAAAGCTGAGGGTGTGAGATTTGCTTGTAAACGACATAACTTTGCAATTAGAAGCGCTAAGATCTAACAAGTTATTAGCACACCCACTAAAAAACTATCAAAGATTCTTTTGAAGTTTCATGCAGTCCTCAGTGGCATTTATAGGAAAAAGTACTTTCGCATCATCAGCATAGAATAAAATAAAAACGCTTAGTAATATTTCAATTTCATTTACATAAGTAAGAAATGTAAGTGGGCCCAGATTGGAACCCTGTGGCACCCCAGATGTTGTTGTTTTGTAATTATACACGCACGGAACTGCGTAATAACTTTATACACTTTGTTAAATAGAATTGCAATTGCGTCAATAATATCTGGCTGTGTAGAAATCTCAGCTCCAATATAGTGCACGATTGCCGGAATTCTTGAGGTTTTTCTGATAGCATAAGAGTGTGGCCAAAAAGTAGACGGCGAGCTTTGAATACTATTCTCTATTTTCGCTAGATAAGACGCGTGTGAATTTTTTATCGTATATATTATAGCAGATCTAAGTTCTATAAATACCTGTAGATAATAATCATTTTGGGTTTAATTATATTTTTATCTATAGTTTTCACGAGGTGTTACTTGACTTTGCGGTCATAAATTCCTGAAGTCACATAATCTTTAAATTTGGGAACGTTAAAATTCCCTGCACCCCCACCTCTTTTAATTCCTCTATTGCTCCTATAAACTGTTATATATAATATATATAGGAATGGAAGCTTCTAATGTGTCCCCTAAGGGTTTACATTTTTCTTACACCTTCTCTATTCCTTGACACACCCTCCACACACTTACTTGGTGGTGGAAGGGGGACCTACAGTTTAAGGTGGGTTCCGAACCACCAAGAGCAACAGCCTTAAGTACTTAGAGAAAACACCTTTTTCTCTAGAGGTACCGGTCCCACGACTCTCCGGAGATGAACAACTCCCTTGCTAGGCTAGTGTTCACTGCATGGGCCACCGAGACTCTTCCAGAGTGCGAGGCGGGAATCGAACCCACAAGCCGAAGGAGTGGGTCCAAAGCCTACGCTTTAGTCCCCACGACCATCGTCCCACTTTATATAATATATATATATATATAATATACTATAAATTTCTTTATTGTTTACATTATGCTTCAACCATGTTTCAGTAAAAATCAAAATCCTTAAATTTAGTATTAATACCTCTTACATTCTGATAATAAATTCTAATTTCGTTAAGATGCCTTGAATCTAGAATATACGAACAATTTATATTAATTGGAGAATTTAAAAAAAATGCTTTTGGTTTGCAAAAGAAATATGTTTGATCGTTTCTCTCCAAAAGAACGAGTAGTATATCATTGATTCTCAATTTCATATTGGCTTTACTAAAAAAAAAGTCAGAAATAGTATGAACATTCTATAGCCAAAAAATTAATTATAATGGTCCAAAATAAAAATAATACAGCAATGAAAAAATTTAATTTCATTTTTATTAGCAATTTTAACGTAGATAATTTTTTTCTTCCTTTTCATTATATTTACTGAAATTCTTAACGTTTATTACAAAAATAAAAAAATCTTCTTTTTATGGCCCTTTTGCCGATAATAGTCTTAATGATAAATTAAAAGTGGACTTTCTCAAAAACCATGATGCTTATAAGATGCCCTTGTTCTATTAGCAGAAACTTTTCAAAAATATTTAGCAGAATTTAAAAGTGGGGTTTTACAGAAAATTTTGTTTCATATATTCAAACTTTGAAGCAAAAAAGAAACCTCTTTATTTTTTTCATATTTTATATTCAGTTTATGCTAATACAAGAAAGGCATCGTATCAGAATTTTCTAGCTACAAAATTTTTGGAGCCAGGAAAATTGTTTTCTCTAAAAACGTAATTTTTTAATTTTTCTTGTAAACGATGAAACATATCGCACAAAAATATCAAAGATTTTTTTTACAAAACTTTTTTAGACGTGCAGAATTTTAAATCTTCGATTTAAACTGTCCGCATTGAGAATGTTGAAGCAATATGTAATTATTAAATTTGTTTTATATAGATTCTCATCTTATATTTGATCATCTACTACTTCTGGTGTTGTAATTCAAAGCCGTACTTTATCTACCATACAATTTAACGAAGCACTAGAATATTTCTAAATAAAATTGTTACGCAATTATTTGATAATACAATAGTCAATTTTTTCTCTCAGTAGGAAACATGAGGCCTGTCCATACTTTCGTTTTATTCTTGGCTATCCTCAATTCTATTGGTAAATATGAAAATTTAATATAATAATAATTTCCAGTATTTTTCATTCAGCTATATGCAAATAAAAATTTGTACAATATAATGTAAATTCTATCGCAATTATTGTTGATGTATATTTTGTACGAATTTCAAAACTATCTGTGCCAGACGGTACATCTCAAACTAAGTGCCTTAGGGTGATCCATATTAATTAGTGGAATTATTACTTAAGACGGGAGACTACTAATTATGTACTTCGTCTGTGCAAAGACTTGCAAAGGCAAAGTAATTTCTCAATATAAGATTGTCTGCGTTAAAAAAGCTGCGATCATTTATTTCTTGTTTGGCAGAGCTTAGCTCAGAGGCCGACAGTGCTGATTCTCCGGAGAGTATTCATACTATAGACTGGACTCTTCCTTCAGACTGGGATCGTTCTCCTGCTGAGTATTCTCATCGTCTTTCACCAGATCGCTTTCTTTCTCCTGCTGAGCCTTCTATTCGTTCCAGGTCAAGATCACCTTCTGCCGTATTTCATTCTCCTGCTAGATCTCTTGGCCCTGCAAAGCGTCCTCTTATTGGAGATTCCAGAAATAAATCTCTAAGGCTTAAATCTGTACTTATTCGTGGAGAACATGCAAGTATTCGACTCATTCCCCACGCCAATCCGCACAAGCTATTAGAAGTTCGAAGATATACTTTTCCCGACGGTAAACCAATTCAAATGCGCGGACTAGGACATAATACCTTTAAGCCCATGCCGACCGGAGCACAAAATGTTTTGACAACAACGACTGGCGACGTCCTTGCTATATTGGATGGTAGTAAATTTCTTAGAGGAATATATTCAACGGAATGTGAATTGGAATTACGGGTCAAAATAAACATGTACAGCGGTACGGTTGGTGAGATGACTGCAGAAGAAAACGCTGAAGCACCTCTAAGCACCCGTTCCCCAATCTCAAGAAACTTTTCATTAGTGAATGCAACAGACATTCCTCTACATCACTAAATCAATTCAAACAAAAATGTAAGACTTTATTGTTTCTCATTAGAACTGCGATCGCAATGTTAAAAAGGACTGGAAATTAGATTAGAGATTATATTTTCTAATAGAAATTCGTCAGATTCAAATCACATGATTGTCGTTTAAAATAATGAATTTCAGATGATTAAACAATTTCTAGTTTCAAAGAAGATTAATGATCTTTTAATAATTGTCCCTTACGTTTCTTAGACTTCTGTACATTTAACGACATCAGTTTGCAACAATAAAAAAATTTCTTTTTCAAATTAAATCTGTATACTTATTACCCTATACTTCTTTTTTAAAAATCATGAAATTTGCGCTATTGAACTTTTTATTATACTTTTGTTAATATACTATCAATACCAAATTGCTTTTCTATACCCGGACATTATGAAATACTTAATTATCAGTTATGACGATTTTCCATAGGCACACTTTTAATTAAAAACAGTTTATTAAGTAAATAGTAAGTAGGATCTATATTGTTGTGCATTATATTTATTTTTCATTGCTAATGTTCCTATTGTTTTATTTTTCGGCCTGCTGTATTTAAAATAATGATTTGCTTTCATTTGGTTCTTCTCCATGCTACCCAACACCTCTTTTACCAATTTAACTTCCCTTTTGCACTTCTTTCATGCTATAATCTTGCATTTTTTTTTTGCATTTTTGCATTGAACGCATGGTTCCTGTTCAACCTTGGATCTCTTATTCTCTCCTCTCATGATGCCTTCTCTCTCAGTCTCCTAACCAGCTTAATTCCCCCGTCTTCCAAAAATTTCTCGTTATATTCAGACTCTCGACTCCGCGTTATAATCGCTAAACTCGTTCTTCCTCTCTCCGTATTAAAAATGTAATTGGACGTATCCTTGTCAAACCGAATGTCCACTTTCCATACCTCTCCTGTATCTTATTTACCTCTAAAGTTTCCTACAATCCTCTTACTTCCTTACTTTCCTAGCATCCCCATACTCCACTCCAATAAATAAGACACTTATCGCTAGCGGCTTTAACCATTTTATTATCCTTACAATATCATCTGCGAAGAACTTCTTAATTAACAGAAGGCCCAGGTACAAAAACTCTTTCACCTTCTGCACCGCCTTATCCTTCCACTCCGACTCACCTCCCTTATCCTTTTCACCTCCTTTCCTGATGACCATAACCCTGTACTTCTTCGCATTAAATTCGTATTTATTCTTATTCAGGTATTTTCTCAACCTTTTCACCATCTCGCTTAAAGCCTCCTCGCTGTTTGCTAGCAGCATTATGTCATCTGCGTACACGTCCATCCATGTCTATCTGGAAACCCTCCAAAAATTTCTCCACTTCTCTCACCCTATCTTGGTCTTTTTGTATACCTCTCTTACCCACTTCCTTCTCTTTCAGTTCCTTCTCCTCCATCGATTCCCACAACTTCAGGCTATCCACAGAAGAGAACGCGCCTTTACGATTCATAAGAAGCGCGTACAGTTTCGAACCCTTCATTGCTAATCCTCTATCCTCCATGTGCTGTGAAATATAAATATTGTCGATAGTGCATCTTCCCTCCCTATAGCGCGTCTGCGTTTTCGGCCTTTGTAATCCCCCATATGCTTTTCTCACAACACACTTCAGCCTAAACCTGACCTCTTGTATGCTGAATATAGCCCTAAAATGATTCTATAAATAATTCCTTCCATTCCTCACTCTCTCTCTCATCTCAATTTTCTCTATCCTACGTTTCATAACCTATTTAATATTTTTCACACGTCCCTTTCTATCTTAATGCTTCTTAACTCCTCTTCCCTCCAAAGCGTTCCTTCCTAAGCGGTACTGATACTGCTATATCGCGTCCCTTGTCCAGGTCACCCGATCCCCTATTAAAACATCTTCCTCAGATTTTCTTTTGCCACCTCCCCTTTTGTCTTCAATCTTAATATCGGATAGTCTAAAGTCTCACAGCCATTCCTTAATTATTTCAATTCCATCCGTTTTGTATACTCTCACCATCTTGCACAGCATCCCTCCTATCTTCACTCCTGTTATAATTTCCCCACTTGCTCGACCTTTCTTCTTTACTCTGATCGCCTCCTGAACCAACCACCTATATTTCCCTATATCTACGTCTCTACCAGTCCCACAGTATCAAATTCCTGGGCATAATTCTAAAAATCCTCATTTTTTTCTTTAGCCGTGCCCACATACACACTTTCTCTTTAATTTTTTATTTCCCTATACACTAACTTTGCCGTTCTCTCATCACTTCTCTTCTTTATAGCCCTGTTCTTCAACCTTCTCTGTACATCCCTTTCCTCCCGCGTCAGATCGTGGTTGATGAAAAATCGTTTATCATTCATCCTATTCTTATTTCGTATTAGCTCTAGCTTGTCCTCCCAGTCCTCCAATTCCACTAACATCAATTTATCCCTCATTTTCCCTCCTTCCTTACTTCACCCCACCCCCCATGCTCTGTAGAAGCTCTTCCATGCCCTCTCTACCTCTCCCGCTCCTTAGCTCGAACCCTCTCACCACAATATTATTTCCCGTTTCTGCCTACTCTTTTCCCTCTATTTTCATCTCCATTTCCATTATGATTTCCCTACCCGCCACCTACTCTTCTTCGTTTCTACGCTCTCCCACTTCCTCCTCTATCAAAAATAATACTGTCCATTTATCTTAATTCTGATTCAGAGAAAAATTAAGGTTTTGAAGTTCTTTTTGTTGAAAAAAGTGTTGTAACGATGTACTTCCAAAATTTCGCCATTCTTGTTTTTAAAAATCTGATTAACTTTTCATCACTTGAAGTCATTTTACACGCTAGATTTAAAATTTTGTAAATTAAATTCACCAATAAGAATTACAGCTCAATTTAAGTTAATAAATAAGTTCATACCTAGACTTGAAATCTACAATAAAACCTTGATTCCGTTATCTTAGATAACGTAATGTTTACCATGAATTTTTGATTTGTGGTCTGATGATACCATCTTGCCTCAGCTGGCCGGATCCACATACGAACTTTTGTTTGTGGCCTGATGAGATTATCTCGCCTTAGCTGGCCGGATCCACATACGAACTTTTGTTTCTGGTCTGATGAGACCATCTCGCCTTAGCTGGCCGGATCCGCATTCGAAGTTTTGTATGTGGTCTCATCAGACCATCTCGCCTCAGCTGGCCGGTTGCACGTACGAGGTTTTTTTCTGGATTGTTGAGACCATCTCGCCGTAGTCGACTGGATCTAGATACAAAATTTAACCATTTTTTTAACGCACATTTTCGCTGATCAGCCTTCTAGAACTTGTTTGAATTTAGACGACCCTGGAATGATGCCGAAGGTCATCGTGTCAAATGACCTAGATGCATATCTGAACGTAAAATTTTCCGTTCTTTCGTTTAGCGGTGTCGAAAATAGGGTTTTCATTTAAAAATAAAAGTTGACCTTGAAATAACCTTGTGGGAACCGCCAAGGTCATATTCAAGGCCACGTTTCAGATACTCGTCCAAAACCCTGAAATTTTTATCAAAAGCATTTCAAAATTACATAAGGTACTCATTCACGGAGCAGAAATCATAAGGACAACCGTGTTACCGGTAGAAGTGCTTGGCGAAGAAGCTTCTTCTAGAGCGATGGATTCCTCTGATCCACTCATATCTGCAATCAGAGTTCATTAGCGACTTCAGAGAAAGAAACATTTATCCATTTCCGAGGATTTCAGAGTTTTACTCGCTGTGCCTCAAGTAAATGTGATCTACGAAGACGCAACATCCAGTTACAACATAGAAGATCGAAAAGATAAAGAGGCTGATCTCTCAGAAAATGAAATGCTTCTAGACGAAACTGAATTGTTTCATAAACAGGAGGATGAAACTAAATATAATTTTTAAGCAAAAAGCATTCGAAAATATGAAGGGCACCGGTAATCACTCGAATAAAGCCCCCCGAAGGAGGAAAAATTCTGCCACGTCTACATCGTTTTCTTTGGGTCATGCTGAGAGCGGAATAACTTATATAATTTCATTGATTTCATGAATATCGAATACTTGCTTGGAATAAAGGTCATTTATTCAATCTGCTAAATTTAGTTTTAAATTTGTGAAATAAATTTGGCTTTAGTGACGTAGAAAGCCTATCGACAATTATTTTCAAAGAAATTGAGTCATTTAAAAAAATATGTTGGTTGGTATATTAGGTCCACCATTTTGAATTTCGAAATTTTGACATCAAATTCGGGGCCAGCAACCTTAAAACCCCACTAGCACGAAATTGAACGCGAATATATAATAATTCCGTAACGTTGGCTACTGGGTCCTCATGGGCTTCCTGGTCCACATTGCAAACTGAACCAAGCCACCCTACAATTTAATATTGAAATATGTTCAAATATTTACAAATTTAGAATAATTTAAAATGAATGAATTAAGTACTCTAAAATATTCATATTTCCAGAAAGAAAAAATGTACTATTACTATAAGTATCCCTTGTTTATGGAATATTGTTATCTTTTGTAAAATCAATAACAATATGTATTTAAAAAATTTAATCAACGATTTTTTTATTATTTTCATTTATATTACCAGATGGCGGTTTGAGAAAAGTTTCAGAACATTTTTTTAAGCGTAATATTAATGTAATAATTGGTTTAATAGGTACAATAATAAAACAGCGAGTAGAGAGTAGAAATCAATATTATTTATTAATATGTTTTTGTTAATGTTATCCCTAATGTCATCCTTATTAACAATTTGTTTTAAAGTATGTGGAGGGAAGGGGGTTAAAAAATGTGCGTCGACGAATGAGGAAACGTCCATTACCTACGTGAACATTATTTTTTAAATATTGGATCTACCCCTCTATTCTATTTTAGCTTTGCGGAATCCCCCTTAAATGGCTGAAAATACTTAGCAATTGCGTAATATTTATTTGTGTCCTTGGTCCAGTATTAAAAAGTATCATTTGGTTTTGTTTTTATAAATTTAAAAAAGTTGAAAAAAATTTACTATATTTGGTGATGAGTTGATCGAAAGATTTGGAAAAGAAGATTTTTATGAGGAAACCTTGGAGTTTTAAACTACACACTTTTTACATCCACCAGTAAAGAAACTTCAACATAGACGAATTCAACGCTATCTAAACACCTACATATTGATAATACTAATACTGATATTTAAAAGTTTTTTAATTTACAGAAGTCACGAAATTCGCGGAATTTATGGAATTGAAAGAATTCATTACTAAAGCTTACTGTTGTAGCCAATTTTTATTCTGTTGCTTGGACTTAACCTGTGTAAACGGAGTTAAACATCGTCTATTGTGCAATCGGTGTATATTATCCACAACATAACGAAGTTAGTTTATGTGTATCGAACAATCATGTGAAACTTTAAATTTGTTCATTATTTACATTTTCAAGTAGATTCTTTCCTAAAACATTTATCAGTTTATCCTCTTATGAGAAAAGATGAAGGTTGTTCATATTGTCGTCGTATTCTTGGTGTTCATCCTCGATTATATTGGTGAATATAATGATATATATTTATAAGTTTAAGTATATTTTTTAGCTATGTAAAAGTCAAAATTTCTGTGATATATTTAGAATTTCGTCCTCATTGCTATTGATAAGGAATTCGTACGAATTTCTAAACCATATGTTCACATTTACACAATACAATAAAAAGATGTCAATTATCTGTGCTATAAACGAGATTTCAAGGGATTATAAAAGTTTGAGGGTATTCAAACATATTTTAAAGGATTCGGAAAGATTTTCCTATAGTTCTTATTACTTCCAAACATTCCAAGAATTTTACGAAATTAGAGTCAAACACGGATACAGGGCGCCCTGAGATAGTCATTCCGAGAACTGTCACCGCGTCGCGACTCTCTCCGAGTTTGACTTTACCTAGTAAAATTTCAGAGATAATTTTAAATTTTCAAGATATTTTACAAGATCTTAAGGTAAGCTAAAAAATGTATGTAGATTTCCATGGGTTGTACAGGTTTTCAGATAATTTTACAAGGTAATTAAGAATTGTTACATATTTTAAGAAAGTTTATGAAATTAATTTTTCCTAATTTGACGGGATTCGGAAAGATTCCCACGAATTTTGAATATTTTTAATAATTTCTTAGGAGTTTTACATTTTTCAAACATTTCAAGTGATTTAAAGGATTTTCACATTTTTAGAGGATTTTAAGGAATTACTAAATTTCCAAATTATATTAAAATGTTTTAAGAGATTATGTACAAAATTTATCGATTTGAATAGAATGACAAAAAATGTTCTAATGGTTTTAAAACTTTTGATAGATTTATAAAGTTTGTAAAAGAATTCATAACCAAAACAGGTGCTTATTAGCAGAAAAAAAATTATAAATAAGAAACTTACTAAAAAAAATACTTACGATCCGTCACCCATCCCGAACAATGCACAAGTAATTAATCGACACTTTCCAATCGGTAATGAAGTAACACAGACCAACAAAACAAAAATTTCTGCAAATCCGAACTAAGCCACCATACCTATACGGTTTTGAGGTCGCTGATTCCGAATCCGGGATCAGTTTGACCCAATCAGTTCAAGATCAAGTTCAATTTAAGGTCAAAATGTTTAGAAATATTGGATGGGAGAAAACTAACGGGCTTTTTTGTGATCGTTTAAACCTAATCCGGCGTCAGATAGACTCCATCATGTCAGGATCACGGTCAACTGATGGTCAAAATGAGTAAATACCATTGAATCGGCGTTAACTACTACTTTAAAACGTTTTTGGGGTCGATAAATCCGAATTCTGGGTCCTTTTGATCCCATCTGGTCGGGATGTTCCGTTTATGGGGTCGCTTAATACAAATACTGGCTCCTTTTTACATTCGTCTTGTTCTGATAGAGAAAAAATGACTCCGAATTCGGATTTAGTGACCCCAAAAATGTCTTGAAGTAGTGTTTAAATTCCGTTCATTGGTTTTTTTCTAATTTTGACCTTCACTTGACCTTTATCCTGATCTGACGGGGTCCAAATGGTTCCGGACTCAGATTCAGCGAATCCAAAAAACGCTTGAGTATAGAGAGGATCAATCTGACCCTGGATTCGGACCTAGATACTCCTAAAACGTCTGAATGTAGATGTTTTCTTTAATCCAATGGTATCTTCTGATCCAATGGTTTTCTACGATCACATTGTTCTCCTTATTTTCAAATTTAGTTGACCAGTATCCCCACCTGATGGGATAAGACTTACCCTGGATTCGGATTATGTGGCCTCAAAAACGTACAGGTATAGTGGTTTAGCTCAAGTTGGAGAATTTTTTTTAAGGCTGTGTAGTTAATTTAATTTTCAGAAAAATGCATTATGACGGTACAATATAGTATAGTAGTTTTAATTTTCATGTAAATGTGTAGAGGCTTCCTTATACCAAGTTTAATACAAATATGTCAAAGGAGCGAACCTGAGCTTCAGAACATGACCATTTTAATGAAATAGTCACAGGTAGTTAATTTTTTAGTGTGCTATGATAAAAAAAGTTATGATGTTCTCCTTTTCGGACCCTTCATCGGAACTTTTCGACGCAAGGCTATTTAACAGAGGCAGTAACTCATTTGAAATTATTTATTTTTGTATAAATATGTAATTCAATTCAATTTTGCATGAAAATGAGGGAAAAATCAGTACGCGGAAACATTTCAGAAACAGAATTTAAATTGATAAAAAGAGATATTTTGGGTTCTAATCGTGTAAGAAGCTTCGAAATGGGGAGGGTCGGTAAGGCCGGTTTTTGGCCTAATTTATTTTTGGACCAAAAAATCTGAAAAAATCATGGTAGTATCTTATAAGTATCCCGAGTCGATTGCACGCTAAACGGACTACCCTCCACCCCCAGCCACCCCTACAAATATAGGAAACACCACTACCCACCAACTGTATTTTCGAGAGATTTGACACTCTTAAACATGTATTCTGAGGTTAGATCGGGTTTACTATGACCTTGAACCTGACGCGATAAAGGTCAGCGGACACCAGGTTCGTAATCAGCGACCCCAAAAACCTATAACATATATTTTTTTAATTTTTTTACCGTTTTTCTCGATTTGACCTTCAAATGACTTTGAACCTGAAGCGATAGAGTTCAACGGATGCCAGATTCGTAATTAGCGACTCCAAAAACCTATAACGTATTTT
>NC_046658.1:138355084-138359393 GCF_010883055.1 Belonocnema kinseyi | reverse complement strand
TAAACCCGAGCTAACCTCAGAATACATGTTTAAGTGTGTCAAATCTCTCGAAAATACAGTTGGTGGGTAGTGGTGTTTCCTATATTTGTAGGGGTGGCTGGGCGGTGGAGGGTAGTCCGTTTAGTGTGCAATCGACTCGGGATACTTATAAGATACTACCATGAATTTTTCAGATTTTTTGGTCCAAAAATAAATTAGGCCAAAAACCGGCCTTACCGACCCTCCCCCTTTGCCGACAGTTCGTAAACATTGCAGTTCACTTCTTCCGGGCTGACCTTGCTTCTCTTTGTTTTCTTGGAAAGATATTGTGTGTTCCTGCGATGACTGTTGGTTTGTCAAATAAAATTTTATGTCTTGATTCGATATATTGCTTAGCTAGTGATGATTGCTCGAAATATTTGAGCTTGACTTTACTCTCATGTTCCTTTATACGTAGGCTCACTGCTCTCAAATTCTTGCGAATTTTAATATGAGAGTGGCTGGAATTACTTTGACCTGTTTTTGTGTATTTCGAAAAGTAGCGATAAGAAATAGACTTCAAAATTCTTTTAGTGTATTTAAAAGAGAAAACTGCATAACGCTATGATTCTTTCTTACTGAAAAATGGATTAATAATTATTTTACTATGAAATCTCTCGTACCTTAAATGTTAGGTTTATTTCATGATATGTTGAATATAATTTATGATAAATACCGCTTCCCGGCCAGAAAATTAAAGCCCATTTGTATAAGTGACGCATGTGGCATATGGAGTCCCTGCTCGTAGTATGTTTATTCACCTCAAATATTTAAATAAGCAAGACTGTTGCTGCTAAAACTCCTCGATGGCCTGTACTTACTACCGAAAATCTATCTTTTCTGTCTTATAGTATTATTACCTATCTGTCGAAAAATTTAGAGGTTTATCTAAGTATAGCTTCATGAATAAAGATATCAATACTCCTTTGGCATACTAGATTTATAATTTCATCTGGAAATTATCGAGATGATTAGTGAAGGATTATTTAAGGATTACTTCTTTAATAATCCGTGTGGCAGGCTGCTGAAACCCTTGGCCTGTATCTGCACATCAGAAGCGAGAAAAATAATTTACTTCATTTTGTGCCTCATTGCTCACAGCCAAAGTAAACAAAGCAGAGTATTCATGTTCGCATGCCAGGGTGATGTCATTTTGACGCAGTATACCGTAGTTCCATTTTTCCTCATGAAGTTCTCAGCAATAGATGCAGAGACCTGGCGTCAAAGCTGCCAGATCGTGGATGAAGTTTACCCCCATCATACCCACAGTTTGGGAGCCGCAAAACTGAAAGTGCATGATTACCACTGTAAGTTCATGTGTAAGCCGAAAATGCACGACTCAAAATTCGGTTTTTTCAGGTTTCTGCTGCACGATGATTGTCGATCTAAAAGTTTCGGAAAACTTCGATGTTCTTCTGTTTATATCTCGATCCCTATTTGAAAAAAATTGAATAAATTAGCGATTTTAATGGACATTATTAATATTAGATATATATATATATATATATATATATATATTCAAAACTCTTGAAAATTCCTTACAATTTTAAAAATACCCGAAAATATTTTAAATCCTTCAAAATCTGTTGAAAATTCCTTTAAATTATAAAAATAAGTTGAAAATTCCGAAGAGTTATTTTTAAAAAATTCCAAAGTACTTTAGAAATCCTAAAAAAAGTTCTCAAAAGGATACTTTGATAGATTTCAAGGTATTTTTCAATTGATTTCAATAATTTAGTATGAGATTTTAAAGGATTTAAAATATTATAGGGCATTTTTAAAATTTTAAGATATTTTCCAGAGCAAGGAATTTTCAACTTATTTTTATAATTTAAAGAAATTTGAAATAATTTTAACAACTTTAGCAGGGTTATTTGAAAAATTCCAAAGCAGAGTATTTTAGAAGGTTCCAAGGAATTTTCAATTTTTTACAGTGATATAATATGAGATTTTAAGGGATTCGGTATATCTTAGGATATTTTAATAGATTTGAAGGCATTTTCAATTGATTTCATGCATGAAATTAAGAATCATGCGAAACATCAAAATCGCCCATTTCTTCAATTTCTTTCAAATTGGGATCAAGACATAAATAGAAGACCACCGAAGTTTTTCGAAGCTTTTAGATCGGCAATCATCGTGCAGCAGAAAACCTGAGAAAACCAAATTTCGAGTCATGCATTTTCAGCTTGCACCCGAACCTAAAGCGGTAATCATGCACCTTCTGTTTTGCGGCTCCCAAATGGTAGGTATGGTGGGGGTTAACTTCATCCACGATCTGGTAACTTCGCTGGGATTCTGGGGTCCATTGAGAACATAGCATATATTAGGGATGCTGTCCGATGCAAACGCTTAAGTCTTCTGCGAAATACTTCGTCTTGATAAGGTTTAAGATGATTTGAAGGTACCATATAATACCTGGCCTCTTAATGACCCTTGGCTATTGTTGCGGTTGGCCTCGATCGCCAAGCTGGACGTGGCGTTGCAGCTCTAATTTGACGGCTTCTATATTATATTTCAGTGGTACATTTAAATTGAATCGTGAATAAATTCTATTAATATTAATATTAATAATATTAATAATATTATTATCTACCAGATTTTAAAATATTTTAAAATGATTCAAGGTCGAGTGTTTTACTCGGGCTCTTTTATATTTTTATTCACATTAAATGCATGTCAGGAGCATTTTGCATGTTTTGTGGGAAACGGGTATTTTTTATAAAAAAACTATGGCGTTGTGGAACATGGTTCATTCGCGAATCAATTTAAATGCACCACTAAAACATAATATAGAAGCCGTCGGTCGATAATTACAGTACTCAGTCCAGCGCGGACCAATAGCCAAGGATCGCTGTGACTCCTGATATAATGTGGTACCTTCAGACCATCCAAGCCAGTCATAACTGTGGACGTGGAAAAAGTATCTGCAATAATCAAGCTTATCGTCCTGGTGCTACTCCATTTGTTTAAAGTGCTTTCATGTACGAAAGACGAGCTCTGACATCAGCACAAGCCAGTTTAGGTGCATTAACAAAAAGCTAGCCACTTAAGTCGTTTGTTCGGCGACTTTACAATTAATTTCGACAATGTGGCCGCAAACTGCTGAACTTTTAGTTTATTGACAACAGAATCATTTTAGGTCAAGTGCATATCTTTACAAATGATCGAAACCCTCTTTTTGAAATAATAACAAAACAAGAAGAAGTGGGAAACGGAGAATGTGCAGAAAGAGATATGTTGAAACCTTATTAGAAAGTTCAGATAGTTTTACGACGGCTAAGTTTAAAGCTAATATGATGTTGAATTTTTAATTGCTAATTTTAAAAAATGATTTCAAGATTACTGAATTTTTAACGCTATATATTTGAAAGGTTTAAATATAAAGACCTTAAACTTGATACTTTAATTTAAATAAGATTTTTGTTCAATTTAGCCTTTTAAAAAACAATTTTTAATTTTTTACATAACTTCTTACGGGTTAATGTATCTTTAATTTGAATTACCGCATTTAGAAGCATACAAGGCATGAAGCTAAAAATGCCAGATTTGTCGAGTATCAGATCAAAAGTCACATCCCAAAGCAAATGCAACCATTATTAGTTATATACAGCACTTTCGCTCTTAAAAAAGGACATTTATAAAAGTTTATATGCGGCCTAATCTTTAAAGTTTTCCAAACAGACCAAAACTTCTAAAACGGGTTTTTCTTCCAGATAAAAATTTCTGGAGAAAAACTGTTCTGGAAAAACGTGGGACTCTCAAACAACACACCTTCTAGATAATTTAATTAAGAAACTTCAAAATAGATGAATTCACGTCATCGAAACTTTTCAAAGTTTTTCATTTGAATTCCGTATAGAATTAGTTTCTGTACACATATTAAAACAAAAATTTATTGACTGTGCGATCATTTCTTATCATCTTAAACATAAAATCTTGTATTCATGTGAAATAAATACTCACGAATATCAACCACTTGCATCGGCATCAGAGGTGCTTTGAAAACTACAAACTTAAAATTTTTACTATCTCCCGCATCTATATCAAAAGTGCCATTGACAGATTCTTTCGCAGAATCCGAAAATCAAAGAATTATTTGGTTACGCGAAGATTTAGTGGCAAGTATTCATCTTGGCAAACAAAACCTCAACTCAGTGAGTGGAGGAAAAAGCCTTTACAATTCTGCGCTTACGAGGGTGGATTGATAAGTTTCCGGCCTGACCAAGAGATGGCGCCACTAGGCCTACCTTGAGGTGGCGTTCTATAGTACCATCCTTAGATAGCTTGT
>NC_046658.1:138353880-138354984 GCF_010883055.1 Belonocnema kinseyi | reverse complement strand
ATGTATCAGCCTTGGAGGAGATTATGTTGAGAAATAAAAAAAAAATTCTTAAAAACGTTATTTTTCTTGGTCAGGCCGGAAACTTATCAATCCACCCTCGTATAACTGGAAAATCAAGTCACCAGAACGCAGTTCACAAAAACCAATAATGGAAATCGGCAATCCGAACGGTGATCCACAGTACTGATCCCAAATACAAGCAGTGATTAACATGACAGTGATCCATCATAAGAAGCGGTAGAAATCAAAATATAAGCGGGGATCCACATGACAATGATCCATCACAAGAAGCGGTATTAATCCAAATATAATCGAGGATCCACATGACAATGATCCATCATACGCAAAGCTAGCACTTCACGCTCGAGTGATGACAACGATGATCCGGCACAAAGCGAGGTCAAGCGAGGTCAAGCGCACATGAGAAGGAGTAAAAAAAGGAGTACTGCTACGTTCGACTACTCATGAAAAAGTGAAAACTATACGACGCGACCCTGCAGGGATAGACGACCGCTTAAAAATTTTCCTAAGCTTTACGATCGCAGTACGTGACCGAAAAATGGTGCCGGAGAAACAACTAACTTTGTTCGGGCGAAGGCCATAGAAGACAACAAGCCCGCATGGTACGCACAATCAAATCAAGGTAACCCAACTCAAGATCTAAAGGCACGATATGACCAAACATAGTGCCCGCTTTCGTTCGCAGGACGAATAATTATGACATCGGCGCGTGAGCTGCTTTATACACATATACATGAATTAGCAACTAGCGGTACCGCAACCGTTTATGATGATGGCAGGAACAGAGGGCTGAGGCGCACGACGTGGCGACGCAAGGTGGTAGTTGCAAGGTGGTTCGAATGCGCTCAAGCAATTGGAATCGTGATGGCCGGTTTTCCGGTACTTCTGAGATTCCTGTATCAAGAATAAGGCCTAACTGTTCTCCATCTAGGAAGTGGGCTGGGGTGAGTGCAGCTAAGTTGTTCAATTCATTAGTGAGGGGTTATACGAGGGTGGATTGATAAGTTTCCGGCCTGACCAAGAGATGGCGCCACTAGGCCTACCTTAAGGTGGCGTTCTATAGTACCATCCTTAGATAGCTTG
>NC_046658.1:138351982-138353780 GCF_010883055.1 Belonocnema kinseyi | reverse complement strand
TCAGCCTTGGAGGAGATTATGTTGAGAAATAAAAAAAAAAATTCTTAAAAACGTTGTTTTTCTTGGTCAGGCCGGAAACTTATCAATCCACCCTCGTAATAGGCGAGTGTTAAAACAGGTCACTGTCTCCAGCAATACTGTGTATAATTCCGCAAATTTGAGCTTACTGTCTCCTGTCATCCTTTTTAAATGATGTTTGCTGGATTTCACTCCAGCCTCCCACAATCTCCCGCAATGAGGCGTGTTTGGTGCAGTGAACGTTCTATCGGTCCCTTCATTGGCAAGTATCTCTGCCACTTCACTGTAGAATTTGGAGGCGGCAGCAAACATTTATCATAGTTCTCGAGGAAATGACCGCAAAGCGAGCGTCAGCAATCTCTGATGCGGTAAGAAAGGCGGCAGTCAGGTTCTCCGTTTCGACATATGCATAATCTAACGAGAGGCCAAGGACAATATGCTGCGATTTGGATCAGCCGAGTTAAACTTGAATATTGCTTTAAAATTTCCGGTTCACTTTTTGGGCCTTGAATACTCAGCAGTTGCCGAGGGTCTGGCTACTTGGGCAATTCCTTATGAAAAAGGGTGAGCCATTTGGGACCATTCCACCATAACTCAGATGGCTGGAGATTTAACGGTTTTACTCCGCAGAGTCGCAGCACTTTAAGCGAGATTCGGAATGCTCATGGTTTTTGCAGGATTGACCTTGGTTTTTTCTATTAGGAGTGAGACCTTGCAAGGACCTTCGTTAATTCGAAGTCTAAGGTATACAGCAGCAGCATACACTGAAAGAAAGCGATTTCCTCAGTTAAAGGCGAATTCCAGTTACATTTTAGGATTCAGAGATCTTGCATTAAGATTTTGGCAGGGACTGTGATGGGAGTGTAAAAGTGAAATGGTTCGTTTCCCTCGACCTGCGTGTTGTCCCACCCGCCCGCCGCTTCAGTCTTGCCAGGGTTTCGGAGTTGGGGCCGGTTTTATAAGGAAACGAACAACGGTTTAAGAGATAAAAGATAGAGAATATATTTTCCTATAAATTACAAGGCTAAGTTAATTAATAGGTGTAATTGTGTCGTGTGTTTGTGTATTTGTGTGAGTGTATCGTAGCCATTTTTAAGTGGTGTTTGTTGTGTGTTTGAAATATACAAAGAAAGGGGTGCGTTGTCAGTGTGAATGTGCGAGAATGTATGTTGAGTGGTATGCTACGCATTAGGTAACGGTGTTGAAGGCGACGGATCGGAGCGTATGACGTCGCGGGCATGTCTCTCCGGAGCAGAGGTTATTATGATTGCCCTGCGGCCGTATTCTGTAAACAAAATAGAGGGGCGTCGGGTTAGCTGACGGTCATGCGCGCAAGGAGTCGGGGAACCAAGTCACCTCCCCCCTGGACGTCTCAGTTCAGGTACAGGAGGGGAGAATGTAGGGGGCCCCAACTCCCCTGGGGCAGGAGTTCACCCTGGGGTCGTTTACTGTGTGAGGGTACGGGAGCCGCAAGTAGGCCGGTCAGAGTACACCTGACGCCGGCGTACTCTGAACTCGAAGGGCGGCCACAGGGGCACCTGTCGACCGCCGACTAAGTCGGCAATAAGGAACGGGAACGGAGGTCGCGGAGCGGCGAGTAGGCCGGTCAGGGGCAACTGACGACGATGTACCCTGAACTCGAAGGGCGGCCACAGGGGCACCTCTCGACCGCCGACCAAGTCGGCTACGAGGAACGGGAAGGGGGGGAGCGGAGCCGCGGATAGTGGAAACTGGAAGGGAGCACACCGGTGTACTGGTGTTCGCGTGGGCCTGGGTGCTA
>NC_046658.1:138341854-138351972 GCF_010883055.1 Belonocnema kinseyi | reverse complement strand
GAGAGTAAAATTTCGGGTGACAAATAAACAAGAATTGTTGCGTTGGTGGTCATATGTAAGAAAACAAAAGAACAGAAGAAAAAAAATATACATATATACTACAATGTCGGTCGGAATTTTGCTCTACTCACGTCATCCTCGACTACCATGTTGCGTACTGCGCCGGTCGCGTTGAATCGGAACTAGCATCGTAGCTTCCGGTGTCACACGCGGTAGCGGAGCGTTCCTGGGGGCATCTGGTAGGTTGTTCCGTACGGGAACGTCACTCTATACTCCGATACCGTAGGTGCTCCTGTTTGTGGTTCCTCATTTGTTTCTGATTCTGGTGGTGGTTGGTCAGGTGTGTCCTCTGTTGCAGGAACACTTAGCGTTTCATGTGCAAGGCTTCCTGGTGCGTGGAATTTGCAACCGCAATTCAGGTATGCCGGTGTGAATCCTGTTGACGTGCTTGGTGCCGTATTAAAAGCGAATTGTAGCTCTGGTAGACAGAGATCCCACGTTTTTTGTGATTTTTTTTATGTTTTGTGCAATCATCGTTTTGAGGACTGTGTTTGCTCGTTCTACTGGGTTACACTGGGGTGTGTACGGTGGTGTGAGCCGGTGTTTGATGTGCATATCTTTAAGTAGTAGTTTAACTTCCTTTCCTATAAATTACCGGCCGTTGTCTGAGACGTTAGTGCGGGGGCAGCCGTGGCGGAGGCAGATCTGGTTTTTGATGATGGTTGCTACTGCGTGGCTGGCATGCATCGTTCCTGCTGGGGCTAGTTGTTGGGGATTAAACTTTTGGCAGCTTGGGCAATTACGCACGTGTTGAGCGCCCATTCTCAGCATGCCTGGCTGTGACCCCGTCTGCTGGCGTCGGTCTGTAGGGTGAACTCCTTAGTCCAATCCGGACACGCTAAGATGGGTGCGGACGTAAGCCTTTGTGGCAGTGCTGTTCGGAGGTTTGTTTTGATGCGTTGAAGACCACGCGAAATTTCCACTGAATGTATGTGTGGACTGAACTATGGGATGATATGGAATGCACCAGGCTCGCGGTTTATCTAGTTCGGCTTCTGCAATTCTCCATGTGACCCAATTCCTCATATTCTTTCATAAAGTTTTACCCACCGGGTTTCGATAGAAGAGGGTAAATGTTTCTCCTTTAAAGGTAGTCGAACTGCATACCGTCCCTCATCGTATCGAGAATGCTTATCTGAAGAAAGTTTATCAGGCTTCATCCTCTGGTTTTAGTTTCTTTATATGAGGGGTCACCTATTCCACAGCCCGAAAGCGTTGAAGCATTTCCTTCAATTTATTGCTTAATGCGCAGTGCATGGTTTTAAGTGGTATTGAAGACGTAGATGCCGCCCGCGTAAGACTTGGCGATAGAAATCGACCCCTAGAATTATATCAATTGAGTCTGGTTCTAGCCAATGAGGATCTGCTAAATTAATATCTGCAAACAGAGCAGGATCAAAATCTTCAGGTTTTCTGGAAGGAAGTTGTGATGTAAGGCGTGGCAGAACTACAGCTTGAATTTTGAGATGTAATTAAGTGTTAGTATATTATTGTAATGATACTTGAGTAGTGAAACGCACATAACCAGTTATTGATGCACCAATGTTAGTGAGGAAATTCCTTGCACGGCGCTTGAGAAGTTCGAGTAATTGCGCCATTTCCTCAGTAATAAATGAAACTGTTGAACCCTGATCGAACATAGCGCGGACACGTACTAGAGTTCCTCTGGGGCCAAGAAGCATGACCTGAGTCTTAGCCTACGCGTCTTGAATCGGCGAGTGATGTTTTTCTCTGCACGTTGAACACCTATTGTTAGACTGACTATTTTTTGAACGATGGTTACCCAAAAAATTAAAACACAAACGTAGCCGATTCACATCTTGGTGGCGTTTATTGGGGGGTTTTCCTTGATACTCAGGACATGCAGTGATATAATGTCCTCCTTACAGAGTAGGTATAGAAGGGCTGATCTGCCATGCGTATTAAAACTGGAACTGGCATGAAAAATACACTTGGGATTTGCACCAGATTTGGAATGAGTTAGGGCGGGCCTTTGATTGCATTTCAAGGTTTGTCAGTGCGCATACGATAATCTGAGCCTCATCGCTGAATACACGCAACTCCTCCGCAGACTCCCTTTATAAATGTGGCAAGTCCAATAAAGAAGTTAACAGGTTATTTACAGTCAGGCGAGGGTTAGAAAATCGCCCTGACAGAGCCTGCCAAGTGCAAAAGTACTTCACATTAGCCGTAGCCACGTCCTTAACTAACGTATGTATAACGTACGTATGTATTGAGTGTAACGTACGTATTCATTCGCTCAATTTCTGTCATATGAGACTTTTGAAGGGCCGTTAACCCTTTTAATGATAAGGGAGTCATGTTAACTTATCTAGTATCGACACTTAACGTAAACCGGAATTTGACCAACTTTACACAAAGCAACAAGAAAATAGAACAGAGAAAAGGATAATGCTCCAAAGTGTGTGAAGCTCACAAGTCTTTATTAATTAAAGGCAAATCCAAAGAAACTGGCGTTAATCCTACATTGAAGTGATACTCTGTATGAATAACAACCATTACAACCCCATGATCCATTTCACAATGGCTCCACACCCCCTCCAATTTGGTTTGAAGGACCAATTTTTTTGTAATTAAATCATATTCCAATGAAAGATAGCTCGGATTTGGAGAAAAGAGGTAGGTCAAAACAAAATACCATGCCTTACGATAAAAAACAGAATTTAAATTTTATTTATACACAGAGCGAGAAAGATCACCATATACCGAAATATAAACTAGGTGACTCTGTCGGTGGGTCAAGCGCACGTGAGTAGGATTACAGAAAGGAGAACTGCTACGGTCGACTACTCACAAAGAAGTAACCCTGCAGGGATAGACGACCGCTTACAAATTTTACTTAACTTAACGAAAAACAAAAAGCCCGCATGGTACGCACGATAAAATAAAGGCAACCCAAATAAAGGTGTAAAGGCACGATTTGACCGAACATATCGCCCGCCTTCGTCCGTTGACGAATAATTATGACATCGACGCGTGAGCCTCTTTTTACACATAGACATGAATTCCGTTGATATAATATAATCACAAGGGTTTCACAATATAGATACATATTATTGCCTACAATAGAAAAATGTAATTCTATATTTTCTGTTGCAGAGTTGAGCTTACAGTTCGACTCTTTACCTGATGACGAAACAAATCCTGGTGTTCCTCGTAGCACACATTCTTATTCTCTAGACAGTCATCAATCTCCAGAAAGTACTTTTCCTCCTGCTGAGCATTCTCTTTATCCCAGTTCCAATTTCGACAGTCATCATTCTCCATACTACATTAATTCTCCAGAATGGTATATTTCTTCAGACTGGAATCTTACTCTCGGTGAGTCTTCTCTTCATCGCAGGTCAAGGTCCCCTCCTGCCGCATCTTATTCTCCGGTTAGATCTGCTTCTTCTGAACAGCCAACTGTTCCTGCCAGGTCTTCACTTATTCAGCTTAATTCTGTACTCAGACTTGAACATCATGCATTCATTCGACTCATTCCCCACACCAATCCGCATCAGATATTTGAAGTTAGAAAATATACTTTTCCTGCGAATAAACCAATTCAATTGCGTGGGGTCGGACATAAAAATTTTAAGCCCATGCCAACCGGAAAACAAAATGTTTTGTCGACAGCTACTGGCGACGTCATTGCAATATTGGAGGGTAGTCAATTTCTTCGCGGAATGTATTCAACAAAAAGTAAAGCTGAAGTTCGGGTCAAACTGAATATGTACAGCGGCAAGGTTGAAGAGATGACTAAAAAGGAATGCGCTGAATCGCCCCTAAGTAACCGTGCGCGAATCTCGAAAAATTTTTCAATAGTGTATACAAGAGACATTCCGCTGTATCACTAAATTAATAGTAAAATATAAAACTACAATACCGTATTGTTTACGATCGGAAGTAGGATCGGAATCGTCTTTTTAAATAAAAAATTATTTGATTTAATTCCAATTGTTTTAATTTCAAATAATAAAATTTACAATATTGAGAAATTTCTCATTACCAAGAAGGCTCATGATCTTTTAATAACCTACCGTTACGTTTACTAGATATAGAAAAATGTTTACAATTATGTGATAAATAAACATTGTGAACAGGTGAATTAAACTGTCACATTAAAAATAATTAACTCCATCCATTGGCTCCGGGAGGTTAAAAAGTTCCCAATTCTAGCTGGTAAAGTTTACCACTTTTCTATCTAACCCGTGTTTTAAACTCGAAGCGGTAGTTCAATTTATCAATGTAAAAATGTTTATAATTATGTAAAAAATAAATAGTGTGATTTTTAACTGGCACATTGAAAATAATTAACTCCATCCATATGCTTCCTGATTTCTGTATGTTAAAAACTGCTCTTTTAAGAGAATGTTGGAATCGGATGTCATCTGAAAGTCCACGCTGTATAGAGATCGCCAGACTTTGTCACCCATAGCAAAAAAATAGAGGGAGAGAGAGTTTCTAGATGCGATGTTACTGTCTACTTAACCGCACGTAACATGCAAGCCGCCATGCAAACCACGCAAGGACTAATCTCGACCAGGGTTGGTAACTTTTAACTACACGTATTATACGTGGTTTTTTACGCACATATTACCACGTATATTTCATCTCTAGTTTTCTGCGTCATATGACGTATATTACGTTCGAAGGGAAACTGTCAGTGCGCATGTGTCAATTTCGAATATAATATTTTTATTGTTTATTATGAATAATGTCACTTTAACTTATATAAATGTTTATTAGACCGATATTAATGAATTTTGATGAAAATAAAAATTTATGCATTGACAATCTTGTTTCTCAATAGAATTATATTAATTAATACAAAAATTTATATATTTAGCAGAAAGAAACATACTCACAGACAGAAAGACATATCGGCCCAAAATTTGGAGAAAAAAGGAATATTTCACGGAATACCCTGGTGTGTAATAATCTATTTCATAAGTATATCATCAAGGAATTTCGAAGAATTTCATAGGATTTCAATTATTTTAAAGGATTTTTAGAAATTTTAGAGGATTTCAAGAGATTCTAAAGGATTTTTGAAGATTTGAAAAATTTCATTTTTAACGTATTTTTAAAGATTTTGAGGGTTTTTTATGTACTTAAAGTAACTTTAATGTATTTTAAGTGACTTCTTTATTCATGATGTGTCCCCTGAGGGCTTACATGACTTGCATTTCTTACAATCTTTCCGTTTATACCTATATTTTTACAATCTTATTCTCTCTATATATACAATTATTTAAAACTATTTACAAAAAGTCTTATATCTAGTTCCTTATTTCTATTTCCTGCGATATAGAGAGCATGAGAACGCAAACGCATCTTAGTCTACTTAACCTTTACCTTACCATTACTAACAATTTTTACGCTTCTAATCTAAGAGACTTCTGTTTTCATTTTCTTTCACTTTTTTATACTGCATTTACCTTTTCTCACGTGCATTCTTTCATTCTCTCTCATTCGCTCCTCTAGCACCTTCCAACTCCTTCATCTATTCTTCTACTAATCCATCTTCCCCTAGAATCTTAACCACATTTTCTTGCCAGCTTCCTTTATCTTCCATTCCTCTCCAACATCCTTTCCATACATGCTCCCATGTTTCTCCTCTCATTCACATATTCTACACTTTCTGTTCTCTTCTTTTTCGTAGTACATTCCCTCCCTCACCTGTTTTCCCAATCTAAATCTTGCTATTCTGGTCCACCTTTTCTCTCCCCATCCCTTCCTTTTTCATCATCTCATACCAGTTATTGTATTTTGATTCCTTGATCGCCCCCATCTTTCTATTAATTGTCTTTCCCTCTCCCTTTTTCCATTTCTTCATAGTTTACTCCAGTCCCGTCTTCTATTTTTCTATTATTAAAGAAGTCACTCCTTTCTTCTTTCCATCTCGTTGATTCGATCGCCCTCCCTCTCCTCTCTTCTACAACTATCAAACACTTTCTCGCCAACTCCCCTCCCTTTCCCTCCCACAGCTTCGTCTCAAATTTCCATGCCCTCTTTCCCGCTCTCAAAGTTAACTTATCCCTTTGCGTTTCTTCTCTCACTATATATCCTAGCGTCCTCCAATCTGCCCATAGTGTCCACCTTATATACCTTTCTTGTAAACTCTCAACATCTTTCCTTTCTTTCCATCCCCATATCTCTGCTTCATAACCTAATATCGGTCATACCAGTCAATCAAATAACCACATTCTCCTTCTCCAATTTTTTGTAACCTTCTTTTTCCTATCACCCATATCTGTTTCATTACCCCTGCTGCTTTTTTTATCCTTTCTCTTGTATGAGCTGTATGATCTCCATTCGTTTGCAAGATATATCCCGAAAATTTATACTTGTTGACTTCTTCTAACTTTATTCCTTTTCATCTCCTTGTCTATTTTTTCTTCTTTTCCCCTCCTTTTCTAAGCCTCATTATCTTTGTCTTTTCTACATTTGCATTCAGCTTTTACCTATCTAAGTATTTCTCTAATCCTGTAATTAATCCCGCCATCCCTCCTTCATCCTCTGCCTTCAACACAATGCCGTCTGCGGCCCATACCTCTCACAAACCAGAAACTATCTCCTACCTGCTCTCCTACCTTCACCCTATTTTTTGTCTCTCTAAAAATTTCTGATACTCTCTTTATTAATCCCTCTCTTGTCCATTTCTTTATCATCACTTTTTCTATTTCTCCTCGGTCTAATGAGTCAAACGCCGCCTTTAAGTACACGAATATTGCTATAATTGCCCCTTTTTCCCTTTTAATTCTCTTATTTACTAGATAGTTCAGAACATATATGTTGTCCATTACCCCCATTCCTTTTCTAAACCCTGTCTGATTCGGCGATTCGATCTTTTTTTCTCCAACTTCTATCTTCAATCTCTCCGACAAAATAGTTACATATACTTTATATAGTGTTGGCATCAACGTCATCCCTCTATAATCTTCATTCTCCTCTCCTTTGCCTTTCTTTACCATTGGTATAACTACTTTGAAAGATTTTGGGGTTTTCATGTACTTAAAGTAACTTTAATGTATTTTAAGTGACTTCGTGTGTTGGAAAAAGTCTATCTTGAAATTTTAAATAATAAAACCGAGTTCTACGTAGTAAAGTCTACTTCAAATTTAGGTTTTTGGTTCATCAATTGCAAACAATATTAAAATCTCGGGTAAATTTAATTTAGATAACAGAATTTTTTTTTAAATTCAGTTCATTAGTTTAACAAATTTATTTATTAGGTATACAATTTGAATTTTAAACAACGGTCTAATGAAATAAAGTATATGAATGAATTACGAATAACTTTCTCAAAACACTAAACAATTTTTTAATATTTTATTGTTTATTTTATAATGAAGAGAATAAAATAGTTCAAATCTCCAAATGTTTATAAAAGTAAAGTAAAAAAAAGAATTTGGACGTTTAAATTACCAAAATCTGGAGAAAAGGAGGAATATTCACAGAATACTCAGGTTAGTAATAATCTTTTTAATAAGTATGGATGGAACTTATCGCGTCGGAGAATGTGGCCGTCGATTTTATTGATGCAATGATACCGGTTTTCAAAGATATCTTTAAGGATGCTCAAACAGCTTAAGATATTAAAGTTTCTACTCAAAAAACTACCCAAATAATAACAAACATGTTGGCACAACGCGAGATTGAAAAAACCTTTAATAGTTTGAAAAATGATCAAGTTTCAGTGTTAGTTGACGAATTCACTGATCACAGTGTAAAGAAAGACATGTGCGTGCTAGCGCGATATTTTTCACTATCAGAAAATAAAGTTGTAACTGAACTCCTGGACTTAATTGAAATTGATGGCATAGATTTCACATCAGAAAAACTTTATGACTGTTGTAAATCAAAATTAGAAGAAAGAGTTACACCACTTTAAAACATTGTCAGTCTCAGTTGCGACAATGCCTGGAAATCTCTGTCCACCGATCTGGTGAATACGGTGGGTGTTCGACCAATTCGAATTTTAGTTCTTCAATTTTAGCCATTGAAACGAAGCATGTGTGAACTCGGGCGTTGTCGTGATGAAAGAGAATTTTTTTCTCGCCAAATGTGGTCGTTCTTTTTTAATTTCTTCTTTCAGCTGCTCTAATAATGATGCATAATATTCACCAGTGATTTTTTTACCCTTTTCCAAGTAGTCAATAAGTATTATTCCACGTGCATCCCAAAAAACTGTAGCCATAACCTGACCAGCTGACTTTACGGTCTTTGCCTTCTTTGGAGCTGGTTCGCCTGTGGAAATCCACTGTTTGTATTGTTCCTTTGTCTCAGGAGTGTAATGGTGTATCCATGTTTCATCCACAGTCACAAATCGACGAAAAAATTCTTCACGATTCCGACTTATGCGCGCCAAAAGAGCCTCAGAGGCGACCACTCTATTGCGTTTATTCTCAGCTGAGAGCAAACGCGGCATCCATCTTGCCGATAGCTTTCATGCCTAATTTTTCATGTACAATTGAAACAACTGCACCTATAGATATCCTTGTGGCCTCAGCTAACTCACGCACTTTTAATCTTCTATCCTTTAACACCATATCGTGGATTTTATTGATGATTTCGGGAGTACTTGCTTCTACGGGCCTTCCTGAACGTGGTTCGTCACTTATTGATGTACGACCGCGCTTAAATTCATTTACCTAGTTATAAACCGTTGCTAAGGCAGGGGGAGCTGTGCCATGAACTGAGTCCAATTCATTTTTTATCTCATATGGAGTTAAACCCTTTAAATAAAAATGTTTGATTACCGCTCTGAACTCGTTTTTTTTTCATTTTTCTTAACGAACATTTTTTTGCAATTGGTTATAAAAACACGTAAACTCAGAAGATGTGGACTGTGACTGCACCATATATCTAGTCGGGAGTGGTGCTGACTGAAAACAGATGATTTGGAGCGATTCGCGCGCCATCTGTTGGTCATTCTAAGGACTTATTGAACTACCCTCGTAAGATTAATGTAAATGCTAGTAATAAAAATCAAGAAGGCCTAAACTTTTATAACATCTTCAATGCTCAATTTCAGACCAAAAGTGTTATAATTCATATACTATCCGAACATAGTGTTAATTTTTTTCGGCGATTGGGGAAACATTTTTTGAAATCTGAACTTCGTTCGCTTCCGATTTCCTTCATCGATGTTGAGGATGAAGGTAATTACAAAAGCAACATCAACTTGCGACCTGAATGCGAGAAACATTTGGGGAACGTGTCATCGAACTTTCGTCAAAGTTATAATCTTTCAATCTTGCAGCTGCATTGGGTGACACAGTGAGGCCTTAGATCACAAGCATTTTCGAGGTAGCTAGTCACTTTGGCGAATTCGACAGTAATGGTTTGTATTTTGAATGGGATTTTTTTGCCGTATGCCTTTTGAGATGAACATAAATCAGAACTGTTGAATCTTGAATTTAACGAGTTTTGGTCAGCTGCTGTAAATGGTACTTTTGAGGAAAAATGAGCATTTCCTAATCTGCGGACATTAGTAATAAGTGTTCTCAGTCTTTCACATTCCAATTCAGGTGCAGAACGTGCTTTCGCAATCGTAACCGGTCTAAAAACAAAGAAAAGAAATGTCTTAGGTTACGAATTGTTAAATGAATTGTGCAGAATCAGGATTAAACTTCAAGGATAAGAAATTACTTGCACATCTTTCAAAGTTGAACCTGAGCATTTATAAAATATGAAATGTGAAAACTTGTATGCAAATTTTTAAGCATATCAGGACAAAGAAGCCCAAAAAGAAGTAGAGAAAGAGAAACAGCAAGGCAAAGTGGAACTGGAAAAATATAACGATAGTGATGAAAATGTCACCGAAGGTTAATTCTTTTCTTTGGTGTTACAAATATTTAGATGATGATATGTTTGATATAATGTTCATTATATATGAACAATATTAATGATATTTATATTTTTCAGAAGTTTAAAACCAAAGATTTCCTTATTATAATTTCAGTTATTTTTTATTTTCAAGTAGCAATTAAAGTAATAAAATTAAAATTAATTAATTTGTGATATTAGAAATTATACATTCTAAATTT
>NC_046658.1:138334705-138341754 GCF_010883055.1 Belonocnema kinseyi | reverse complement strand
TTGAAGTAAATTAAATTTTTAGAAAATTGAAATCAATTAGGTTCGAGTACACAGAGAGCAGGCTCGTGAGGCCATTAATAATGTATAATTAGATTTTTCATTTTAATTAGTATTTTCCGAGATAATAAATTTTTAAATTCTAAATTCCGATGGCCTCAGAAAGCTCTCCAATAACACTTTTAAAATCGGCAATGATGATTTGTGTGATGATAATGTATAACGTTATATTGTTCTGAAATATGAGTATTCACACTATGTTGATCTGATTATTTTTACAATACTATTTTTCTTATCTTAGAGAAAATTAGTATACATATAATATGTAATATTAATATGTTATGAGTAATTAAATATATATTACTTAAAAAGCAGTAAGTTACACGTTTTTGTACTAAATTTAATTTCTCTCTCAAAATAGAATTTAATTTTTTTAAATACTTAATTTAAAATTGTAAACACCTCATTTGTAAATAAATTTTAATTCCAAAATAATTGTTTGATTTGAAATTTCACATCACCCAAATATGAATGAAAATATTCTGCACAATATTTATAACATAACTGGAACAAAATTTTAACATTTCTCTACAATAAGATTAATTTTAATATTTCAATCAACTTCAAATAAGAAAATTTTCGAATAATAAAAAATATGAAAGAAAAATACAAGTACTGACAAAGGATATTTTTTATTTATACAGTATGCACTTTATAAATTTGTATTTTTATCAGGATTCATTAATATCGGTCTAATGAACATTTTTATAAGTTAAAATTACATTATTCATAATAAACAATAAAAATTTAAGAAATTTAAATTAGACCAAAATACAAATTAAAAATCCGATTTAACCACCAATAATCAAAATGATGCAAAATCCTGTTAAATAAACCAAGAATCCAACGACCAAATTTAGACCACAACGAGCAAACAAAAACAAAAAATCGTATTGTAATCTGAAAACAAACAAAAAACAAATAAAATTTTCAGACAAAAATAAAAAAGAGGAAAACAATTGAGAAGGCAGCCAACCACACCCCCTTCCTCCTCTTTTTATTTCTTTCGTCGTATTCATGAAACAGCTACGTTAAGTGTAATTAATCATATTAGTATAACTTTTCTTAAGCTTATCCAAATCGGTTTTTAAATTAATAGATAACTTTTTGTGTTTTTTAATATAAAGCATTTTCGTGAATTCCCGCTTTCTCTCATTACTTTCATTATGCAAAATTTGAACATTATCCCAGTCAAACTCATGGTCAACATCAACAAATTCCTTTGTATATCTGGCAAGAACACTTATAACAGCGTCTTAAACGAACATCACTTTTGTGTTCCTCTATCCTAACCGAATCCATTTTGAATGGAATGCGGAAAAAAGTATGAATTAAAAAATTTTTTAACATGAGTTCAAAAGTTTTAGAAATTAGACAAAAAATGGAAGAACAAAAGTATTAAACGAACTATTCCTTTAACTCTTTCTGATTATCTACAAGCAAATTATTAATCTCTTTGTTTTTGCTTTCCTCAAATCTAATTGCAATATGTTTCTCAATTAACTTTTTTGGATAATGATTTAGAAAATGGATATTCCTAACAATATTCAAATTTTTTTGTGAAATGAATAATGGGACAAACCTAGAGCTCTGTTAACCAAGTTTTTAATCACTGCAATTTGGTTTTGAAAGGGATGAGCAGAAAGGAAATTTAAAATTCTACCTGAATATGTACTTTTTCTGTACCAACTGTTAATAATATTACCATCCCAACCCTTAATTACTTACATGTCCAAAAAGCTGATTTTATAATCCTGTTCTATTTCATGAGTAAATTGAAGTTTTGGATGAAAACTGTTGACAGAGTTGACAGTTAGTTGACAGAGCTCTACGTTTGTCGCATTATTCATATCACACAAGAAATTTGAATATTGTTAAAGGTTTATAGTTCGTTAAATACTTTTGCACTTCCATTTTTTGGTCAAATTTCTAAAACTATTGAACTTATGTTAGAAAAAATGTTTAATCCATACTATTTTCCGCATTCCATTTAAAATGGATTCGCTGATAAGTTTTTGCAAAGATCCTTTAGATAATTTTGAAAAGGGTGGTGTTGTCTATAAGATCACTTGCAGGATCTGTAAGATGAATTACGTGGGACAGACTGGCAGAATTCTGAATACTAGGATAGAGGAACACAAAAGTGATGTTCGTTCAGGACGCTGTTATAAGAGTGTTCTTGCCAGACATACAAAGGAATTTGTTGTCGTTGACTATGAGTTTGACTAGGATAATGTTCAAATTTTGCATAGTGAAAGTAATGAGAAAAAGAGGGAATTTGTGGAAATGCTTCATATTAAAAAACAAAAAAAGTTATCTATTTATTTAAAAACCGATTTAGATAAGCTGAACAAAAGTTATGCTAATATGATTAATTACATTTAACGTAGCTGGTTCACGAATTCTGTTTTTCTTTCACTTTCTCTATTTCTGATGCAATTGTGACAGATATTTGTATTGTGTTTGCAACAGATTGACCTACGGACCCTCATTCGATTCTTAGATATCAAAGACGAAAGAAAGTTAATACTCTGCACTCATTTGTTCTGGTGTAGGTCCTTTACCTGTCGTTAAATGATTGAAACCATTAGCCGCGAAATATAGGCCAGGTTTTGAATAAAATGATTTGCTTGGTACACAGATTTTAGCTTATAAATTGAACTTGAATGTTTATTGTAATTCGTCAATATTTGATTGTTCATAGATAACATATTCTCTATTTTAATTATAAAATAAACAACAATATTCGTGTATTGCAGTTAGCTGTAGACGCGGCAGATTTGAAAAGGATGGTATTGAGATTTGGGAAACTCTTCCGTAAGGTCGAACAATTGAGATTCAGGACTTGATAAGAGCTGTTTGTAACTAACAAACAATTATTTTATCAGTTTTGTTTCTAACACACACAAGTAAGTTTAGCACTTAATGTCGAAGCATATCTTGTAACTATAATTGACTTTTCTGTGCTCTGCATCTATATTTATAATCTTGTTTTTGGACGGGATTTATCCCTACTTTTAGCTGTTAACCAATCAAAATGCTGACGTCACTCACTTTTAGTGTCGAATAATCAATCATAAATAAGGTCACTTTGCTCCTTCTTCTTATTTTGGCAATTAAAGTGAGTGACAGTTCGAGGAAAATGGTTCCAATGTCCAACTTTTCTCACCGTAAAACGTCAATCTCTTTGAGTGACAGTTTCCTTTTTGTTAGACCAAAGGTTCTCTTTTTATGGCGTCTGACTGGCACCATGACTCATTAACGATTCTAAAAATAGCCCATTTATAATTAATTCCATAATCAAGCCATTTGAAGTTTCCCGCCAGAGAATTTACTAGTCCTGAAAGTATTTCCCTGGCGGACTAAAGGAACCGAATGGAGCCTCTAAAACTACCCGTAAAGACCCCCTTGGGTCCCCATTCGGTTCCTTTTTAGAAAAACTCGAAAAAACAGAAAAATAAACTTTTAAATTGTTGAAATTCAGATTCTACGTTAAAATTTCCTATAGAGGTCCCGGAATAATCGCAATACGTTTTTTTGCAACGGTAAAAATTTAAAAAAAATATAAGACGTATAACGCCTGTTGATTGCTACTTACAGGCGATGCGTTTGAAGTGTATCACTCAACAAGCGTTATACGTCTTATATTTTTTTAAACTTTTTACCGTTGAGAAAAAACTATTGCGATTATTCCATGACCTTCTATAGGAAATTTTAGCGTAGAATCCGAATTTTAACAATTTAAAAGTTGATCTTGCTGTTTCTTCGAGTTTTTTTAAAAGGAACCGAATGGAGACCCAATAGGGTCTTTACGGGTACTTTGTGAAAGTTCCATTCAGTTGCTTCGGTCCTCCAGGGTTGTTAAAAGGTTCTTAGCGCTTTGGAGTTTTAGTTCATGAAAAATTGCATGTCGTGAAACGGGACACTCGTTACGAGCACTGCTCAGTAGGATTGCAATGGGTGGAAGGAACGGGGAACAAAGCTTTACAAATAGATTTAATGCTTTGCCGACGATTCATTATAATAAAAAGGACGCGTTTCGGGTGTGAATCATGTAAGAAACTATAAATCTTGCTGATGTTTCGTATAATAATTAGTAATTTTAGGTTTGTAGGTACAGACAATAAGCAAAAATTTTGCTTCCTGCAACCGAACTGTTCGCTCACAGTGACAAAACCTGGTAAAACCGAACAAGTTCAGTAAAAAAAACCATAAGTTGGATCAGTTCATAAGCAACCCAACAGATCGTTTGTGAAAACCCAATTTTTGTTTTTGCAAACAAACATCTCTGTGTAAATGCATGAGAGTATATTCGATCAAATGTTACAGTCCCCTGCGGTATAAATAAAATAAGATTTAATTTTTGAATTTATAACCCAAGCATCCAACGATAAGTGTAGTTTCGGAGTCTAGAATGCTCGGATTTCAAATGAAGGTAACTGAAGGATTAGGACGTTTCGGTTTAATAAATATTAGATTAATAGATTTCAGAATAAATAGGCGTTAAGTATAAAACGCTGTCGCGTGCTATTTCAAAAAAGAGCTTAGACGCTGACAAGAAGTAAAAAAGAGAAAGAAGAACGACACGCTATGGGCTGCGAAGACAAACTCGTACATTCTATTTTTTCACTAACCAGCTAATTCTTCATACTACTGCTTCTACCTAATACAAGCAACCATTGACGTTGCTTAAGAATGTATTCTAAGAAAAATTTAGCTATTTGCAAATCGTTCATTTTTTTTCATGCACACGCTTTCCTTTTCCAAATCTTGAGTAGTGCACTCATCCACCCTAAATTTAAGTTTGCGGAATCATCAAATGCTCCCTTCTCCTTCATAGCTTTGCATATTGGAGCTAGATCAAGTCAAAATTCTCGAGGTTATTTCCTGTAGCTTTTCTTTAAATAAAGTCTAAACTTCTCACGTTCAAGAAAAGCAAACACAGGTGAGAGTGAAACTCATAAAAGTGGATACTGTCAATTTAATAACGCATACCGAGTGAGTAGACCTTTTTCTTAACGGAAATGAATAGACACTGCTTAATAATACGCCAAGTCAGAACAACTTCACCCTGATTTTGGGCGACCCATATACTTGCCGGCATTTTAAAAAAATGAGCCAAAGTATATTCAAGAGTCGGCCCAACTTCATGCCATGGTTCGTACTATTTAATGTTAAGCTGATAGTCGGGCCACCCTCACCTAGATTTGAGTTGGTCCGACTGTCTGCGCGACCTTGGGCTCAATTTGAGCCGACGGACGGGTGCAGTATACTACTTGCACTGGTAATTATTACGCAAAAAAACCCAGCCAACCTAACACAGAATTGGGTTGAACACAAGGTGACGGTGATTGTATAGTAATTAGCTAAAGTACATCCGACTGCCGCACAGTGGGACAAAATTTATAAAAGCGGGACCAAAGAAGAAGTTTGTATTCCTGAACTTAGTAGTTAGATAGTTTACTGATTAATCAGTGACTCTAGACTTATAAGCTAATGAGTTCAGTAACACCAGAGTGAATCGTGTAAGATGTACTATTTCACCTGTTGAGCCTCCGCGTCTTGCAAGATCCAGATTTTCTACTGCCAGACTTCATTCTCCAGTAAGGATTCTTCCTCCAATCGAGCCTTCTCTTTTTGCGAGGTCCAGGTGTACAACTGCCAGACTTATTTCTTTACTCAAACTTAGACTACTCACACATCTTAGGCTTATTCCTAACACCAACCCAAACCGGCGATTTGAAATTCGAAAATTCACCTTTCCTGCAGATAAGCCTATTCACCTCAAAATACGATATAATGCCTTCAGACCTACGCCAAACGAAGAACAAAATGTTTTAACAACATCTGCCGGTGATATCGTTGCAATAATCGACGATAAAGGGTTTCTTTTATCACAATAACTCCCTTTTAAAAACGGATGAGATTAACCATGTTCAGCGGGGAGGTTGCAGATATGACGCCAGAAGAAATCGAGAATTCTCCCTTAGGCAATTGTAAACCAATCTCGAAGTATTTTGGAATAGTACATGTAAACGACATTCCTCTACATAATTAATTTAATTTGAGAAAACTGCCAAAGTATTATTGACTAAAAAAGGAGATTTTATCTTAGGTAGTTTAAAATATACATCTATCATAAATTATACTTTTATAACAAATGTCATTTTTAGTAATAAATATTCACTATTTAAAGAATGAAGGTTATTGTACTCGAAAAGGGCCCGCCGTAGTCTAAGTGAGTAGTCTTATTTTTTTATAGAGACTTTGTATTTTTTCTGAGGCCGGTCTGCATTTCTGTGCTGAAATGAAGTATAAGGAATAACACTGCATTTAATTATGGGGTAGTAGTGATATTTAGTTTCAAGTAGCTTTTTCTAAAAGCTAGAATTATATTCTTAATTTAGGGATCGAGAACTTCACTAAAGCTCTTCACTAAAGCTTTGATATATTTCAAACATCCTAAATTGCAAAACCGAGAACGCAACAATTCAATTTTTTTTAGAAAAGTCTTGCATGAATTACCTTCAAAACACGGACGTCCGCGAGTTATCTCGAGCGAGATATTGCATGAATCTGTCTACAGAAGAACATCTTCTTTGAATGTAGTTGATAAATGAGTGAATAATGTATTTACTACACCAAGTATCAGGTATTGTTTAGGCGGTGGGATGACGCGGAGAAACGTACTATCTTCGTAAGGAGTGAAAAGAGGAGGATCATTAGAATTTTTGTAATTTTTTGGACAAGAGAGGTTATGCACATGAACAAAAGCATGCATCTTAAGTCTTCCGTTCCGCGACTGTACATCTCACGCCGTCAAGGGGGTCGCGGAATATTGAGTCTTGAATGACTTCACAACAGGATTATGCTGGGTACAGCACATAGAATTGCAAATGGAAGAGACCCTCTTCTTAAAATGGTCAGGAATCACGAGGAAGTAGGCAAAGGAGCATTTCTGTACAAATCAGCGGAGGAGGCTGCTGAAACAC
>NC_046658.1:138325188-138334605 GCF_010883055.1 Belonocnema kinseyi | reverse complement strand
GTATAAAAATATACAAGATTGTTTAACCATCAACAAAGATTAGCTTTTATGATTTTTAGATATAATATACGCTCGAAGTTATAAACCGCACGTGTTGGAGTCATAAAACATTACGCAAGACATAAATTTATGTCTGCAAGTCATAAATACTTGTCTCCAAGACATAAAATAAAGTCTGGCTCCGCCTCAAAACTGATACATGCTCAAGTCGAACTCTTCGACTTCAGCATGTCTTGATTGGGGGCAATTTAAGTTGAACTCAAGTCGAATCATTTTTATTCGGATTAGGAGGTTGAGTTTCTCAAACTTTTGTAGCTATTTTCAAAAGCGAAAAGTCATCTTTTAGACTTTTTCACCTATTCTAAGCCTTCTTTGTCCAACAGTGGAATTTTCGATTTATACATAGCGCGTTACAGTGAGTAAAACATTGTTCGCATGGAAAACTTTGGTCGAAAAACGTTATAGGGAATTGAGGGTAACATTTCTTAGCTAACAATTTTTACCATTGCTCTAAAAGGGAAAAAGATTTGAGCCCAGAAAAAATTGCCACCTCCCGTTTTTAACTAATTGAGGAGTTCAACTCGCCGTAAGTAATTCGTTTATTAACTAATTAACAAATTTCTTTTTGAAATTTATTCCTGACACTCTAGCGGAGGCTATAGTGTTCAAAAAGGGTAAAAAGTTAATTTCTAATGTTTCATTTTTTTAATCCGAATGAAAAAACACGTTTTTAGACTTTCACATTAAAAAAGTGAGCGAGGAAGTTTGAGTTACGACAAACTTCAGGCAAACGAATTTTCCGCCAATGTATTGGCCAACTTTTTAAAAAATCTCAATTCCATTTGATTTTTAGTTCCATAATTACAGCGAATTTATTACGAGTTCGCGACGCGACACCACAGGATTTTTCGGTGTCCCCTGAAAAATCCTATGGTGTAGCGTCGCGAGCACGTAATAAACTCGCCGTAATTATGGAACTAAAAATCAAATGAAATTGAGATTTTCCAAAAAGTTGGCCAATACATTGGCGGAAAATTCGTTCGCTTGAAGTTTGTCGTAACTCAAACTTCCTTGCTCACTTTTTTATTGCGAAAGTCTAAAAACGTGGTTTTTCATTCGGATTAAAAAAATGAAACATTAAAAATTAACTTTTCAACCTTTTCGGACATTGTAGCCTCCTCTAGAGTGTCACGAATAAATCTCAAAAAGAAATTTGTTAATTAGTTGATAAACGAATTACTTACGGCGAGTTGAATGTGAAAAAACATGTTTTTTTCAATTAAAAAATAAGTCAGTTTTTATTTATTTACTGGAAAATACGCAGCTCGAGGGAAAAGCTGTAAATGGAGACTCAGGTTCATTTTTCAAGTGCTATCTAACTATATTTTTGGTTTTTTTAAATTTCGAATTTCACTTTTGATACCTGACGTCACAGTCTGGACAATACTTTTACTCGTTCTCGAGCGCCTGTCGCCTTTTTGTCCAGAACTCCTCAATTGATTATTAGTCATTCAACACAGTAGGTATGAAAAATTGCAGGTGTGCAAATTACAATAACTTATTTTTCTTAATAAAAATGTGTTCGCTGTTCTTTCGTCGAATTAAAATTTTATGCTGTTATTTGCGAAAGACAAATTTAACCCTTACTTCTATGGTGGAAAGGGTGCAAGGGGATGATAGCTGAAATTTAGATTTAAATTTTCTATATGGCACCCTAACTATAGAAAAAAATGTTGTTCTCCAGCACCGCCTAGTGAAGTTAAGAAAAAATATTTTTTATTGTACTGTAATTATTGATAATTGTTTATTAAAATAAGTCGTTCGACCCATCCAACCATAAGTTGAAGATTTACTACTGGCGCAACTACCATTTTGAAATTTCAGTTAAAAATAAATCAAACGGTTTGCCATATTAAAACGTTTCGCAATTTATCATTGCACTTATTATTTTTTATTTCATAATTATAATGAAAACTTAATTTTAAATAATAATAGTCTTTCAAATCTTCAGGTTTATTTCGTATTTGAACACTTAACACATATCACATTAAAATACGAAGTGAATAAAAAAGTAATAGTGTCAGAATAATATTATAATTAAGTTTGAATATCTCATATAACAAGCTTGACATCTGCAATATATGTATGAGATAGCAAATACAAGATACTATATAAATCAACGAGGGACTGGAGTAATGAATAGTGACGTTTTTAACTAAATTCTTAATTAATAAATTACTCAAGTTTTCCTACAATTATAAAAAATGAGGATTTGTCGCACTATTATCTTATCTTTGGTGGTTTTCCTCAATTATATTGGTGAATATTATAAAATAATATATCTATATAATCTCTAGTATATTTTCGTCACCTATACGTACACATCAATTTTGGGTACAATCTGCATTATTTTCCAAAATGTCATAGATGCGGAATTCGTATAAATTTCGAAACCATCTGTGCTATGGGTTTAATATAAATTTACATTCGTTATTTTTAGTAGAATTTTTCACAAGTAAAACAAAAGCTACATATCTTATAACAAGAGAATAAAAAATTTAATTTGTGAGTCTTTTTGGCTAAACATTTTTTTGCTGTTCATTTGTTTTCTTATGTTATTATTTTTTCTTATGTTCGACCTAAACGTGAAATTTATGAGTTTCAGTTCAATTTTTAATGAATAAGACAACAATTATGCATCTCGTAAAAAAATAGTCAAAAGCAAAGTTTAAGATTTTTTTTCAGATAAACAATTTTGTGAAATAATATTTTTTCGTTTCTCGCATATCAGAAAAATCTTATTCGTTTCATCTAAAAAGGATGTTTTGTTTTATTTAATTCGGTTTCTTATAATATTATTGTACATTTGTTTTGCTGAAAACAAACTTTCTTTTCAAAGTTAACGATTATAAAAACTAACATTGTAAAAACTTTTTTTCATTTAAGGTTTCCTAAAACGTAGAGGTTTAATAAACTACGCGATTCCCCACATTCAGAGACACATTATTCTTGTGTTATTTAAAAAAAAAAATGTCATACATATTACTTCTGTTACCCAAATTTGGCAGGAAAACAAGATTTGAGATCGAAAGTTAAGTAAAAAAGTGTTTTATCGACTTAGAAAAATAACTTTAGATCATTGCAAAAATATCCTATTTGTAATTTTTCGCTTTTTTGGCGCTTATTAGTTGTGTTGAAAAATAATTTTTTCGTTCTTTTTTTTATCATTGAAAATTAAATGTCTGTATGATTGCAAATCAAATGTGAAATGCGAGAATGTTAAAAAAGACGATATGCAAGAACTATATGATGGAAAATTGGCTGCTTTAAAGATCACTGATATTATAACGTTGAATTTTTAAATTTTCATTTCGATAAATAAATAAAATAAAATTTCATGAATTTTTGGTATTTTGTACCAATGGAGTAATGTGTATGAGATACTAATCTATAGAATTATAACTTATATTTTGTCAGACACACATTTACATCTTTAAAAAAATACAGTATCAAAACTCAACGGTTTAAATATCTATGCATTTTTTGTGTGACAAATAAAATGTTACGAATTTTTGGTTAATGTATATCAATTTGGTGATTTTTTTAACACTTCTTTATAAAAGAAATAATAAAATATATTTAAATTTTGTTATGTGCAACTCATTTTGTAATTTTCTTGATAAATTCAACAGAAGAACAAAAAGAAATTTATATAACGATCACGTTTAAAACATTTTTCGATATCAACAAAAGAATAAACATAGTAGAAAATAGGCAGGTTGCATTTTAACGCCATAGAGTGTCGGAAATAAAATTTGAAGGATTTTCGGCTTTTTTTTACCGATTTCGCGATTTTCTGACATACTCAGATATGAAACTTTGAACGTTTTGACAAAACGATGTTTTTAAAACATATTTTGATATATCTGAATATGGGTCGACAAACATTATTCAGTAAGATTGTGAATCTTTTATAGCTTTTTACATATTTTTTGAGATATCTAAATACGTGTTTTAAAATACCTTCCCATAAACTTGTCATGGTTCTGTAGTTGAGTCTTCAAAAAAAAAAATATAAGATAGGAAAAAAATAGCTACAAAGACATGATTTTTTAATTATCCAACAAACAGGCATTACAATTTAATTTGTTGATATTCAATGTTGTAAATGTTTTGGAGATATGTAAATATGTTCAAGACAATCATTGTTAGCAACAAAAAAAACCAAATAGACTTGCATATATGTCTTTTTCAAAAACAAATTTTCTTATGCGAAAAAATTATGATTTCCGATGTTCTGACAAGTTTCCTAAACAAATTAATGATAAAATCGCTTATAAGTAGGTTAATGTTAAAAATTAACGGATTCATTACGTTAACTTATCGCAATAAGGACCGCTAATTATTTCGTAGGAAATCTAGTCTTGATTTTGCTCTAATATTTTGTTAGTATAGTCTTTCCTACAACTATTTTTCCCGCTGAAATTTTTCTTTCGTTTTTCTCTTAGCACTTATTTTTACTTTATTTTCGCTCTAAGTCGCTGAATTTTATATAATGATTAAAATTATCTACCCAATAAAACTAAAACAGAACTTACGATATATATTAGATATCTGTGTATGTATTTCTATGTGTCAAATAATTTAATTACGAGTTTAATTATTGAGAAAATTAAATAAGTTAGATATTATTTTCAGTAAATCATATCACTCGACCTCTATAAATTAAAGTTTTCTTTTTCAATATTTCTTTAAGACATGACGAAAAATGCTAACCTTCGAATAGTTCGACTTCAGAGTGAATAGCCTCTCGAGTGTAGGAAAGTGCAGAATAATTTTCCAGGATGGTTGTTGCAAAAAATTCAAAGAATGGTTTTTGTATTCCTCTCAAATTTGTGCAAAGAATTTTCAAAATTAAAGGCCAGATCATCGACAATTGTAGTTTAATGATTGTGAATTCTCTGTTGTTAAAACTCCTTTGGTTTTAACGAGCACATTCTCATCACGTGTCTCATGCTTCACATTCGATTTTGTCTCAAATTTGATTCTTTACATTATTTGTTTCACAATTTTTGTTTCTAATTTTGCATGAAATTTTATTCTAAGCTACCCTAAAAAACGCATCAATTCAATCAATTTATATTTTCACAATTCATAACATGCATTGATATTAAAACATACGTATGTTAATTTCCTGGTTTACATAATTAAAAAAGGCCGCATCCCAAAATAAGAAATGAAATATGGTCGGGAATGGAAGCAGTTGACAAGAGGAGGGCGAGAAGCAAGGTGGAAAGAAGGAAAGTGGGAAAGCGTAGGAATGAAGAGGAGAGAGCATATAGGGAAAGGATAAGGGCAATTAAGATGAGGATGAACAGAAGGCAGATAGGAGAAATAATTTAGTAATACGAGTATTGAAGCTAAAGGGCGAGGTAGAAAGGGAGGGGATGTAAGCGCTGCTACTAAGCATACGACGGGTTAAAGGCAAGATAGGAAAAGTTAGGATGGAGGGGAAAAAGGAGACAGAAATGGCGGTGATGGAATTTGGGGAGCTAGGAAGAAAAATTGGGGGCAATGCGTAGCAAAAATATGATAAAGGACAAGAAGGTTTTCATCGATCAAGATTTGATGACAAAGGAAAGGGATGTGCAGAGAATGCTAAATGACAGGGCTAGGAAGAAGAGGAGTGAAGGGTAAGCGGCGAAGGCAGGTTATCAAAACATAAAAATGGATGAGAAACTGTAGGTATGGGATAAGGAGAAGAAGGTGTTAAAGAAAGTGCAGGTGAATTTGTTTCGTGGGAAGAAAGATGAGGATTTCTGTAGGTATATTCAGGAATCTGATGTGACTGGACTAGTAGAGACGTGGATATAGGGAAATTAATGAGATAGAGTAGATTCACAGTTGCCAAGGGATATAGGTGGAAGTTCCAGGAGTCGGTTAGAGGAAAGATGAAATGAAGGGCTAGTGGGAGAATTATAACAGGGGTTAGGAATGTATTAAGAAAAAGAATTCCATGATAAGGGAGACGAGTAGGGCGTACAAATGATAACAGGGAAGACAGAAGGGGTGAATTATAAGTTTGTGACTGTGTACAATAAGGATAGGAAGGAAAGAGTTAAAGAAAGGGTGGAAGACTTACAAGGAGAGAGAGGTGAGGGTATGGTGGTAAGGGTTGGCATTATTCCGAGAATTTGGTGGGAAGAGCGCCTGTACTGGAAAGAATAGAGCTTCAAAAGAAAATCGAAGGGTAGCATAAAAAATAAAGAGGCGGAGATTTGACGTTGATACACTATGTGATCATGAATATGCAAGGGTGGGAGGAGATAGAGAAATTCGCAGTGGAAGGGAGGGTGGTCTAGACCATCAGCCATCCAGTTTGTGAATAAAGGTTGAGGGTGGAGGAAGGCAGGGTGGGGAAGAACGTTCGTTAGGGGAGAGGGTGTCATAGACGAGAAAGGCGGTAGAGAAGTATCAGGAGTAGTAGATCAACGTAACCTTTGAGGGGGACTCGGTGGGCGAGATATGGGAGGATCTAAAAGAGAAAGTGAAAGGGTGTGTGCAAAAGAAGGTATTTATAAATAAAAAGAAAAAAATGGTGAAGCCGTGGTGGAATAAGGAACGTAAAATCCTAAAGAGAAAGATGAATAAGAAGTACAGGAAGCGGAAGGAACCACTGAAAGGGTGATGTACGTAGCAATAAGGAAGGAGTATACGGTGATGTGCGAGAAGAAAGAGCAGGACTACAAAAAAGAGCTAGAAGAGGACCTGAGAAGAGTTAAGACAGAAGAGGACGTGTGAAAGATAATCAATAGTTTTAGAAACCATAGAGTGGGAATAAGTGAGAAGAAAGGGAGTAACAAATGGAAGAAATTTGTTAAAGATTCATTTCAGGGATCAGATATATGAAAAACAGATAAGGAGATTAGAAGTACAAGGGAGGTAGATGAAAAAGAGCTGAATGACGAGGAGATAGATAAGCGGGTAAGGTTCTTGAAAAGAATTTAAGCAGGATGGCTGGACGGGGTAGAGAAGCAAGCGTGGCTGTTTAGCACACAAGAGGTAAGGGAGAGGCTGAAGGAGATAGTGAAAAAAGTATTACATTAACGTTTTGCAGCACGTGATGGATAGAGAACTAACCAAAGAGTGTGCCAAAGTGTACACGATTTTTGTAAATGAAAAACGCTCGTTCCCTTCAGTGGATAGGTGGTGGATGTTGTGGGAGGCCGTTGATGCAAGAGTGCCCGCTTAGCCGAACACTTTTTGTAATTTTAATCGCAGATATGGGAAGTAAGATAGCGGCCGGAATAATCGAAAATTATCGTTTCAAGCCAAATGACACACAAGATGAAAAAAGTCCAAAGAAATAAGAGGTTTCTTTTTAAAAGCTCCACATGATTTTCAGAACAAATTTTCGAATTTTCTTGATAATTCGAAAATTAAAATTTTGATCGCTTAAGAAAAATTAAAAATTCAATTTTGCGGTCAAACTATATCATAGAAAAGAAAATTTAAATTTAAAAAATGAAATTTTTTGAAAAACGACAGAAGATAAGAAAAAAAGACAAAAGTTGTTTGACCAAAAACATCTACAAAATTTTTTTATAATTCTTGTTATAAAAATGTTCAAAAAATTAAAAAATTACTTCTTAGAAAATTCACAATGAAAAACATTCTGTTCTAATCATGAGCAACAACATTTGTACATTTATATGAATAAGCAGCACCAGACCGAGGTACAGATGTAAATATGAGATACATTTGGTATAATAGTTTCGAACATAATCTATAAAAGTTCACATTTTGACAAAATCGAGTGAGAAGCATGAGATACGTGATCATAATGTGTTCGTTAGAGACAAAAAGAGTTTTAACGAAACAGACTTTTTAGTTATAGCTACACATTTTCATAGGTTATCCGTTTCATGTATTATACTTATGAATTCTTTTTGCCCTCCAGTTTGCAAAGAAATTTTTCAGTGCATTCTTGCACCATCCCATTGTCTCTTTAAAAAATTTGGTCCCCTGTTTTTTGTTACAGACTTAAGTTCACAATTCGAGTGTTTACCTAATGGTGAACCTATTCCTTGTGTTCCTCGTTACAGGCCTTCCTATTCTCCTGACAGATATCATTCTCTTGAAAAGTCATTTCCTTCTGCCGAGCCCTCTGTGCCTGTAAAGTCTTTTTTTCCTCCTGCCAAACTTCCTTCTCTAGAAAAGAGTCTTCCTCCAGCCAAACATCTTCCTCGTGTAAGTTCTAGGTCTGGCCCTGTCCGGCTACGGGCTTTACTCAAACTTGGGCAACTTGGACATATTCGTCTTATTCCTTACACGAATCACCACCATCTGTACGAAATTCGAAGTTACACTTTTCCTTTTAATAAACCTATTCGAGTGAAGGTACGAAATAGTGCCTTCGGACCCATGCCAACCGAAGAAGTAAATGTTTTAGCAACATCCACTGGTGACGTGGTTGCAATTATGGATATTAAAGGATTTCTGCGTGGAATATATACCACAAGAACGAGCTTTGAAAAACGTGCAAAAATAAACATGAAGAACAGCAAGGTTGAAGATATGACCCCAGAAGAAATAGAGGAATCTCCCTTAGGCAAAAATAAATCAATTTTTAAGTATTTCAAAATAATAAATTTAGAGGAAATGTCTACGCATCATTCGTTTAATTAGAAAAAATATATAAGCTAGAAAATAATATTGTTTCCAATTCGATGTAGAATTAAAATGTTACAAGAAATTATTAAATCCATTGAAGATTCAATGTCTTATTATTCGTCAATTTCTCAGTCTTTTTGTAAAACAGAGTGACAAAAATTAGATTTTTATTTCAATTAATAAATTCCAACATAATAAATAGTGTCTATGATTTGAAAGACATGATAAACAGGGATTTAAGTAGTCAAATACTGTCACGGTGTGCCCACTCCCATAGAAAAGTGGTGAACAGATTAAAGTAATTGCTGCGTCCCCTAGGTGGCGCTCGTGTGAATTCAGAATTCGAAATGAACCTGAGCAGACGATAACAGTTCTATCGTCTGCTCACGTCTGCTTAAGTTCACTGTAGCTGCAAGAATTATATTTTTTTTGCGTGATGAACTTGGATTCACAACGGATTTTCACCGATAACACAAACTACAAATGGAACCAAATCAAATCGATCATCGATCAAATGCAATAAAATGTTAAAGTCTGTTGGAGTCGTTCTGATAGAACGAACAATCAAACGTTAAAGTCTGTTGGAATCTTTCTGTGATAGCTCGATTGCAATAGACCTAAACATTTTATTGCATTTGATCGATGATAGATTTTATTTTGTTCGATTTTTGGTTTGTTTTATTGGTTCGTTGCTGTAGACAATAGTTCTTGCTACGTTCCCTAGGTGGCGCTGATCTCACATTT
>NC_046658.1:138315690-138325178 GCF_010883055.1 Belonocnema kinseyi | reverse complement strand
TTAGAGTGGACACACCGTGAATACTGTAAATCTCTCTTTCAGTCCTGTACGTGACGGATATCCAGAAAACAAAAATTCATTCACTTGCGTTTAAATAAATTGTGATGATTTCTGAATTGTGTATCTGTTCCTGGAATTCCTGATTACCTTTAATTGATAAGGCTGAAATTGAAATAAGAACAAAAGTATTTAAATGTGCAGCTTTATTTTTCTGAGACCCATTCAGCAGCGATTATAGATGCATATAATCTAATTAAGGAACTTAACTATACATACTAATTCAGCTGTTGCTACTGCTTAATTTAGACAACCCCATACCATAGCTGCAGTTTCTACGGATTTTGGTTTTTAAATGTCTTTTACAATATTGCGACATGACCTGGTGTCCCATATAACTCAGTGGGCACAAAATTTAGCGACATCTTTACGACATTGTCAGATCATACGACTTATTTACAATATCGTAAAGACAACTTATCGTCATCAAAATAGGATGTCGTAAAGTTGCCGTAAAGATGTCGTAACGATGTCGTAAAGACATCGCCAAAGTTTGTGCCCACTGGAAAGACATATTTTGTGACTAAACGATGCCGTCCAGAACCACTTCTTTAACGCGTGCCACCCCTGATTTTCCGCTTGACGTAGTGTCTCGCATTCCTTATCATATCTCTTTGCTGTCAGTTCACTCTTTGTCTCCTTTTTTTAAATGGAAAAGTGTTGGCTTTGTCATCCATATTAGATTTTTGACAAATATAACCATAGTCTTCCTCATCCAAATTAAATGTAGGAATAACTTATAAACGCGAAAATTTTAAAACAGCGTAACTAATAAATAGTGTAATGTTTCGTATGTATGTATAAAAGTTTCGGAAGTATCTGCGTTTTCTCTTACCCGAGCATACGTCACGCCTATGGTAATATTTTGAGTAGTATCACGTCATTTAATCATTAGATGTGAAAATCTCATTCGTGTACAACTATTTCTTTTTAAAAAACTCATATAAATTATGTTTAAAGCAAACTTACCGTTTTTTATTACTGCACCTTGAGGAACTTCGAGAACCTTCTATGACATATAAAAAATAAATACAAAAAAGCTGTTTCACAAATATTTTTCAGGCAATTTTTTTGCGCAACCAAAACTTGTCAAATATCATAGGTTAGATAAAGCCTCTTTCTTTAAAAGTATAAATAGTGTGTCCCGTATATTTTTTAAACGAAAGAAATATGAATATTAACCTTGTATTACTGTTAATAACAATTTCTATACAAAATCGCAAGTTGGAATTGGTTCTTGCTTTTCGTGCTCTATATTGTAATACCTCCCGCTACGTGCTCGATCTTTGTGCACAGACTTTTTAAAACTAAAAGTGAAAGCTTCAACAACAGTAATTTGGTGATTGTGAATTCTCTTTTTTTAAAGCTCCTTTGGCCTTAACAAGCACATTCTCATCATGTATCTCGTGCTTCGCACTCGAGCTTATCCCTGAAATTACATATCATTCCCATAAATGTATATTATTATCATTCATAACTTGCATTGGTATTCAAAGAGGCATAGTTTCATTGCATCCTGTAAAAAATTAGCATTCTTAATAAAAAAAATTTTATCAAACATTTTATTTCAACTTTTATCGTTTTTCCATATAATGAGTTTGCTTATTTCCAGTATTATTTTTATGATTGCAACTTTACTCCTACAGTCTACTGAGCAGACTTACCGTTTTTTAACTTATAAATTATATATATTGTTGATGTTGTTATTGTTGTTTGAAAATGCATTTGTATATTTGAGAATCTTTGAATTGATGTAAAATGGTTGAATGAAAAAATGTAATTTTTGGATTTTACATTATTTTTGATGCTTTTCATAACGTCCGTTGTTTGGCTTGAAAGGTTCATTTTCGTGTGCTTTCTGGAATTTTTTAAATGCTTTAACTCTGGTAATTTTTGGTTTTATGAAAAAACTCATCAGGATAAATTGTTCAACTTTTTAAATAATATAAACATCCGTACAGAAAATTTTTAAGTTTTGAAAAAAGTGGTGCAAGAAATATTCAAAATGTGCTCACTTTTTGATATTTTATCCAAAAAAACTGGCTGACGAACTTGACCTTTAGTTGAGGACATTTAATGTGTGCACCAAATTCCAATTTAAGAGAATAATATTTTCAAAAGTTATTGTAGAAACAGACAGACCTACAGACAGACAGACGAACATACTGACATACAGACAGACACATTCGTAAATGCCTGTTTTTCAGATTCTGCAGGTCTCTAAACGTGGACATTTGACAGAAACTGAGGGGTGGGGAGTGGGGTAAAATTTTAAACAAGTCGAATACCTTCTCTGATGAGAAGAATGTAAAAATGTGATAAATTATTTTCAGAGTTAGCTTAATTTTGAAAAATAAAAGATGAATTTTTACTTCAATATGTTCAATTTCAACAACCTAGTTGAATTTCTAATAAAAAAACTCATTTTACAGCTGATTCACAAACTGATTAATTTTAAACCAAACAGTTGCCAAGGCAGAATTTTTTTTTTAATTAAATAAATATTTTGATAAAATTTTAGGAGAGTGGAAGAGAGTACTGAGAAAACCTGATGATTAAACTGTACTTTATTAATTCGCAAGAATACGAATTATGAACTGAACAAAGTGCATAGGTGGAAAGTCTTCTATTACATTTGTAGATGAGAATTCCCCATTTTTAGTTAAAAGTTTTTGGGTTGAAAAAGCATTTATACATAAAAATGCCGTAGTCTGTTAACATTGTTTGTTTTATTCACCAATAATGCTTTTTAAAAAATAAAAAATTCCTTTTTCTGGCATAAATATACGAGGAAAGAAATTTTTTTCCGTGTATATTTTTTTTACCCGTGTAATTTCAAAAAAAAAAACTGTTGGTCTCAGAAAGACCTGTAAACAATATTTTGACTATTCTTTGATAAGCTGCAAAAATAATTTTGAAAAGTTTCACAACATGATGTTGGTAATGCAGCATAAATTTTTTTTTCGCACGGAAAGGCTGACAATAAGGATATCCTTATTTTCCTTAAAATGGTTCATCGGAAGGGAAAACGTATCTTTAAAGTTCAAACACTCGGCGCGGATTACTATTGGTTTAACATTATCCTTTTCTAGTCAGGGATCGATTTTTGTGTTTCCTAATCCTATTCAGCTTAATTATGGGCCTTCAAAATTCAATAATTTTGGCAAACTTCTTTCCTTTATGGGCTGTAAAATCTGTATTTGTTAAAAATTCATCCTACTGGTAAAAAATGTATCATTTTATGTGAAAATTCATATCAGTTACAAATTCCACTTTCTTGTTGATAATTCATTAAGTCATTAAGAAATCCAGAAATCTTAAAACTATGAATGTGGCAGTCTCAATCGAATTCGTATAGAGAGTGCTGAGATTTCTTTTAGATTGATGAGAATGTCCAGATTTTCAAATTTTTTCGAGATCGGAACTCTCGAGGAGAATTCAGACTTTTCTAAGCTCTGTGGCATTCAAATGGAGTCGGCCGTTAGTTCGACTCAGAGCGACAGCGTGTGCATCACGAGCATGTGAAGTGTTTTCAGCGCAGCATTCTGAGATTTATCAGTGACTAGCCCCTCGGGTAAAAATTCATGTATTTTGTTCAAAATGTGTTATTTCTGGTAGAACATTAATCCTCTTGCTCAAAAACGCATTTTTGGTTTAAAAATTGATAAGTTTGTTGAAAATTTATTCATGTTTTGTTAAAAATGATTTTTTGGTCTCATAATTCAACTATCTTATGTATGGTTAGAACTTTATCCTGTTTATTGGGTAATTAGTAAACTTGTCTTTTTTGATAGAAATTAATCAAGTCTGTCCAGCAGACGAAGTCAAAATGGCAAAAATAATTTTGTAAAATTTATTATAATAATTAAACAAAAAGATTTGACTACTTGAGATACGCGGTTTAATTATAAAAGATAGTCGTTTTGAGTATCCGGGATAGTTGTTTTGACTAACAGAGATAATTATTTTGACTATTTGAACATAATAGATTTAACTATTTTCTAAATTGCACCTGAATATTCTTGGATTTTTAAGTTGACACTCTGAAATAATCTAGTACACACTCCGAGTATCGTAAACTTGACACTATGAGATAGTGAATCTAGCCTGCAAATTTTCACACTCCGTGGATGGTACGCTCAAACATCTAGGGAACTGTCCCATAGTTAGAACTCAAATATAGTCAGTCTGACACTCTAGATGTTCGGGCTGACCATCAATTTTTCTCCATGCAGAGTATTGTGAATCACCAATTGTCGATAGCGCGTGCTATCTTGATTCTACAAATTCAGCGACCCTAAAACGTAAAAGATAGCTGGTTTCTTTGCCAAAACCTTTCTTTTTTTTCAATCTAATTTTTAAATAACCTTGATTCTGACCTGATGGAGACAAAAAGACTTTGAATTTAGATTTAGTGACCCCAAATACATACAAGAATAGTAGTATTCTCCACCTAAACGTTTCCCCCATTTGACCTTGGAATGACTTCGAGTCTGATTTGGACCTGATATCAACATTTCTTTCCATTTTGAACTTGAAATGGCCTTGATCCTGACCTTACGGGATCGAAAAGATCCCGGATTCGGATTTAGCGACCTCTAAAACGGTTAGATATTACGGTCTTGGCTGATGCGCAATCATTGATAAAAATTGTAGCTTTCTCCGCCTAAACGGTTTTTTTTAACTCAATTTGACCTTGAAATAACCTTGACACTAATTTGATATGATTAAACAGACCCCAGATTAAAATTAAGTAAATCCAAAAACGTAAAAATACGGTGGCCTAGTCTGATGCACAGAACAATTTTATTGTCGTTCTCTAATTATAGTGAAATTTGTTCAATTCGTGTTTACTGTGTCCTGCTCGGTAGATGGTTTCCAGCATTACGTATTGATTGCAATACCGGTAGGACGCTAAATTTGCCCTAACCGTTTTAGATTTAAACTTAATGAAAAATACATATATACAATTAAATCGTACTAAAGATAAAATCCATAAATTGTGGATTCACTCAAGAAATAGGTGATGGCGTATCTTTTAATGATTTTGAATAATTCAAAAATTACAAAGTGATACTTGCCTTTCTTTAAATTTTGATAGGAGATTTGTAAATTATTCTCAACACTTCCATTCTTTCTCACATTTTTACAGTGGCGATTACATCTTTTAAAATCATTTAATGATAAACGCTATTTATACGGGAATCATGACCTTCTAGTGGGCAAAAAACTACAAAAATCCCAAGAGCGTTCTTGGAACGTTTTTAGGACGTCCCATCTCAATCCAATCAACGTTTCTAAGACGTCAAATTTCCAAAAGATGATCTAAAGATATCTTAAAGACATGGACGTTCTCTGGACATCTTTCGTACTAACAATAGACGTTTTAAGATGATCCCTAGTATGTGCAAAATGTATGTTATAAAAGACGACTTAAGGATTTACAAAAGACGTCTCAAGGACGTCTTTCTTTTTTTTGCCCACTGGGCTCCCAGACTTTTCGATTACAATGGTAAGCTTAACCTATACCTTCAAGAAAAATAATGCAAATTTTCTTACGAATCCTCATATAAAATTTCCATGGTTGATTTAATCAAAAACATGTTTCACAGAATGACCTAACTTTAAAATTCGCCCGAAAAAAAGATTCAGTAATAACTTCTCAAATAACATAAAATTTAAATAACGCAATTCTGCCTTAAATGACTCTAGGGCACGATTTCATAGAACGCAATTTTACTGAGAATACGCACGAAGGTCTCTAATAGAATCCATTAAACAGACAAAGCATTCCTGGGCCCACAGCTTGTTAGAGAATAATTGGATTTCTGGGTCTTTAGGATTAGGAACCTATTTTGATAACAGTGCTTTCATTTCTCTTTTACTCACATTCAACCTTCGGTCAACGATCGCCCATGGAAATAATCGAACACGTGGCTGGAAAAATTATATTTGACGAGTATGAATTATAGTTAGAAATTCGTACATGCACTATGCAAGGTGGGCATATCAATTAGTCTAATAGAAACTGTAGCGTGAATACATGAAAAAACTTAAATTTGAGTTTTTGAGGCATAGGCTAATCAGAAGTTGTAAAATTTCATCGGCGTTCTAACCTGATTGATATATTTATAAACTTGATCGAAATTTTATCCGAAAGGATTCTGTTACGTATTCAATCTGAATTAATTTCTGGAGAGTCCAAACTGTTTTATGCGAAATAAAATTCAAAAAGTTGCCCTTAATTTGAATCAAGCTGGAGACAATATGCCGCAGCAAAAAATATTGACTCGAAAGACGTCCAAACAGATGCTGAACTTGGGGGTGTCATTTGTTCAGAGAGTTGGAGAAGTTAAACAGCTTCAAACTCTTTATGAAAAATTAATCAGAGTAGGTGCCGCGCGCCAACTAAAAAGGTTTTTAATCATTTTAGCTGTAAGTTAAGTAATGCGAAATCTCCTTATCGCATACTTTTTATCTCCTACTCATCCATCTTTCGTCCAAAATTCAACCCCTCCCATATTTCGCTTCAGGAATACGAAATCTGAAAAATTAACCAAAGAATGTGGCAAAGGCCTACAAGAAAAACATTTTTCTGAAATATTTAATAGTTATACTTTTCTTTCTGCAGATTATGATAATAATAATAAAGTGAAAATATGTAACCCAAAAATAAATAATTAAGTGTTACATAATTATTAGGGAAATTCAGCGTTTAAATGAAAAAATAATATAATGTCTACCATGAAGAAAATTTGAAAAGTTGAAAAACAAATATACTCGAACCTGAAATTATAAACGGTTTCAGACATCTTTTGCCGTCTGCTTGTTCACAAGTAAAGAGATGCCAAAAGTAAACAGTGAGTATTATGTGAACCTTTTCTAATATTGCGCAATATCCGATCGTGAGAATCCGCGCACTGCCCCTTGGCCATAAGGCTGCTGGTGTTTCACATATCGTTGAGCAACTATCTCTCTCTCTCTCTCTATCCCGCGTGCTCCGAAACCGCTGCGGCAGCAATTTTTGGAAGGGCATAAACTCGGCGACGGTAATTTGAGGTTTCAGTAAGTCTTCAATCACTTTCAGAGAAACTCTCAAGGTTACTTTTTATCACCATTGAGTGCTTATTCACTAATGTCGTGATAGCTACTCCATGGCAATAGCAAACTAAATAATAATAATAAAGACTTCATTTGAATATTATATTTGTGTTGTGGTTAAAAAATAAGTTTAATGCTGTGGAATTTCTTCCTAGCTACTCTTATAGGATGGTTTTCCCGATGTAAAAATTATAAATGAATTAATATAACCCTGTATTTTTAACCTATAATATTTTTGTGCGGGAATAACAAAGACCTAGGTTTTTTTTACTTTCGGGAAAAAGGTTCTGTTAAATTTGTTAAAAATTCAAACTTTAGAATTAATGGTGTGGAGAACTGTGGATTAAATTTGTCTTACTTTTACTACTAAAAAATTCTTCGAGATTGGATGAGTGGTGCTCAATCGAGTTTCATCGATAAACTCTTGCGTCAATTCGAAAACCACGCCACTTTTCATGTTTATACCCGCCCTTTTTCCACTGTCATTATATATTCCACGAAGACAATTACGTTCTAATATTGCTATGATGTCGCGAGTGGATGTAACCAAAACATATCTTTCTCCAGTTGGCATGGGCAAAAAGTTGTGAGCACCTGCTCCACGCAACTTAATTGATTTGTTGGCAGGAAATGTGTACCTTCGAACATCGAATTCGCGGCTCAGACTGGCGTGTGGAATAAGCCGAATTTATCCAAGTTCTTCCATTTTTAATCCAAATATTAGTACTGGGCGACGCCTGTCAGAAGAAGACGTGACATGAAGAGCAAGATCTGCAGGAGAAGGGGGCCTGGCTGGAGAACGACGTCCGTCGCTAGAATAAGAAGGCATGTAACTAGGAAGATTAGGAATAGGGTCGACATTAGGAAAACATTGGAAACTCGGCTCTGAAAAAAACAGAAAATCGCATTTATCTTATGGTAAATTTAATCAGCTAGTGTAGGGAAGAGCCCGTGGAATTGAAAGAAATAGATTGCGAAAGAACTGCTAGTCATCCCTTTCACTTTTACGGGCAATATTGTAAGGCAAGTTTAACAGCATTGAGCTATATTAGCCTTGATAAAGTTTATTGAAATTAACCAAAATTTATTTATGCAAACTATTAAGCTTCAGTACCAGTCTGTTGAAAAATTTATGTAGGATTTTTCAGAGATACGCGACTAAAGCTTTATGCAGTATCCGTTTATAAATTTCAGTAAACAGGAACAAAAATTTTAGGGATAAAAAATGCATAAAGCTTTAGTCACATGTTTTAGAAAATTTTTTTAATCGCGGGAAATGAAATAATATTAGAGTTAAATATAAACTTGTGCATCTGATAAGAGAAGACTTTCATTTGTGTTTTTATGTGTTTTTTTGTGTTTTTCGAAATTTCAGGAAAGGCAATATAGAAAACCATTATCAGGAAATCAGCATAGATCGAAATAACGTTAAGACCTCAAAAACATTGATGCAAAGAATGAAACAATTACGAAAGAGTTTTTTTTATTTAACGTAGAATTTTAAATTATTTCAACGGACTTCTCAGATTTTAAGGAATTATAAGGAGTTTTCAAGGTTTTAGAGTATTATTTTAGATTTTAACATATTTCAGAAGATTTTACAATATTTTAAGGCTTTTATTGAATTTAAAATACTTTACATATTTAAAGCAATTTCTAGAGATTTCTAAAAATTTTAACAGATTTCAAAGACTTTAATGGCTTCAAAATTTTAGAGATTATGCACTTTAATTTGAAAAAATTATGTTTATATTGTATAGAAATATCTCACGAAACAAAGTGTTTTTATAAGGGAAAAACACGAAAGAAAATGTATTGATAAAAAAGTAAAATTCCGGTACGATATACTTTTGAGAATATTTTTTATAGCATTAATAATAAGGTTCCCTGTGAGCACAATATTTATTGATGCAAGAACATAATAATAGTTTTAAACTGTTAATATAAAACCTGGTATAAGTCAAAATTTTGGTTATCAAAGTTTATTTGTACAATACCTACCTTCATGATTAGCACTTTCGTTAGTCGTCCCAAAATTTTTCAGAAAGTCTCTTGTTTTTGGCCGCATACCTGATGACATTTCTGTGATAAGATCAAAACACTCATGAATTTATAATTTAAAAAAGGTATTAAAGATAGTTAAATCGCGATTTGATGAGTCCATTTCATTTCCCGTAAGTCAGTTACAACGTAAATTATAAAATAAATGTTTGTCAAGTCACTCTAAAAGATATCTACCAGGTGTATACATATGAAACCGGTATTTTTTCAAGAAAAAAACACATTTATTTCAAGAGAATGATAACAAATATTTTATTCAAAGTATGCGC
>NC_046658.1:138305839-138315590 GCF_010883055.1 Belonocnema kinseyi | reverse complement strand
TATGCCAATTAGCACAAATGGTAAGTTCCGACAGTGCCTACAAGTGTGCCTACTGGCCGCTAAATGGCAATACCGGTTTCATATGTATACACCTGGTACATTTTTTTAATTAAATTAATTAGAAACCCTTGACTAAAAAATTTTGTGAAAGAACGCAATTGTGTAAAAAAAATTTATCACCAAGCAATTATTTATTAATATACTAAAAATATAGATTTACATACTCAGGTTCCATTCCACCAACCGTGATTAAATCTATAAAAATTCATTGTGAAACGTTTCGGAAGTTATTAATGATTAAGTTTTGAATTAAAAATAATCATGAATATAATCAAAGATGGTGGAATCCACCTTTAATTTATTTCACCTTATTTCGAAGTCGCAATACAAAGATAGAGAGATAGTTTTAATCGATAATGTAGAAAAATTCTATTTATGCCATTTAGGCTTCGGAACTTTAAAAAAGTGGTATGAACTTCACATGTCCGCTTCCGGCCTCAGAATTTGCCCTAGACCCCACAATTATCCCCTAGCCTAAGGGAAGAGTCGCTAAGTTGGAATCCAACAATATATTTTCTCTACAGTGCCTCTGTATTCCCCTAGCCTAGGGAAAAAGTGAAAAAATGAGTAAATATTGAGGTTTCACAAAGGCTTAATTTCTGTATGGAAAAGCTTTCCGTATTTAAAGTTGCTAAATTTATATCTGATATTAGAATTTTTCTACTGTACCTTAGAACTTCCCTAGCCTAGGGAAAAAAGTAAAACAGTGAGAAAAATTAAAGGTTTCAAAGAGGTTTTACTTTTCCACAGGAAGCTAGTGTCACAGAATTCCCCCAGCCTAGGGAAATAGTGAACCATTGAGGTCCACTCTCAATGCTCAACGTCCCATTGATACACTCTTTTCCCTAGGCTGGGCGAATTCTGAGACAATGTAGAATAATTGTGATGCTAGTTTTTAATTCAGCTACTCAAAATATGAAGAGATACCATCTTCCCCGTGCAAAAATAAAACCTTCGCGTAACTTCTAGTTTTTCCACTTTTCTACTTTTTCCCCTAGGCTAGGGAAATTCTGAGGTACTATGGACAGATTTCAAAATCAGATATAAACTTAGCAACTCAAAATATGATAATATATATTAGCTTTTCTGTGCAAAAATAAAGTTTTGGTAAAACTTTAAACTTTACTGTGTCTTCCAACGTTCCCGTAACCTAGAGGAATTCTGAGGCACTGTAGAAAAATTGTTAAGTCAGATATGAATTCAAGAAATGAAAACGCGGAAACATCGGCTTTTCCGTACAAATTTTAAGCTTTCGTGAAACCTGCGTATTTGCTCAGTTTTCTACTTTTGACCCCAGGCTAGGCGAATTTGGAGGTTCTGTAGAAAAATTATAATATTGGAGTCAAACTTAAAGACTCGAAATACGTATAAACCACATCATTTCATTAACTTTCCCACAGATCAATACTATTTTAACGGAGCCTACAACTTTGAAGATTTTACACTTTTTCTCGAGGCTAGGGGTATATTGTGGCTTCTAGAGTAAATTCTAATGCCGGATTTGGATTCAGCGGCTTAAAATAATCCATAAGGATAACCTAGACAGATGTAAGCTTTAAGCCACTTTTTTGTGGGCTTTTGTAATTGTTTTTTATTACGGAGTTTAAATAGCGTGTTACATTAATTAATCTATAATAGATATGTTCTAATATAATTAATTAAATATATAATATTTATATTCTTTTAATTGTTTCTTACCTATATAATTAAAAATAACGTCAAACATTAAGACAAGAGTATAGAGGATCCACATTTTTGCAAAATGTAGTAAAAACTAATGAACGCAGAATTTTTATATTGGCGTAACTAAAGAATATTCTGATGTTTTGTTTACATATACTGTTCTCAGTTAATTGCGTTTTTCTCTTCCCTAGAATAAATCATGTACATGGGCAATTTTATGACTTGGTAACATAATTTATTTTAATTGTTAGTAGACAATTTATTTCGTGCAAGTTAAATTCTCGCACGTGTATAATTATTTTAGCCTTAGAAACTTCGACAAATTATTTTCAAGGAAAAAATATTCATTTTTCATTCTTCTACATAGAGAAGCTTGAAGAACTTACTATAATTTATATAGAGCAAATATAAAATCGTTGTTTCTCAAATATTTTTTTAGTAAAGTATTTCACGCGTTTAAAATTTATCTAAGATTAAATAGATATAGTATTAGTATATTTAGAGGATTCCAAAAACTAAAGAAATATAATTTGTAAATCCAATTTAATTAATCCCACGGATTTTTAACAAGAAAATGTTAGATTTCTACCAAAAGATATGACTATATATTTAAATAAATGCATTTTAACCAGCTAGTTGGATTTTTGACTAAAAAAGAACAATTTTCAACCACAAATAGAATAATTAAATTTTCCTAAAACGATTTCTTTTAACCAGAACAAATACGATTTTTAAAAATATGAGAGAAAACAAAGTTTTCGACTCATTTTCTTAGTCTTAAGATCATTTTTAGATGCAAAGTAATAAAAATAAATCGAGTTTATATTCCCTTTTTATTGACGCTTCGGCCTCATCTGTGTGCCTTCAACTGAACAAAAATCTGTTATAAGAGTATAATTAATCATTAAATATAAAAAATGAAAAAATATAAATTACATACAAAAGGATAAATAAGAAGTATAAAAAAAATTTTACCCTGGAGGTAATTTTCAGAGTCAATCATATTATAGTTAAAAGAGAACGTCAAAATTTAAAAAAATCGTTGTAAGTCGGTCCATTGTGTACAGTAAAGGTATTGTGAAACTGTAGAAATCCAAAAAATTTCCCAAAATTCTCAAAAGACTTCAGATTTTAGCATTTAAAAATGTTGTAAACAGCTAATAAATTGGCGTGGCGTAAACAACAAGTGAATGATGATAAGAGCAAAAAAGTTGTAGTCATAGATAGAAAATATCAATTCCAAATAAAAAGCGTGCCAAATACATTGGCAATTTAAATTAATCGATTATGCTATTGTAATATTGATTCACGTTAAGAATATCGGTTTTTAAATTAATAGATACTTTTATGTATTTATTTATAAAAATTGATTCCAGATTTTTTCTTTTATAAGAGTTATTTGAAATTTTAGTTAAATTTGTATATACTTATAATTTTTCTTTTATAACGACCAAAACTGAATCCACAGGAATTTTAGCAAACATAGATACAATATCTAGTAAAACAAGTGAATGTGAATTAGGAAATTTAACATTTTTAATTTGAACATGCGACGCTTACAATTTATAACGTAACTTTCAAACCTTAAATAAATAAAATTCTAACACTGACAAACGACTCCGAATGCAAAATTTAATTTTAATTCTAAAAGACAATGTAGTAATTGACTTCAAAATTTAATAACGGTTTGGCCAACATGTAGATTTAAAAGTTGCCTGATAATGATAGTGGCCCGCCATCGAAACCTCGAATGTTTATTGCGTGTAACAATAAAGTCTGAAGGATTCATTGAATAATGTACAATTCATTTCCAGTAGGAAAAGTGAAATTCTTCACAGCACAAAAAAAAATAATAAAGAAGGAGACTTTGAATGAGAATCGGGGGAAACATGAAAAGCAAAAGAAAAAGTTAACAGACAATTTGCAAAAATGATTACAAGATCATTGCAGATTACTGCCCTATTCGGTATCTCATTATAAACATAAGACATCAAAGTTATTTTATTACTACCAATCTGATTTAAATATAACAACATTTTACTCATTGTTCCTGGATTGTTATTCTTTAGTTACAGGCATTTAGAAAAAAAAAACATTTAGAAAAACACGAACTGACGTATCCAAAATCTAATACGAGAAGGAGAACGAAAGATTTTAGAAAAGATTTTATAGAACACGAAGAAAGTAAAGATATTTATTTACTGTGAAAAACGAGAATGTTATTAGAAAAAGATGTTCTGTGCATTGCGTTCGATTATCGTAAAAATTTTCCTTTGGTTAAGCATCCTGTTAATGATCAATTTTATTAAAGATTAATATGGTTAAACATATTAAATGTGCAAGTTTTTTATGACGGAAAACAAAGCTACAAATTCCCTATCTTACAAGCGTAATAGTTTATCACGTGTTATCGAAAAAGAACTGAAGCTGGCGCGTTACAATAACATTTAATTATTTTATCATTTTTGCGGAGACAAAATAAAAACTATCAATTCATGTCTTTCTTATCACTATTTTCGAAAATTTTTTTAATAAACATGACTCATTTATTCCCTGTTCAAGAACACTCGTTTTATTAGTGCGATAGGAATTTTGGAATAAATGGAATGAGAAAAAAGGATTTTGATAGCATTTTTTACTGAAAGTTAGACTCAGAGCAATTCGGTAGTGAATACATTGTAAATCTCGAAGTCCGCGTTCGACTTGACGGACGTGGTTTCACTGATCATGGTTCCCCTCAACCATCCAAAAAGAATAGAGTGGAACCGGGAAAGTAAATATTTTAGTCGCAAATACCTTGCACAACGTTGATAGATTTATATATAGGTTTGAGTTGCTTTTTACAAAACAGGGTGATCGCTGAAGAGGTGCGATGGGTCGGCGGGAAAATGTTCATTTTCCCTGACCCATGCCTTCTCTCTTCTGTATTTGCCTGATTGATCCGGGACGCTTTCTGTCTGCTTATCCAATCTCCTTCTTCAGGTAATACTGTAGCAGTCTAGCAAGTCATTCTTGAGTTGATTTGTCCACCAATTGTGGGTCTTTCGCGAAATTGTAGTCTTTTTTCCATCTCAATTATTTTTAGCACCCGAACTTTAAAATGATCGACACTGTTCGCCGATACATTGTCCGGTTCTCTGCGCGTTCGATCGCTTTTATCCGGATCTATAATTTTCTAATGTTTTGGTAGTGTCATAATTGTTCTCACAAGAGGGTAGGGAAATAATTTTTTCATCCCGTCGCCCAATATCCCAGAGTAAGAGTAACTATTTGAGATTCCTCATCCAGATGCTATTTAGCTATCGGCAAGGTTTTCACGTCTCCGATTGAGGGTTACTTCATGGGGACTATCCCTGGGAAATTCTTGGTGACTGCTTATTATAATAAGTCTTAGTAGATAGACCCTCTGTTCGCAATCGAAGGAGGCAACCGAATGTAATGTTTAATAAGACTTGTCCAACCTAAATAATTATAGGCCAAAAAATTGTTTAAACACGGTCTACAACATCTTTGTGGCTATCCTAAACGTCCTGATTGTTAAAAGAAATGAGCCTGCATGCAAATAAATGTATGAACAACGTAGCTCGAAAAAGGCTGAAGTGGGCTACCGAGAGAAACTGCTAATCGACCGATCTTGGAAAGCTTGAAGTTTCATTCGCATAGTGAGATTCATGATACCTCTTTGAAAAACTAGAATTACTATTTTATCCGGAAATGATCCTGTGAGAACAAAGAAAGTCACCTTTCCGACGGACGTATTTCAGCGCAACACCGCGAGCCTTTGATCTTTTGCCTGACACTTTTGCCGCTATCTCTCGCACTACTCAATTCTTCTAAACACCTCTATGGTGACACTGATCTTCGCAAGCATAAGGCCAGTTATGTATTTTATATAGATGACCTGAATATTTATGCTTATAGGTCAAAGGAACTTATGAGTGCTTTAAATTTCGTCGTGGGGTACACAGAATATATTGGTATGGACTTTAGATTGAACATGTGTGTCAAGAATTATCAGAAGCAAGGACGTTTTACTAAAGTTCCCAATGATTCAGGACGTAACATCAGTCCCATTCTTACTTAGAAACCGAATGCATCGAAAACAAGGAGTCCTTAAAAAATATGCAGGAGAAAAACTGGTCGGACTTAAAGAGGGCTATTTAGTGAAACACCTGTATTTTTAGCCTTGGGTCTGTTTTGAGCTCTATCAGGCTCAAGTCTATTTTTTAAAATAACAACGCCTATTTTTATATTACAGATCAAATTAAAGCTACAGCGTGTAAATCCTGTCAATTAAGACAAGATCAGTGAACATCTCGGATAATTAAGGTATGGTCAGTAAACAATCCGGCAAATTGAGGAAAGATCAATGAACTACCTAGCCAATACACAATAAGATACAATTTAAAAAAAATGGCAAGTCAAGATTTCATTTCATTTGTATGAATTGTAATTTTATTCTCAATAAAGAAAATCCTGAATTTGTAACCCATTTCAAAATTCAACTTCGAGGTCCTTTTTCCAATGTCACAACATATGGTCTTCTTTGAGCCTGCCAACATTTTTGTCAAACATTTTTTCCGAAAAGTTCCTGTTTTCGAGATGCTGCAGTGTCTCAATTAAAATGGGACGCCCTGAGTAAATATTTAACGAGATCTTTTCAATCACTATTACTTTAACAATTTGATCACAGAAGTAATTAAATCACATCTTATTATGTATTTTTCTGTTTACGATATTTTTAATTTCTTATAATACTAAAAATAATTAAGATCGTATCTCAAAAAGGCACTCCACTCTACCAATTGATATTCTGGAATATTCACTGGGGATCCTCAGGTTCATAGACTCTTCAGAGAATATTATCCGCAGGTACTCAGGTAGATATTTTTAAAGATCCAGGTAGGTCGTGTAAATACATAAAATACATACAATTTCATGCAAATGTTTGGGTAAATATCTACATTTTTGTTCAACGGCCGCCATTTTGTCAAACATAATTATTTAAAAAAACTTTTAGTTCACAAAGGAACTATGACTATAAACTTGAAAAACTTTTTTGTTTTCTGTCTCAGACGAATTTGTGAGAAACTAGAATGGCAGCAATTTAGCATCTCCCAACTGAACTTGTTAGACATCCGCCCTCATCATTAAAAATTTAGTGAATATTAATGGCTGAAAAAAATTTATTTTTAAGTTCAAAAGTGCATGAATAAATCACAGTAATTTTGGAAAGATTCATTATATTTTTTATCCCCAGAAAATACCAAAATTTACCCCTATCTTTGGAGTGTTACATGGGCCGTCTCCTCAAAATGTTCTTTTCAAACTAAAAATAAGAATTCGATCATAAATAAAAAGCGTAGAGAATATTTCAACAGAGTAGCCGACCCTGACTAAGCGTCGTTTGTTAAGCTTTCAGATTAAAATTTATAAATAGATTTTTTTAATTTCAGAGTTAACAGCCTAAAACATAATAATTCGGAATCTACGGTTTTCGATTATACAAGTGAGTACCAAAGGATATTTTTATTCACACAGTATGCACTTAATAAATTTTTATTTTTATCAAGATTCATTAATATCGGTCTAATAAATATTTATATAAGTTAAAGTCACATTATTCATAATAAATAATACAAATGTAATTTTTTAGCATTTCAAATTGCGCGCGAACAGCAACGAATCAGAGACTGAGCGCGAAGCATGCGTAGAAGAGTTCGAGGGATTACACCACGAGGTAGGACCCTCTGGGCAGTAGAAATGCTGCGGCTTTTCATCTGTGGAAGTTAAATGATAATATGTTTCTCACGCAGTTTTTTTCATATCCTCAATTTATTATATATTTCTTAAAATTGGCATTCTATAATAAATACACCAAACTCTCGCTTTCATTCAAGTGTCGGGGGTTGCCTTCAAATGGCCTTGGACTGATTTCGGGGAGACAGAAACGTAAACAGTGAGGGCCATCTGACTCGTTTCCAATTGGAAATCGAGAGTTTGGTGCACTAAGTTTTATTATTAACTTATTATTTAATGAAAGGTGCTTGACTTTTTCAGCCTTACTAATAGCTGAATCTTTTTTCGATCTGCATTTTTTCGGCTTCGGTCCTTCTACTTCTGCTTCATATTTCCTTTTTCTTTTAGCCTCTTTTTCTTCAGCACCTTGAACTTGTTTTTTGGCCTTTGTCAATTGTGTAAGTGCTTTTTTCGCTGTCTTTACACGCCTATACATTCGTTTTTACATGTAAAACGTGCTCGTTTTTTCGATCACAGGATAGGCGCTATAAACATCAGCTTGCAATCAATTTTTAAAAGTTTTTGAATCACCTTCATCTATGTATTTTTTTGTGATTCACACCGAATTATTCAACCGATCGCTTAAACATTTCAGTCACACTGTCAACCTCCGTTTTGCCTGAACTTGCTTCGTGGTTTGCCGTACATCCGTCCATGTGATTTTCGTACCATTCCAAGTAATCGTCTTATTCTTCTCTGCCTAATCACTTTTCACATGGTTTGCACACTTTCGATTTGACTATTACACTCGCAATTTTATTTGTATACTTTCCAATTAAAGAAACAAATCCCAAAAGTCATGTGAATCCACTCTTCGCCCACGAATCATCGCCAACAACTGTTAACTCGCCTTTAGTGCAGCCTTTTTTACCTTTTTCTTCTTTCCCTTTTTTTACTGCTTTTTTAATAACCAGTTGTAATAACCAGTTTCAGTGATTCCAGTGCCTAACTCAATCAGGAACAAAAAATATTCATGCCTGCTAAAACAATGCCAAGCAGCCAAATAGCAAAAGTAAGCCTCCTATTCACTCCAAATGCATTTCTAACCTTCGGAAAAGAGGAAATTGAAAAGTCTTCCTTACAATTGCATTTCAAACAAAAATTAAATACACTTTAAAATTGATTGTAATGCAGTGAACACTAAACTAAAACTCAGCAACATATAAGTCTGTAAATAATAATAATTGGTGAATAAAATTGTAGTATATTTATTTGCGGACAAATATTTTTCAACCCAATTTCAAAATCATACAATTTAAAATAAATACGACATTCAGTAACGCTTTTGAACTTGGCAAAAAAATGTAACATTTTAAATGAAAGTTGCAGAGCAATTAATAGTAATTTAAAAAATTGTAAGATTCGAAACTGTAAAATAATAAAGGACTGACGTTTAAATTGTTAAATTATAAATTTAATTTCATTAAAAATTTCAAACCGCTGTAAAATTGTTTAGTTTTGAAGGCTTAAATTTGAACCGCTTTATTACCCAGGAATTTGTTTTTAAATCTTGAAGGGCCTTTCTGATATAAGCAATGATATAATATCATGTGACGGCCGGCCGGGCTATAATTTTCTCCAATAACCTATTCGAGAGCTGACTAGGCACTGGTCATGATAATTTTTATGAAGAAATTACACATTATTTAAGAGCCATGGCATTATCAAAGACGTGATTATAAATGCCAGATAAATTATTATTTGAGTAGTATTATTGAAAGATTTATCAGATCAGTTGAACAGAAATGTTTTAAATTATGAAATTAAACTGTTATCGATTCTGCTATGTGTAACAGCAAAAATATTACAATTTTTATAAGTTTCTCTATTTTCAGAAAATTATTATAGCCCGTACATTTTGAAATTTACTGCCATGTATAACGCCTTCTTCGCCTGGCGTCTGCATAGACAGTCTGTAATTTTTAGTTTCGCACCTCGAAGGAGGATACACGTTGGACTCACGTCGCGTTTTTTCCTTAAAGTTCGCAAATAGAATCGAGATCCGCAATTAAAACTAACCGTATTCCAGTAATCACTTTAAAACCCCCATTTAAGTACGTGAATAATTATTATTTTTAATTAAACTGTAATATATTTATCTGTATAAATATTATACGAGGGTGGATTGATAAGTTTCCGGCCTGACCAAGAAAAACAACGTTTTTAAGAATTTTTTTTTTTTATTTCTCAACATAATCTCCTCCAAGGC
>NC_046658.1:138282821-138305739 GCF_010883055.1 Belonocnema kinseyi | reverse complement strand
GCTACAAGCTATCTAAGGATGGTACTATAGAACGCCACCTCAAGGTAGGCCTAGTGGCGCCATCTCCTGGTCAGGCCGGAAACTTATCAATCCACCCTCGTAGTTATTTAGGGAGAGCAAATACACAGTGAACTACCAGTAGAATGTTACTTTATTATCACAGCGATGTACACCAAGCGACGCGCTCTACGCGACTTACCCTAGATATGAATAAGGGTAAGTAGCGTAGAGCGCATCGCTCGTTCTTACACCCATGTACGCACACTTACACAACCTCATATATACTACATGAACCTTACTCTTAGGTATACATTTTTTCCTTTATTTTTTCCGAACCAAAAATCACCACGTGATTTTCAAAATGGAACAATTGCTAGGAAATTCTATAATCAGTTACTGAAATTTTACTACAGTTTCCTCACCAGAATTGGTTAACTTGATTTGACTTTTAAAGTTACTGTAGTCTTTACGGTAGTCTTACCGCTTTGTGCCCCGATTACCCGACCGGATCCCGGCCGGTATTATAGCCGACCAGTTAACCGTGAAGTTTTTAGCCGGATCCCAGCAAGATTCCTTGACCAGCGCCCGGCCTAAACTGGAACTATCCGGCCGGAACCCGGCCAGTTCCCTGATTGGATTCCTACACGGGCTGTATTTTCAATAATTACAAATAAGTCGAGTCGTGATCAGTACATATCACGAAAATTATTATTTTTAATTGCAATAATTAATTATAAAAATAATTTAAATAACTATAAAAAATAAATTGACATTGAAATTAAAAGTTATATAATACACACGATAATCGCGTATTACATTTTTTACAATTACCAGAAAATTCTATCCTTGGCAGACTAACTATTTGAATTTAATTTCCCCGATGATAGCAATAGACAAATAGTACAATGAGTATACTACTTTGATTAACAAAAATTTTTTCTGGGGATATATTTAAAAAAAATGTTGTAGTGCTTCGACGATTTCAGATTTTCTATTATTGCAGAAAAGTTTGATGTTAAAAAAAACTAAAATCTCAATGTTACAAGATTTTCCTTCTGTAACTATAAATTAAACATTCATTGATCTTTAGAAAGTATGTTTGTTTTGAACTTTTGGTCATTTATAAATTTTTTTTGAATATGCCCCGTGCGCGAGCAGATTCTCATTGGGCACTGCGCTTCAAACCAAATCTGCGCGCGCCTAGGGCACATGTTGAGTGGGAGAAACCCAAAATATCTACACGTTGAGTTGTCGAGGAACAAACAATAATAACATTTGCACGCGACAAAACTTAATTTTTATATTAAATAAGAAAACAATAATAATCCACCACAATTGTATTAGGATATTATTTTAATTTTTAAGAAACTATTCAATTCAACAATAAAATTAATCATTTTTTTTGTACTCATTTTATTAGTGAATTGAATTGATTTCGAAAAATAAGAAACAATATACAATTTTACTTATGGTTAATCACCATTTTTTGAAAATATGTTTAAAAAAAGATTGGCAAAGATCAAATTTAAAACCCTGTAATTTGTAGTGTCACTAAATTTTTTGAAAAGGCATTTTGGATTTTATCGTCAAAATGATGAAAATTGGTTTCCAAACATTTCCAAACGATTTTTAAACGATTCCACATAAAAAAAATTTCTTTTAAATGTAGTGTTATCTTCACCAAGGTATATTTCCAAGGAAAAAGGCCCTACCTAACCTATAATCTTGACAGCATTTCAATTTCGCACAGGAATTGCCTGCAAAATATTAGTCGAAAAACGATTTTATATTTACTCTGTATACATTAAATTTACTTCTCTGAGCTTCTTAAGATGGAATAATATAAATACATACGTTTACTTTAAACGCAGATTATCTGATTTTCTTAAGGTGAAATGGGACTTCAGATTCTATAACCGCTTACAGAATGTATCGTCCGTAAGTGGGAAGGCCTCTGACCGCCTCAAATAATTGAACAGGTGCGTACATTTAACTTCCGCTAAATAAATTATGTGCTACACAAATATCTCAAAACAGTATATATACACGAGACATCAGCATATTGATTATTTATGCTGTTCTAAAAATTTTGCGTTAGGTAGCTTTTCCTACATTTCGAAAAAATGAAAATCTTTTATTTTCTAGCGTTAACCTTGAACCTTATTCTTAATTCTGTTGGTAAGTAAAGCATACATTAATATTATTCTTTTTACATTTTCTTATAGTAAGCACGTTGGGAAATTTCTAATCTCCATTAATAAATCTAAGATATTATGTAAACTCTATGATGCCAAACAATTACAAACAATTATTATTATTATCATTTTTTGCTTCCTTTTGTATAATAGTTAGTACTAGATTTAAGAGAACCGCCAAAAAGCCATGAACTGAATGAGGAACTAGAAAAGGAAATGTATTTATGTTTGGAAAGTTCACTGCAAAATATATATTTTATGTGATGGCGTGGCTACACGCGCAATACAATACAGTACATAATATTATTTTTGTAATTTATTTCCAATTTATTTTTTAATTTTTATATTACATATAATATCAAACAGTAATCCCGAGACAAATAATTCGTGAATTGTCTTTCTTATTTAAATTATAAATTTATAGTGAACACATATTATGTAAAAATGTTGAGACTAAACAAATTTAAAACGAAATATAATTTGGAGATTCGAATAAAAAATATTAAACCTTTAGATAAAAACATCAAAAACTCCTCTCAACATTTTAATATGTTTTAAACATGCTGATGTTTGTTTCTGAAATGTAAATAAATGAATTTCGAGTCACATGTAGGCACTACTTTTTTTAAAAATTGTGCTTTGTCCAAATTTGTATTTGGCACAATTTTTATTTTATCAAATAAATATTTGAGATATTACTTGTGCTACAAAGCAGTCACATAAAATAGTCTTCTTTATTAAATATTCATTCCACATAATTTATGTGTTACAAAAAAACCATGTGACATAATTTTTATTTTTATGGATTGCGAATGGGCAATTTAAATTTTACGAAATAAACAATTACTATTATATGCAACAGAAAATAATGACTGATAATTATACTTTTTATTTTAAACAGTTAACATTTTCTTATTTATATTTATTTAAATATGCATATTCCTTGAATTTCTATTTTAGCAAATGTTCAGTTTACAATTTAAAAGCGACAAACACTCAAAACATTAAATGGAATGGCAGAATATTTTGCGACAAAAATGCGACATTAACATTAACCACTGCCGTCGGATTTTTGAAATTAACATGGGCTTTTAAATGAAAAGAAATTGATTGACCCATTTCTGGGTTTGGTCATCTTTTAAGTTATTTCGTAATTTTTCCCCGAAAATAATAAATGCGAACTTTATTTGTGAATTTGAAGAACGTTAAAATAGATTAAGTTTGTGAACTTATCACAAAACATTTCTTTAAGAATTTATTATTTGTATTGCATTTTTAATATTAAAAATTCATCAGACTTTTTTATTTTATCACAGAAATATCACCAGGTATGCCGCCCAAAACTAGGGATTTTCTGGCGAATTTCGGGACGAGTAACGAAGATGCGAATAATGATGGTAACTATACTTTGAATAAAAACTAAAAAGTTTTCCAAAAAGTATAATGCACCAGAATTTTGTTGGAACTTAACTGTAAGTGAAAGATTCCCGGTGGCTCAGACGATAGCGCGCCAGACTTCCAAGCAGGAGGACTGGGGTTCGATTCTTGTGCAGGTAAGAAATGAAATTTTTCTATGTAATTTTAAACCGTAGCTCTGGTGGTTCGGAACCCACCTTAAACTGTCGGTTCGCTCAACAGAGGTCAGGGTCCCCCATGGAAGGGGCTCAATATCGAAGGGACTATCGCAGACTGATAGCTGGTCATTTTCGAGCAATTCACACGGGTGTGGCACAATAGACTTCTAATTTTGAGCGTCAGGGGGGTGGGGAGCATCACAGACTCCCCCGCCATCCAATAAAACCAACCAACTGTAAGTGAAGCTCGATCGTGATTATATTATTTGTGTTTAGTCATGGTGATATTTAGCGATAGCGATGGCGACTTAGCTGGCCCTTTCTCTGGCTGCATTGTAGTTCTGGTGGCGGTTCTGATTTTAATATTTGTATAGCTGAGATTTATGATGACCCCTTCCGAATTCAATTCGAATTCAATTCAATTCGAATTCGTTGATAAGACACTTTTATGACGTTTATAAAAATCATTTGCTTACAAAAGTAGATCGACACTTTTTTCGAAAATATTTAATAGGGGATTAATGAACAAGCCCCTTGTTAATTGCATTTTACGGTGTCAATTGCATTTTACGGTGTCAATTGCAATAAAAGCCTCTTCTACATAAAAGATTCAACTTCACCGTTAACAGTCAGTCCCTTCAAAATTTTGCAATATTCTGGAACAGTGCACTTACTTGACAACTCTTCCTCTAATACTTTAGTTAATCCTGACTTTAAAATTTGATTCAATTTTTTCGCTAATTGAAAATGCAAATCAAGCCCGGATTTTGTTGAGTTGGCTAAGAAATGAAGCTTTTTGTTATTATCATAATTTTAATAAAAAATGAGAAACATTATTTTTCTTTCAGTTTTAAGATGGTTAAAATTCCATAATTTGGTACTTGTAGTTAGAGTTGGATTTTTTAAACAGTTTCCACGGTGCCGTTCGGGCATAAATCATCAGTCACGGACTCATTTTTGTAATGAAACCCATTGACTGGGTTACAGCTATGTGCGTGATGGGTGGACCTTCATCTTAAGATGGAATCCGAACAACCGGAACGTCAGTAAAGATACATAAAAAATTTCCTAGGTCACCAGCTCATGGATCGAACCCCGGAATTTTTCAATTTGTAATTCTTTTAAATTTTGAGTCCTGAAACTTAAATATAAGTAAATTAATGTCGTTTGAATCTAATTTTCTTCTCTTGCTATTTTCCTATTGAGAATGACGTTCTTAATGTAAAGCTGTGGGTAATATTAGCGGAGAATGTATAACAATGGAAGAAACAGAGGCTAACAAGTAAATTCGTTATTCGCAGTGAAAAAAGAATAAGAGAATAAAATCTGGTCATGAATTGGCAACATCTGCCGTACATTCGGAGTGAAGAAACTGGAAAATTGCTTCCAAAAACTATCAAGACAAGCAGAAGGATCTTTACGAATCTAATGATTCTCCAATACTTTGCTCATTAACGAAGATAGAAAAACTACAGCAGTGGAAGTAAGATAAACCAATAGGAAGAGGAGAAGAGAAAGCAATCAATGTAAAAAAAAGGAAGGTAGCTACTGAAATTTGCTTAGGCAAAAATCAAAATTTATGGCAGAATTGAGGGATAAAGAAAAGAAATTCGTTTTCAGATGTATAACCAAAACCACTCCCAAACTATTTTTTAACCGATCTAGGAAGACAAATCTTTTAAAAAATGGTGAACAATAAGCAAATTTAGAAATATGGATTGCAAAAGGGAGGCTCCACATTTTTAAGCAAAATAAAAATAATAAAAAAGGTGATGGCTTAAAATTTGCAATCACAGCATTTTTACAAAAGGATGAGAGTAGTTGAATCTGTCTAGAAAAACGATTTTGTGCGCAAAGGAAAACTAGAAAATTCCAAAGAATGTCATAAAAGTTATTTGCTGTGAAAATGATGGTGCGAGGGTGGTTGAAATATGATCGAGACAAATACTCTGATACGTTTATTTACTATAGAAAAAATTTACAGTTTTTCTAGGTATTTCCCCTTACAAGTTACGCATTTTGCCCATCTTTCAGGAAGACAGCCATGTGCGCACAAACTCCTCTACCTCATCGTCGGTGTTGAATCTTTGACCTCCGAGGGCTTCTTTCAGTGGACCAAACATGTGGTAGTCGCAGGGTGATAAATCTGGACTGTAGGGCGGGGGGTGTTTTAGTACCTCCCACCCCAATTCTGATATTGTATCGAGCGTGAGACGCGCTGTACGAGGGCGCGCGTTATCCTGGAGAAAAATCGCACTTCGTGCTGGAATGCGCCTTTACTTTGCGATATTGAAGGTGTGCGTGGATGATAGACTCTACGCTACCAATACTTATGCCGAGTTTAGCCCATTCTCGACGGTTTCGAGGCCATCCTTGAATGCTTTGGCCCATTTAAACACGGCAGCCCTACTCAGGCACCCACCACTGCATTGATTTCATAAACGCAGAAAAATGTCCGTGTTTTTAACGCCTTTCCGCACTAAAAAACGAAGGACAAAACTTTGCGCAACGGCGGTCGGCGCTTGACGTTCACTCATGGTCGTAGCACGCGCGTGAAACATGCGCTCCCGACGAAAACTATGCCACACTGTTCATAAAGGTCCCAGCTATCACATACTCAAGCGACGACCTTCAAAACATACATGCGCTCCATCTACAGCGTTTATCTCGATCATATTTGAACCACCCTCGTAAGTAAATTTTGTCAACTCTCAATGGACTTAACATAGTCTTGTCCAAACTATATCGGAATTTATTATAAATCGGAATACGTAAATAAGCGTTTTCTGATGGAAAATTTCAGGAAGAAAAAACATTCAAAAAGATCAAGATTCTTAAAGTCAAGAAACTCAAGTAAAATGTACAGGCTCACGAAGCTCTTGTCCATTAACGTCAGCGAAAACATGACTCATAAGGATGTCAAAGAAATCTAGGCTGTAAATTTCAGTCGATCTTATCGACAAATTATATTACACGCAGTTGTAGTATATACGACAGATACTTAAGAAAAGCTTTACACTCCGAGCTTATGTTCAATATCAGAGGCGACTCAACAACAAATGCCTGAAATATGGGCAATGAATACAATTTTTAGCCTGCTTTAAATTAATTTTTTATTGTTTGGGTGTGCATTCAAAAACTTCTGAAACAAATGCCCTAAATAACGCTTAAAAATATTCAGAAGCTGATTGAAGTACTGGTGCTTGAGATAGTGTCGGTGCACCTGTCAAGCGCGTAAAAGACAGATTCGTTGAAAAGGAAAAAGAAATGGCAGGATTTGAAATTTTTCTTCAACTTCTAAAAATCCACTTGTCCTAGAATAACATTTTCGTCTGTGAGCAGTGTCAAAATTACAGAATATTAGCAAAAAATTTGTAAAAATTGCTCACCTCGTGGGACGCTCTCTTTGCGCGTTAGACAAACATGTTGACTACTATTACCTTGACAATTACAATAACGAGTATATTCATAATTTCTAATTTAGATGCCAACTTTTTCCATTGTTTCTATTCATTTTTAAGAAACAGGAGCTTGAGGCTTTTTTGCGAGAAATTACTTAGGGTGTCAATTCGCTAATGCCTTAGAACTTGTTTCACACTATTGCCACAAAAAATTAATGATATACCAAACGCGATCGTCAGGGTGAAAAAAAATTAAGCCTTTACTACTTGTTGCACAATTCAGTTCCGGTTGTTTAAATTCTCCTGACAGGCATCACCCTCATGTACAGTCTCTGTCTACTGCTCTTCATGCCAGTTCTATTGCTGCTTTGTTTACAAAGCGTTTTGTGCGCGCCAGCTCCAGGTCTCCTCCTGCCAGGCATTCTACTTTACGCATGCTTGGATATGAAGGTCGAAACATTGGACGAATTTGGCTTATTCCTAAAATTAATCTGAACCGGCGATTTGAAATTCGAAGATACACTTTTCCTGCCTATAAGTCAATTCAAATTCTCGGAAGTTATAATAGATTAGTGCCCATGTCGACCGAAGAACGAAAAGTTTTAACAATATCCACTGGTGACGTTGTTGCAATATTTGAAACAAATACAATTCTTCGTGGAATATATAATAACGGTGGAAGACGGACCGGTATAAACATGGAAAGCGGTGCAGTTTTCAAATTGACCTCAGATTTAATTGCCGAAGTTCCGTTAGGTTCCCGTAACAGAGTCCGACACAATTTTACAATAATGAATGTAAACCACATTCCTCGACACCAATAATTCATTGAAAAAAATGTTTTCCAAAAATTAGTATTGTATTCTAGTCGGTACCAGAAATTTTTATCAGACATGTCTTGCTCGGCTAATATTTTGTTTTAACCGTATCGAATCATCTTATCTTTACAAGTAAGAAGTTGTCTAATGATTTTGAATTTTGAAGTTTTAGAAGTCAAGTATTTTTTAAATAACACAAAATGGATATAAACTAGAATTTAAAAGATTACACTACAAACCATAGTTCAATTCGTCAGGTGTTCAGGAAGAATATATTGCAAGAACAATATATTTATATTAAATATCGGTTTTAAATTGTATATCGTCCTATTTTTATTAACCATTAAATGTATGAAAATGTTCATCATTAATACATACAGTGTACAAGATTCTGAGTTACTATTAACCATCACATTTGTTGACATGATTATAATTTATATACACGTACACTGTTTAAGCTCAGGATTCGTTCTTTTATCAATGCATTTCCGACTATTTATAATTTTTCATCCGAGAGAAAACAGATGAGCGTAGAAAATTCCCAGAAAAATCCTAAAAATATGCTATTTGAGGCGGGTACAAATTAGATAACTGTAAATTATGCCAGGAGAATAAGGCAAATAAAAATGTTATTATACAAATGAAAAACTCAACGCAGGATAAAATCAAATTCGCCTTACTGCAAAACTAAATCACAAAATCCAAGTGCACATGATTTTATGGAATTTATAGTTTCGACTGGCTATAAGTTAAAAACGCTAAGTGTGGCACAATGCGAGCATGTTTACAATCATCCTGTGACCCACAAAAATTTTTTAATTTATAAATTAACCAAATTTATTATTCAATGCTTATAAAAGCTATAAATTGCCTTTTTAATAAGGGTGACCTCCTGTAGGTGTAGCGCAACAAAATCACAAAGCAGAATATCATAGATGTAAAAGAGTTAGGGAATCTATATTCTTTGTATTCATGAGTAAAAGAGATAAATAGATCTGCCCGCCTCTTTCACTCTCGATTCACGCCGCCATTTTCTGCGCACATGGGACTGTGCGGAACTATCCGGCTAGCTGTCGACTAGCCCAGTGACTGCGTTTCATGCCTTCCCAGATTAAAGCTTCTCTTCAGTGAAAATATAAAATTATAAATTGTTGTCTGCTGGTTATATTTATACCGGTACCACATTTACAGTACATGTTCTCGTAGTTGCTACAGTTTCCGCTCGTAGCGCTATCATCTGAGAAGACATGCAATTTGAGGACAGTCGATCGCGATTGTGGGCTTTTTTCCAGCATCCCCGCTATAGGCGTGCTATTTTGTTAATAAATTCCGATAAATTTATTAATTCAACCTTTTTATTTGCCTCCTTTAATATAAATAAATAATTTTAGGATAGTCAGTCCACGCGCACCGAGTGTTTGCTTCATGCACGCACTTGCGTGCGTCACATATGCGCCTCCATGGATGGCGCATCCGAGTGCTGATCGGAACGCACGTCGAGCGGATTAATCCGCACGCATGCCTCCACAGAATAGAAAAGAAGAAAGGACAATAATAAAATAAAGAGAGAGAACAAAACAAATAACAATTCGCAAGTGAAAAATAAAGGAAGAAATTTAAAAAAGAGAATCAAAGATAACTTAGAGTTGGATAGAGAGAAAATTATGTGAAATTATGAAAATAAGTGTTAAAATTGAGGGCAAATACTCAATCGATTTCAACTTAAAGCTGATGATAGTGATACAGGATTTGGGGCCTTAGTTCGTTAGTTTTAATGTGTAATTGTGGGGGGGCCTAAAGCTAACCCCTGGCGCTCAAGCTATAAAAACAGTTGTACCAGACTCGTGTTTATTCTTATGGCCGTACATACCTCTTAGGTGCCAGACATACTTATTGCACAGTAAATTACGGCCTACATGAGAAAACACAGTCCGACTAGAGAGGAAGGAGCGACCCTTGTGACGTTTCACATTAACAGCTTTTCAAGATTAATAGATCGTCTTGGCTTTAAATAGCTTCATACTTATAAAAAATCCAGTAGACAGACCAACAAGATAGGCCTTTGAGCTTTTAGAATACGATTACAAAAGGGTCTCTAGATGAATTTTAAAGGTAATATGAGCAGCTGAAAGTAAAAACAGGACATCTAAAATTTGGGAGTAAAAATGGTACATAAATTTTTTGGAGTGAAAGGGAACAAAAAAATCTTTCGAGTAAAAATGGCACAAAATTTTTTCCGAGTAAAACTGCAACATAATGATTTCCCGAGTGAAAATGGAACAAACGATTGCGCGGTTGGAGGAAGGGGATGCACGCACGGACGTTAGGTGGGGATGGAGGCTCAAACCGTGCCCCGATTTGGATTATCATTTGATCAAGATACAAGAGTCCCAGATTAAAAACAATAACAAAAAAGCAAAATACAATAGTTTACATTAATAAATGATAACCGCTATTCTGATTACAAATTTAATTAATCTAATTATTATTATAATGAAAAAATTGACATTTTTCTAACTGAAAAACAAAGTTTTTTGAAAATATAAATTGCAGTTACTCAGAGCGAAATATAAAAAAGCTGTGTAATGTCGAAGAAATATGCGTAGCATAGTTTAGCAAAGGATACAAATAATAAACAATATAAAAAAAAGTTTTACAAATCAATGTTGATATCTGACAGTGTTTTGTAAACTTGAATTAGAAAAATGATTACAAAATTATTTAATTTAGGAAAACTTCGAGCGGTAAATTTATTCTGAATGGTAAAACGGAGCTTTCTTAAGATGCGAACATACAATAAAATGTATTTTGGAACAACTCGTATAAGCAAACGTACGGCCAAGCTCCCTAAACCATACATTTTTTTTACATAATTTCCGATTTTCATAGTATTTCATTCTTTTTGTCTTCGAATATTTCTTCAACTGAACCCGGTCAAAAGGACTCATTTCAAATGGACTCCACGTAAAAAATTAGTTTGTGTAGGTGACAAGTATACAACGTGCTTGTTTCAACAATTCAAAAATATGTTAAATAAAAAATGTTACTATTCACCTTCATGAACGGTATTATTTATTTTAAAAATAATACATCTTCAGGATTAAAGTTTCAGTTTCCGGGCAGAATACAAGGGGGTTCGTTCTAGATAAAAATTTTACATAAATAATAATAAATAAAGAATAAATAGAAAATAATAAATAATTATAAATGCAGGTATAAAATTCATATTGTCAAAAATTTCACAGATTTCAATAATTTACAAATGTTACCAAATATTTCGCAAAGTTTTGTAAGGGTTTCAAAAAGATTTGACAAAGATTCCAATGATTTCTTAAAGTTTAATTTTGTAAAAGTTATTTTTTTAAAGTTTCTTAAAGTTTGAAGATTTCACAAAGTTTTAAAATATTTTGTATAGGTTTAAAAGATTTTACACATTCTTCAATAGTTTCCCAAAAATTTAACAAAGACTTTAATTATTTTATGAAAATTGCCCATATATTTCAAAGATTTCAATAATCTCGCAATGATTTTAACAATTGCACAAATAGTTCGAAAATATTACAAATATTGTGGAAAAATGTCTACACGGAGAATATTTGTGTGTTAAATGTTACATAAACTCAGTTCGGTAAACGGAGGACATTACGGCATTTTAATAAAATTCCACATTCAGTCATGTAAAATAAAATAGGGTAATATTTTATATGGAAATATCAATATTAACATAAATTTATCATAATTTAATTCACCGTTCAGTAAGAAATGATAAAACTAGATAATAACGATTGCCTGACAGCTAAGTAAAATGAGATGTCGATTACCTACCAGTTAGGTAAAATTATTCGAAGTGTTAGTTACAGTTTCAATCGAAGAAAAAAAGTCTACCGCTCTATATGTGAATTCTACATCATAGTAATGTAAAATCTCGTGCGTCAGCAAAAAACCATATCTTGTTTCGAACCACCCACTCTAAGTTTAACGCGTTCAATAGCTAACGACTTGAGCTCACGGCTAACTTAACAATTAGAATATTAAGAAAAAAATCTCGGCTAAAATGTTAAAGTATGAGTATATCAAAGCCATACACAAAAATATCCGGTCCGTGTTCGTCGAAATTTCGTATTTTAACATTGTTTGAATGCACAATTAATTCAGCGCATCCTATGTTCATAAATTTCAAAAGTTCAAAAACTTTAGAAAGTACGTGAAAATATAAAGAGACCGGGCAAAGTCAATAAAAGTTTTAAAAAATGCCCTAAAATACATCTATAATAAAGAAATCTATAAGTACAATGATAAAAGGGTAAATATTCAAAGTTGGACTTGTAAAAAAATAAAAAATTCACAGAGCTACAATAAAGTTCATTCGGTTCGTTTCGCAACTCTGAGCCTACAAAAATTTCCATTTTATAGGTTATAAATGTATTTCTATTCCTCATAATGATTTTCTATAAAAAGATACTTTAAAGGATTCCCTTCGCCTAACGGCACAATTTAATGTTTTATTCCACTAAAAGACACTAGCATGTAAAATTAGAATCTATAACCTACCAATTTGAAAACTTATTATTATGAAGTTATTTCAAATCCTAATTATAATTTCCTTTTTAAAAACACTTTGAGCAATTCTTTTTAGTTATCAGAATGGTCCTAATTACATGGGTTAAACAAAAACTTCATAGATATGATTTCGAATATCACCATGTCTCAGGGTCGCGAGACGTGGTTATGGCGAAAATTTTACCGCTATTTCGCTGGGATCGTGTGCAGTTTTTCAGACTAGCACCCGCTTTGTTTTGTTGTGCTGGTACACTCGTCACGATCATATGTTCACAGTTTTGACTATATAGCTCGTGTTGTTTTTCTGGCAGAGGCGTAAAAGGTTAGAAGGGTTTGGTGTGCTCGGCGATTTTCTTCTTTCGAAAAAAATGGAGCAAAGAGTTTGCATTAAATTTTGTGTGAAAAATGGAATCCAGTGCTCTAAAACTCGTGAAATGTTGACAGTTGCATACGGTGTGTCGACTCTGAGTAAGAAAAATGTGTATGAGTGGTACAAGCTGTTTCAAGAAGGCCGAGAGGATGTCGAAGACGAACCTCGCCCTGGACGTCCCAGCACGTTAACAACAGATGAAAACGTCCAAGCAGTGGAAGAAATGGTGTTGAAAAATCACCGAATCACCATAAGAGAAGTTGCTGAAGATGTTGACATACCGTTTGGCTCATGCCATGCTATCTTTTCCGAATTTTTGGGCATGAGACGTGTGTCAGCGAAATTTGTTCCAAAACTGCTTAATTTTGATCAAAAGATCCATCGCATGACCATCGCTCAGGAGATGTTAAATGAAGTCAATAATGATCCTGATTTTCTCAAAAGGGTTATAACTGGGATGAATCGTGGATATATCGTTATGACGTCGAAACTAAAGCCCAATCATCTCAGTGGAAGCATCCTGAGTCTCAAAAATTTAAAAAAGCATTGCCTACCAGTTAGGTAAAATAATTTGAACTGTAAGTTGCTGTTTCAATTGAAGAAACCTCTAAATCCTCACACAATTTGTTTCTAACAATTAAATTAAATTGCAAAACATTATATATAATATAGTCGCACGCTTTTAGCAATATTAACGCTTTTAAAAATCAAAAACGCTTTGGCGGGTTTCGAGCCACCTAATCTAAAATTAACGCGTTTGATCGCTAACGACTAGACATCATGGCCAACATAACAGAATATCGATGAAAAACTCTCGGCTCTAAAGTTAAAGTACGATTACGTCAGGGCCGTTCAAAAAATATCTGGTCCACGTTTCATCGAAATTTCTTATTTTATGATTTTATTAATAAACGGGCTTATAAATTTAGAGGAAGTAAATAAAAACATTGGATAATTTTTTCATCAAAAATGTTGTTATCTTGAAACCATCAATTATTGAATTTTCATTATTATAATTTGCGAAAAATTGAAAATTAAATTTGTATAAAATCTATTAAGTTAAATTAGATTAGAATTTAAGGAATGAAATAAAAAATGTAAAACTAATATATACATTTGAATATTTTCTGACGTCCTACAATATTAATCGAAACTTAATCATGTTAAAGTTTGTAAACGATACTTTTTTTCAAACTTCAGCCCTGGCAATGTTAACATCCCTAGCGATCCGCATTTTACCTTACTGTTGTATAATTCCTCTCATAATAAAAGTTAAAATCTCTAAGAGACTCTGCAATCTATACTTTCCTGTAAGTGAATCGTTAATATCACACGAAAATGGCCACGTACCGAGAAAAAGGAGAGGGTAGTTTGGAAAAAAGTGAGCAAGAGAGAGACCAGTGCGCTGATTATCTCAGGCTGGTAAGACCTGACAATTTATTTGTTTTTGGGTGCGTGGGTCACTATCGGTCCTATAGGAACCGTGTCGGTTTCAGTGTTTAAATGAGCGAGGGATAGTTTAATTATCATATGATTTATTGGAAAGAATAAGAACAGAATTAACAGTTACACAAAATAAACTTACACGTATCTTTCTTCGATTGAAAGGGTGAAAGAGCGTTGCTTGCCGATTGGATCTCCGTTTTCTATTATAGGCAACGACGGAACCCTAACGGATGTTTTTATGAATTTATTGTTAAATAAAATTAAGGATTAGTCTTTTCACGAACGTTGACCGTCGGATTTTATTCGGAAAATACTCTACAATGACAGTAAGTCTAAGCCGAGGGGAATTTAGCTCAAAGTTCGTACTTCGTGGCTCAAGTTGACTGTATGACTGCTTGAATGGTAAACACTTTAAACAGGAATATTTCTGGGGTTTATATAGAAAAAGCTTCTTTGAAGAGTCACGCACTGTGACAAATCTATCACAAGTAACACACTGTTAAAATGTTTCATTTCCAGTCGGTTTCAGGTTACTCAAGTTAAGAATATTTATGTGTTGTCTGCCGAGACTTCCTGTGATCGGTTGTCTGTTTTCTATTTCAGCGAGACGTTATTTGTTATGCGCAACTCTCCTTATTGAGTTTCGAAAAATTTGTGCGAGTGACTTATGCCATCGTCAGCAGTCGTGGTCAGCAATCGCGACTGTTCACTCTCGTCATTTCATAATTATGGATTCTATATGCTACTTATCGGTACTTCATGTATTTAGTCAGATACTTTTGATTACTACGTCGTCTTACTACCTGCATGTTCTTTCACTTATTGTACCTTTGCAGGTGGCTGATGGTTGAACATACATCTTTGATCGATTAATTTAAGTTAATCTCACGTGTGTACTCGTAACCCATATATTTGAATTTATCTTTGAATTGTTTGTGGTGTAATTGATTAAGATTATGAATACATTCGCATGATAATAGTTATAATTGTAATTATTTTATAGTGGCAGAATCTGCAATTATATCCTCTCATTGACTGAACATATGTTAAGTTATCAGCATTCTCTTGAGTTCTTATCCCTGCATGGTAACACTTTAGGTATCTTAAATAAACAGATTTCTATGCTCGAATACAACACCAATATAAGGCTAATCGTTTTTTTCTAGGTAAATTAATGATGTGGGGATATTTCGTTAACGTTGAATATTTTAAAATTTTTTCGGATCGTGTGACGGCAGGTTAATGGAGTTTCATTGTTTAATGCTTGGGTCAATTCGAAAACCACGCCGCTATCCATATTTATGCCCGCCCGTTTTCCATTAGGATTAAATATTCCACGAAGAAATGTATTGGTTTCCAATATTGCAACGACGTCACCAGTGGATGTTGTTAATACTTTTCGTTCTCCAGTTGGCATGGGATTTAATTTATGATATAATCCGCACACTTTAATTGGTTTATCGGCAGGAAAAGTGTATCTTCGAATTTCGAATCGCCGGCGTGGATTGGTGTTCGGAATAAGCCGAATAAGACCAATTTGTCCAAGTTCAAATCCAAGTATGCGTAAAGAAGAATGCCTGGCAACAGCAGTCCTGGACCTAGCAAAAAGAGAAGGCTCTGCAGGAGGAGGTACTTTTGACCTAGGACGAAAATAAGGCTCAGTAGGAGGAAGAGATCTTTCAAAAAAATGTTGTATGTCTGGATAAATTGAAGTTCTGGAACGAGAAGCACCAGGGATGGGCTCACCATTAGGTAAACATTCGAATTGCAAACATAATTCTGCAACAAAAAAAAAGGATTTAAGTTTTCTGAAAGTAGTAGTAATTTTTCTAAAGACGTCTTAAACACATGGAGGTTCTCGGGAAATCTTTTGTACTCACATTAGAGCGTTTTAAGAGCATCCTTAGGATGTACCATAGACATGTTTTAAAAGACGTCTTAGGGATGTCCCAAAAATGTCGCTAGGACATGCTTAATTTTTTTTCCCACTGGGAGAATATTCTTCCTGATTAGTACCAGTAAGGCAAGACTTTGCTCCTTGTTTGAGATTCTGTACTCGAACAAAGAACTGAAATACGGTTTCAGCAGGAAGCACCGAAACTCTGGCTAATTTCTGATCAGAGTATTTTAAATTGAAACCGATGGAAAAAGGCTTTTTTAAATCTTTTAAGAGACCCTTAATGTAGTTCAAGATGAACCCCTCAATCGTTTACTTCGCGGCATCTCTTTATTTTGCGATAACTTCGCGCACGAAAAACTTCTTATCACACTCCTTTAAGAGGAGATTTTCCGCTTTTTCACGTCGAACGCGATCAGATTTTGGTTTCACTGTGGAAAACGAGAAAAATCTCATTAAGTGGCTCTTAAAATACTTATAAATCATTTATCTAGCGGCGGCGATGTTAGATAATAACGTAAGGAATTAGCGAGTGTCGTGATGCTTTCTGATGAAACTGTATCTGTAGTGTGCCGCTCGAATACGAAATCTCGTATGCCAAGCCAAAGTCCTGCCTCACCGGTACTAATCGGGAGGAACAAGCTGATGCTTTATTTTGCGCGATTGATCCGAAAGGATATTTCTTGCATGGTTTACTTCCATAAATTAATATATCTGATTAGAAGATTCCTCGAGACAAAGTTCACTGAAGGTTACAGAAGCAGCAACATTAGTTACACTAGCGACTTTGAAATACGAAATTGCGCCACAAGTGCATCTGGCTAATGCAGATTTCCCAAATGCGCACTATGCCTAAAGAAACTGAAAACACACCCATTAAATGATCACTTCAAGAAAGAAGAATGAAATTCAAAGGCAAAGATTTGCAAAATTTATCAGTAGGCACAAACAAAAAATAATAATGATCGAGCAGGAAACGTTCGAAGAAATAAACGATTTCAAAATGGCAAACAAATTAAAGAAAGAAGACGAGATGCATAAATTTAATGAGAAAACATTCATGCTATTATTTTTGTCTAATATTATGTAATGATAAGGTAAGTATGGGTATTACTGTGGATAGAAAATCAAGACATTGGTTACGCATTAATTCTCGAATCAATATTTGGCATTTCATTAATATAATTCAGTCTTTAAACTCTAAAAAGGAATCAGATTTACGTGAAAAATGCGAATATAAAAAAAATGTTCAATTTATATTTGAAACCGCAGTAAATAGAGTATCCGTAGTAATACCCACACTTACCCTAGTGCAGAGTTTGGTTTTTACAGTCAATAAGAAATATGAATTTAAAGGTCTTAGTCAAATAATAATTTATTTCCTATTTGCATTTTCAACTATAATTAGATACTTTACTATACTATAATATGATATTTTGACATCCCTGATTTCTATCATTTGTCAGGCTATTATTCTTCACAATAAAAGAAGTAAATCTAAAGAAAAAAATGGTCTCCTTTTAAAACTATGATGTAAGTGTATTAGCTTATTAAAACTGTTGATGAAAATTCTGTATAACAATGATAAATCTGGTTAAAGAAAACGACCTGACATACAAGATCTTATTTTTAAGATATAAAGCAATGATTTCGCATTGAAGAAAAAATGGTGCATTATAATCTGTGCAGAAACTAATTTTACGACATTCAAATAATAACCTCTTGTAAGTTCAGGTGCTGATGTTTTAGCAATTGATATTTAAGTGTCAAAAATAAATATTATTTTTTGCGAATACGGACCTGTGAAAGAAATTTTTTTATTGATATAAAAAGAGTTACAAATCGCCTCAGTCGATGATAGCTGCAAAAAATTAAAGCATTTCACCTTCTTTGTAAATATTTAAATTTAAAGACATTTTTGTATCTATATTGGACGGCGTTTATTCGGAATTTAATTTAAACGGAAAAATTAAGTTTTACACGTACGGTTCCTTCATAATTAGTGCCCCATAAATGTACTCCTTTTTTATTTTGAAAATTTAACTATTATCTACTCTGTATGCATGATAATATTAAAAGTTATTCGCTTTGTATTATAACCAAAAAATAATGTGTTTAAATTATATAATATTATTAAAGGAGAAAAATTCTTTTAATGCAAAAAATTAATGGTTAAATTCTTAACAAATAAAATAAAGATGCTGGCTTCGGGAAATGAGTTCGCATCTAATAACCGGCAATTTTTATTTCACGAATAAATATGAATTATGATTACTCAGCTACCACGAAACATTTATCGATGTTCTTGTTCCAGATTTAAAAAGTAAGATTTTTTTATCTTACCACATTTTGGGAACGCTTTGCAAGTTTCCACTCTGAATTGATTGCAAAAGATTGCAATAGTTATGATTATGCTCTAGGAATGACGATTATTGTCGTTTAGTTTTGAGCCATGATTAATTGTAATTTTTTGACCTACTTCTCACTGGTTTCCGCTACTTATAATTTTTCAATAATGCATTAACTACTACATAATTAAGCAACTCATTTTGGATTTGTTTAATTTGCACCTAATTGAATGCCACTATTTTACATTATTAACTTATTTATTCTTGCTGTTGATAGCTGACATTGTAAAAGACTAGCAAGGCCAATTATATGTGGACAGTCTAACGCAAATTGATAATAAAAATAGAATGCAATCAAGGTGGAGATTTATTATTATTAATTATTATTTTTTTTTTTTGATCATTTTTGCACGGGGCTGTCCCGGTATATATCATCAGTCACGGACGCATTTTTTTAATGCAATAAAGTGATCTGATGAGAGCAGTCTGCCCAGACATATTGGACCAAGCCTGGTTTTACCCCATCATTGACTAACTGGGTTGCAGTCAAGTACACGATGGGGGGACCTACAACTTAAGGTGGGTTCCGAACCACCAGAACCTCGGTAAAGGTACGTTGAAAAATTTCCATAGGTACCGGCTCAGGGATCGAACCCCGGACCTCTGAGGTGAAGTCCGAGTGTCTAACCAACTGAGCCACCCAGACTCTTTATTATTATTATTATTATTATTAATAATAAACTACAAAAATTTACTTTAAATTATAGTCATATTCTATCATATTTACCGAACGAATTGAGAATAGCTGCCAATGATAAAGCAATAGAATGAACAATCCTCATCGTATCTGATTAGAGGAAACCCTGGTAACTGTATTAACCAGAAATCTAATTAACAATGCAGCTACTAAAGATACGAGTGTTCCATTTCATTTTATAATATATAAATATTGTAATCATTGTCCCACATACCAATTATGTGCGTCAAGCTTGTCCTCCTGAGATGTTTACATTTATTATTATTTTTTTCTGACATTATTACACTAATGTAAATTTTGTATTTTAATGACGCGATGCTAGATAAATGTTTAAATAAGAGATAAAGCACTACATGAATATATCATTGAAAGTTATTGGAATTTTTTTACACAAGACACTTAATTGAATTTTAAATTGAATGTATTTCGCTAAACCTATAAACTTTTTAAATGGGTTGGCTTTCTCGTAAATTATGAGTAGTTGCACGGTTTTGATCTAACGGAAAAAGTGATAAATAATGAATCCGCGAATACGATACAGTTTATGATTATAAAAAGTATAATTTATTACAATATTTAGTGAATACCGGAGAAAAAAAACAGAATTGCGGGGATTTGGTTGGTTACCTTCTCATTTTTCTTTCCTCTTTTTTATTTTTGTCCAAAAAATAATTTTTTTTCTGTTTTAGGGAAATTAAAAAAATTTTTTTTTTAATAACCAGTGTTACATGCGCGCGCCTATCTATCTTTTTATGAAAAATAATAAATCAAAAGCCCGTCTCTTCTATGTTATACATATTTAATGAATGTTACAAAATATTAGTACAAAATAATAGAAGACACCAAGGGTTGATTTCTTTATCTGAAACTGTAATTAATCTTTTATAATAGGATTTCAACGAATTTTATATTTTTTGGTATAAAATGAAATTGAACTATTTTATTGCAAATGAGCTTTTTTATTAAAAATTAATTTACACCTACTATTAATTGATAGAATTTATTACAATTTTGTAACTCAGGTTGATGATAATCAAATTCTTTACATAATGAACTTTGCATTTTTACACCGAAATTTTTATAAATCAATTAAACAAAAACTTTTGAACACGCATTATAATAATCAATGACCTTATAGGTGGAAAAACACATGTAATAAGGTTGTTGCCACTTGGTAAACTCTTTCCTGAAAACCTTAGTTAAGTCTCCCCAATATTAGTTCATGCGTTCGAATTTAATACAATTTTTAATAATAACTGTTTTATTATACCGATTTATACAAAATTATTACACTGTTTTTCACATTAAAGTTTATAAGAAACATAAATATTTTGTTTAAAATTAAACCACTAATTATTATATTTTAAACTACATTTAAATTAATGAAATTTTGTATTAAAAATAACACTTTCAACAAATAAATACTTGAAAACTAATCATGTGGGGTGAAGGTGTTGTAAAAAATGTGGTTTTTGGTGGTAGATGAAGGCTAAAGGTGTCATAACTGTTTTACAGAAAAATAGTCTTTTGACTTAAAAGTTTAAACAGTGCAACAAATTTTTTTATTTCCTAACTAAAAATTCTTTATTTGTTTAAAATTTGTCTTTCTAGTTGAAAAATTCATAATTTTAGTTAAAAATTCATCTCTTTGGTTAAAAAGTTTACTATTTTGTTTGAAATTCTGTTTTTTTTTAAAATAAATTAATTTTTTGTGTGAAAAGGTAACTTTGCTACTTTTGATTTAAATTCGAAACTCTTATAGAAAAATAATCTTTATGATTGAAAATTCGTTTCCTTATTTTTACAAGGCATCTCTTGGCAGCATCTGTATTCGTTGAAATATCAAATATTACATTTTCTATCGAAAATCCATATTTGCAGGTTAAAAATTCAACTACTTTGTCAAAAATTTACATACTGGTTCGAAAATTCAACTCTGGTTAAAAATTTAAATATTTTGTTGAAAATCTTTTCTTCCTGTTTTAAGATGTCCACCATTACGTTTTCATTGAGAATTCTTTTTTTTAATACAGCTCTTTTTGGTTAAAGATTAATCTTTTTGGTTTTAAAATTTGGCCATTCAGTTTAAAATTTATATTTTTAGGTCGAAAATCTAACTATTTGGTTAAAAGTTAAAGTATTCGGTTGTAAATGCAAATCTTTCTTTAAAAAGCCAAATTTTTAATAAAACAACTAAATAGCAACTAAATAGTTACTTTTTCATCCAAAAAGATAACATTTTAACAAAATAGTTAAACTTTTAAATCTGCAGATAAATTTTCAACCAAAAACTAAAAAAATATGATTATTTTACAACAACAACAGCTGAATTCAACCAAAAAATTCATTTCATGGAAATTTTTTAATTTTTTACTAGAGATCAATTTTTAACTAAAATAATGAATCTTCAACCAAAAAAAATTAAGTTGTAACAGGTCGTTCAACCTTACAACAATTAAAGGAATGTTTAACACAAAACATTAATTTTCAACCGAAGAAAGAAAGAATGTTCAACAAAAGAATTAAATTTTCAACTAAAATTATGAATCTTCAACCCAAAAAATATCCGTTTTTACTCAATCAGTTCAACATTTAACCAAGTAGTCGAATGCCAACAAAAAAGACAAATTTTAAACAAAATAGTTGCGTCCTCAACAAAGGAGAATTCACAACTACCAAATTACAGTTGTAGATGTATATATGCATATATGCATATATTATCGAGCGCAAAGCTCTAGAAAGAACAAAGAAAAAAGAAAAATATCTACAAAATTGTTGAGTTTTCAACCCAAAAAGACAAGTTTTCCAAAAAATAGTTGAATTTTCAACTGAAAGGGATACATTTTTATTGTGTTCATCTTCAGTAAGAAAATCAAGTTTCTACTCAAAGAGATGAGTTTTTAACCGAGAAACGATTTTAGTCAAGACAGAAAAAAAATTTAACTAAATTCTTGAACATTTACAACAAAAGCTTTTAAAAAACTGTTCCCTTATAGTTTAAAAATCAAGTAATTTGTTGAATATTTGTATTTTTCGTAAAACATTAATATTATTGGTTAAAAATTAATCTTTTGAAAACAGAATTTATTTTACAACGAAAAAAAATTTCTCTAAAAATTTAATGTAAAAACAACATAATTCCTTTCCTGATCGATTCAGCGACTTGTGATCTTTTTTCGTTAAAAATCTAACTAATTGTTTGAAAATGTAAGGATTTTGTTAGACATTCGTTTTTTTCAGTAGAAAATTAATTTTCTTGTTTGAAAATTCATCTTGCTGATTGAGGATTCAAGAATTTTTCGGACAATTCTTATTTTTTGAAAATTAATTTATTTTAGTGAAAATTTAACTTTCCGTTTTTGGTTAAAAGTGTATTGAATTTTTCAATTGCAATCTGTTTCGACAAGGAACTCAGATATTTTCGTGAAAATTATTTTTTTAACTAAAAACTGAACCATCCCATTTTTTTCGTTGAATATTCAATTCATAATTCAGGCTTCATCTGTTTCTGTTTAAAACGAACCTTTTTGATCGAAAATTTAACTATTTTCT
>NC_046658.1:138264966-138282721 GCF_010883055.1 Belonocnema kinseyi | reverse complement strand
TAAAAATTAATTTCTATAATAATAAAATCTACTTATATTAGTTTTGATTGAAAAATGATATTTTTTATATAAAAATCATATATTTGTTTGAAAGTTTCTCGATTTTGTAAAAAATTCTTAATTTTTGGTAGAAATGTAATACTCTTGGTTAAAATTAATATTTTTCATCAAGGATTCAGTTATTTAAAAAAAATTCCTTTTTAGATTGTCAAAAATCAATTTCTTTCAAAGAAATTTCCTTTCTACTATTTTTGTTGAAAAATGATATTTTAATTTGAAAATTGACCCTTTTTACTCAATAATTTAATTTTTTTAATTCTTCTGTTTTGATAGAAAATTAATCGTTTGGGTTTAAAGTCGATCTTTTTTCCTTAAGAATTGAACAATTTAGAAACAAATTCATCTGTTTTCATACAGTATTTGGAAATTCAGAATTTTCGGTGAAACATTGAAATTTCGAATTAAAAATTGATATTTTTGTGTGGGGAATTCAATTATTTGTTTTAAACATCGTATTTTTTATATAAATTTAATTTTCTTGGTTGGAAATTTATCCGTTTGTTTGAAAGTTCAACTATGTATTATCAAATTCATCTATTTTGATGAATTTCATCTAATTTGTTGAAAATTTTATTGTTTGTTGCTAAATATTAATTCTTTTAAGGAATAATCCTATTACTGGTTCTATATACTTATATTTTTAATTAAAAGTTTATCTTTTTTTAGATCAAAACTCCACTATTTGTTGGAAATTTGATGTTTTTGATTGAGGAGTCAGCTATTTTAATAAAAATTTAAATGTACAATTTTAAGATAAAAAATTATTTTTGTAACTGAAAATTAATTTTTTTAGTTGAAAATTCGTCTTTTTGGTATAAAATTAATTTTCTTTATTAAAGTCTTATCTTGTTTATTGAGGATTAAACTATTTTATTGATTTTTGTTTGTTTGTTAAAAATGAATGTTCTCAAGGAAAATTTTAATTATATCATTGTTGGTTCAAAACTAATAGTTTTTTGTTGTGAATTAATTGTATGGGTGAAAAATGAATCTGTTTTTTATTATTATTTACATAGATGTTCAAATTCCACTTTTTCTTGTCTTATATGGGAAAAAAACGTCTTGCATAATTTACTATAATATTGTTATAATATTGTTTTTGGATTAAAAATTAATTTAGTTGAAAAAAATCCAAATAAAATAAAGTTTTAAGATTACTGCAAGATTTATCAATAGTTTTTAATAAAATTATTAATTAATTAGGACCCTAAAGCCAACAGCTTACATCAACAATTTCTACAAAATTCTGTTCTTTATTTAAAAAATTTCTTTAATAGAAAATTAATTTTTGTGATTGAAAATTTTTTTTTTTTAAACTTCTAATATTTGGTGTCAATTTCAGCTGTTTTAGTTAAAATTTGAAATAATCTGTGGAAAAATTCGTTCGTTTTATTGAATATTAATATTTCTAAACTAAAAACTGCATTATTCTATTTTCATTTAAAATTTGATATTTTTTATTAAAGCTTGATTTTTTTAAAGTTAAAAAGGAATTATTTGTTTGAAAATTCATGTATATTGTTGAAAATTGGTGTTTTTGTTAGAAATATACAATTTCTTCCTTGAAAATTTATCTTTTTGATTGAGAATTCAACTAGTTTTGATGAAAGTTCCTTTATAGTTTGTCAAAAATTAATTTATATGAGATAAAATTGGATTATACCATTTTTGGTAGAGAGTTAATATTTGAAGTTAAAAATTGATCTTTTTTCGTTGAAAATTCAACCATTTGCTTGAAAATGCACATATTTCGATGAAAATTCGTTATTTTGGTAGGAAATTAGTCTTCTTGTTTGAAAAATCATCTTTTCGATTAAGAATAAAATTATTAAGTTTCACATTCCGTTTTATTGTTAAAAATTAAATTCTCTAATTGAAAACATAACTATCCCACTTTTGGTCGAACACTGAAATTTGGAATTAAAAATTGATATTTTTGGGTTCTGGGTTGAAAACACATGTGTGTGCTTAAAAGTTCAACTATGTATCATCAAATGCATTTATTTTAGTAAAACTTCAATTAATTGGTTAAAATTGGTTTCTTTTTAAATATTAATTCTTTTAACTAAAAAGGAATTGTCCTATTTCTGATTTTATATATTTATATTTTTAATTGAAAATCAATTTTTTTATTTGAAAATACATCTTTTTGGTAGAAAATTATTTTTCTTTGTTTAAATCTTATCTTGTTTCTTGAGGATTGAACTATTTTCTTGGTTTTTGTTTGTTTGTTAAAAATTAATGTCTTTAAGGGAAATTATAATTATATCATTGTTGGTTGAGAACTAATAGTTTTTTTTGCAGAGAATTCATGTTATGGGTAAAGAATTGATTTGTTTTTTATTATTCTTAACACAGATGCCCCAATTCGATTTTTTTGTCTCAGATAGGAAAAAAACGTCTTGCATAATTTAATATAAAAAAATGCTAATCGCTGAAAGATTCTGCTATATAATGTATAGAATCTGCCTGATTTTAAGTAAATACTATTTTACTTTAAATCCTTCTTATAATATTGTTCTTGCATTGAAAATTAATTTAGTTGAAAATTATATTATTTCTTAAAAAAGATTTTTTTTTAATAGAAAATTAATCTTTGTGATTCAAAATTAATCATTTTTGTTAAAACTTTTACTATTTGGTGCCATGTTTATCTGTTTTAATTCAGATGTTAAATAACCTGTAGAAAATTTCATTTTTTTGATTGAATATTAACTTTTATAAACTAAAAACTGAATTATTTTAGTTTTGTTTAAAATTCAATATTTTTTATTGAAACTCCATCTTTTTAGTTAAAAATTATTTTATGGGTGAAGAATTAATCTGTTTTTTATTATTCTTAACATAAGTGGCCAGATGCTATTTTTTGTCTTATATGAGAAAAAACGTCTTGCATAATTTACTATAAAACAATATTAATCGCTAAGAGATTCTGCTACGTAATATGTAAAACCTGCCTGATTTTAAGTGAATTCTATCTTATTTTCAATACTTTTTATATTATTGTACTTCAATTGAAAATTAATTTAGTTGAAAATTCTATTATTTATTGAAATTTAATCTTTTTTAGTTAAAAATGGAATTATTTGTTTTGAAATTCCCGAATTTTGTTGAAAGTTTGTGTTTTTTGTTAGAAATATAAAACTTTTCCCTGGAAAATTCATCTTTTTGATTGAGAATTCAACTATTTTGTTGTAAGTTCCTTTTTAGTTGGTCAAAAACTAATTTCTCGCCTACCATTGCGTGATAATGAAAGTACCCGTACATCCTTATAGTATGTATCTGTTGTTGGAGGTTTTCAAAATTGTATTTTCATAAAATAAATATGGAGTATTTGGCAAAATTGTCGGCAGTATTTTTAGTTATTAGTTAATGTTTTAGTTATTATTTGCATTCAATACAAACATTAACATTAAGTATTATTCCTATGAAGCATAACATTTGTTATAAAATCTCATTGCTGATATAAAATGCGGTGGCAATTTATTGAGATTTTGATGTTAATATTATATTTTGCAATACAAGAGCGGACTGCTCACAGTTGAAAAATTTATCAAAAAGATGTAGGATGAAAACATAAAAAGCTATCTTTTATTTTAATCCTCATTAAAATAATTTCTGTTTTTTCACCAAAAAATTTATAAATTTGAATGAAACTTTTGTGAAATTTGTATGAAAAATTTCACTAATTTTCAATGCATTTCCAACACGAAGCATTTTTTCGTATTAAGAAAAATACGTAAAAGCCTAACTTTCGAAAAAACAATAGCAAAAATCAGTATTTTATAGGTTTTGTAGATATACGGATAATTTACATTAAAGTGGCAAAAATTTTCGAATTCTGCGACCAGCTGTTCGCTCTCGTGTTCTTAAATCAATTCCTAACCTCAAAATCTGAAAAAGTTTTTATCGCATTTTACACCAGCAATGGACTTTGATAACAAAACTTATAACAAATTCCATGCTTAATAGGAATATTACATAATGTTAATGTTTATAATGATAACAAATAATAGCTTAAACATTAACTTGCAATTCAAAATATACTAACCCTAACGATTTGAAATCTTAGAGTATATGTTAAAGATTCTCAAGGCTTTGAGAAGCACTGAGAAATTTTCCGCAGGCACTCAGGTAGATCATAATTAATGGTCCAAATAGCTCCTTTAAATGTTTTAAAATGTCCTTTCCGAAATTGAAATAAAAATACGAGCATAAATAACTAGAAGAGAGGCTTTCATTGAAATAAGAATTCGATCATAAATAACAAGCAGAGGCCCTGTATTGCGGCGACATGCGTGGCAAGGTGGTGGTAAAGCAGCAGCGTTGATTCGTATTATCGGCCTTGAATTTCGATTCCATTATTATTTCCATCAGTGATCCAAAAATACTTGCGCATGCTTGAACTGTGCTGCGGTCATTGGCTCTAGTCCGCGTACGTATTTAAAAATCAAGTACAGGCGCGCACCGTAGCCAATAGACATCACTCAAATTCAAGCAAGCGCAGATACAGAAAGCTCCGTTGGGATCATTAACATAAAAAAACACGTGAAAAGTTCCATTACTGTCTAACCCACTGACGCGTCGTGTCACACGCATATAGCAATGAAATCGAGTAATGTGACAATCAAAATCGACAATATCATTTAGAGATTTTATACTAAGGAACGTGTCTTTTAATTTCTTAATTTCTTTCAGCTCAATATTTTTATTTGCTGAATAAAATTCAGTGTTTATAATTGAATTTAATGATATTTGCTTTAAGCCTAATAACAAATATGTATTATGTTGTTTTTTACGTAGTCGACATAGACGTTGTCTTTCAATGTCTTTTTGCTTTGTAAATCTTTCTTTTCTTTTTTCCATTTCTATTTTATTTTTTTGGGTTTCTAATTCAATTACTTTTTTTTTATTTTTCAACTTTTCTTCAAAAGCATTTTTCATTCTTGACATATAGTTATTTTTATTTAATACTGATTTTTTATTCAAAATAGAATTAGTCGCGATACTATCCATTATTTAATTTACAGAAGGGAATTGAAAAATATTCCCAGTATCGTGTCTCTGTGCAATTGCACAGAGACACGAATTGTATTTATTTTCCTGCTGCTGAACTAATGATATCTTTTATGGATAAATTATTTCTGTTTCTTAACATCATATTAGTATTAATACCCTCTATTAGGTCTATTTTCGAAATCGTGAAAATTTCATTTTCCATTTCGTTAAAGGCAAATATAATTTTCATTTGCTTAATCAATTGAAGTACATTTGAAAACTTTATCAAAATTGCGCTTCCTTTGCTAGAGGTTGGATATCCCTTAGAATCTCGTCGATGACAATCATATAAATACAGTATAAGATAAATTCCATTTTTCCTCAACATTAATATTACGAATTAATTTCTCTGGTATTAAAATATTAATATCAGAATTTATCGCTCTGACTCTATAGATAGAGTCTAAATATAAACGATCACCTCTTCTCCTAAATGTTTAAATGAATAACAAGAATAACAAGAATAACAAGTACTAAATAAAAATTTGATTAAATTTTAAATAAAATATAAATTTATATTGATGATATCCCACAGTTACTTTTATAATAAGTAATCAATAAAAACTAATCAATAACTTAAGAAATTCTCTGTGTATCTATAATTTTTATAATCATATAAATACATCAAATAATATTACATCAATTTTATAAATTCAAATTTTTTTATACAACAATACCGTATAAACGCATAAACTCAAAATTTTTTGTTATTAAACTCATAAATTCATAATCTTTGTCTTCGACCCGTTTTATTGAAGAGTGGGTGAGACGAAGGACAGTGCGGGAGATGGAGAGCTGGTTAAAGAGAGGGAGGGGAAAAGGAGGTGGCGAGTGAGGCAAGGAAGGCACGTGTATGCAATGCCCGGGCTCTGAGCAGGCGGACTCTAGTTCCGGGGTACCTGTTGTCGCAGAGTGGCGGCTGCCGATGACTTCCGCGATGCTAGCCACCGATCGAGCTCGCGCATGCCCTGGGGTGGATTAGACTGGCTCGTGGGCTCGTTAGACCAACCGCTTGTGGTCCCCCTTTATGAAACTTTGCCAGGCTGATAGGCCGTCCATGGGCGGGAAGGAAAAGGTAGGAAGAAGGAAGAGCAGAGAGATCCTGGGGTTAGCACGGGGAGGTCCAAGGAGACCTCGCCGACCCGGAGAGGGTGTGAGCCGACGAGAGCCGCAGAAGCGCTTAGTCGGCGGGGACCGGAAGAATGATGGGGAAAATGTTTCTGGCGTTTCAAGTGCGGCCAGGTACAAAACGTCTTTAGAAGTCTGAGGGGTCTCTTCTTGCGAGGTACCGGGCCTCGGTGTCCTGGGGGTAGGCGGCTGAGCGGTCGAATGGTGCGCCTCCGCGCGAGTACCCGGTATGGGGTTTGAAGCAGTGATCCGGTTACCTTCGTCGATGTCGGGGACTTCACGCGGTGAGAGGATGTGCATGAGCTCTCCCGGATCCGGGAGAGGGACAGATGGGGCCTACTGGGTCCAGCTTGCGGGGAGCCATCTCGACGGGTTATATTTGTGGGTGGGAATACGTATCGGGGGTCGGACGCGAACTGTGGTACCCATAGTCTTAGGTTACGGCCCTGAAACGGTTTTCGTTGGCGAGGGTCGCGAGTGCCCTTGATACCGCGGCGGATCTCTAGTAGATTTGCCCACCCGGCGACGTGGGGGGTGTGGGTAGTCCGGGTCGTACCCCGGCATGGCTAACGGTGGCGGCGCGATGTCACGGGCAGGACGAGCCCTCTCTTTCGGTCGCCGCGATCTCCTTCCTTCCGCACGTCGGACAGCCTCCTGTCGCCGGCGATGGCTCGTTGCTGGCGCTCGTTAGGCTCGTTACTGCTTGGCTAGCTTCGCTCCCGGTGAGCACGCGTGAAGCTGGCCGAGAGCAGTGGGAGCGGCAGCGGGCCCGCTGATTGGCCGCGAGACCGACAACGGAGTCGCAACCAAGCAGTGGGGGAGCGCTGCCTCGCACGCACTACCTCGGTCTTCACGCGTCGACCGGAAAATTCGTTGAAATTATAAATTTTTAATTGCAAATTAAAAATATAAGGACTTAAACTAAAATGATGGATTTTAAACTACGACGTATACTTGATCGCAGCTTCATGATTCACGAAGAATCATGGAGCTACGATGAATAGAACGGAAGTTGGAGTTTAACCGTAACGATTGTTTAATAAAATTTTATTTACATTAGTTTTTTTTTATTGAATATTTAATTCCTCCAACACCCTTCCATCCAAATTTTAATTTAATTGGATTTCCCTTTGCTAATATCCCCATAAAACTAAAATAACGTGGCTACTTAATATTATTCTTAATGTAAAATTACCTTATTCTAGTTTATTATTGGGCCTTTTTTTTAAATATTCTACCACGTTGACCGGGGGGGGGGGGGCGGAAGTGGCTATTATTTATTAATCCCTTCTTGGAAAAAAACTACTTTTAATAATTAATTGATATGTACAAAGTAATTGAGGGCCGCAATCGCCCGCCGGATCCCAATTTGTCTAGTTTAAAAACCCGGCCGCCCCCGAGTCACAGGCTGGTTTTATCTATTTAATTCTTTCTTGTGATTTTAATTTTGTTTTGCATTTTTTAAAACCGTCATGTAACTCGAGGTGCCGGTTGAGCTCCCCGGTTCCGCCAGTGCGCTAGAGAAGGAAGAGTAGTGAGGTTAGAAGAAGAGGGTAGATAAGAAAAGAAGGAGAGAAGGCGCGCGTGGGAGGGAGTGAGAGAAACACTGGCGTACGTGAGCGAAGCCGGTTGCCGTGTTTTCATGCGGAACGAAAACACGACTGCAGGCTCGTGATTTTCCTTGAACCAAGGACCTTTCCGGGCCACGTTAGCTCTTCTCTTGGAATTACCTCTCGGAAAATTCCAAGCGAAAGCGTGTGAACAAACTGCCGGATACTTGAGGTTCTCAATTTGTCGTTCTGACATACAACATCTTATAATCTTATAATCTCATAATCTCATTATCTCATTTATACATTGTAACCGAGGAACCTGTAAAAAAATGATTAATACTATATTTCCACAAACTTTAATCATAATTTGCAAAATGTTTAGTAAAAATATTATGACCAGATAAATATGCAATGGATATAGTGATATAAAACGTTAAGGGGATGTGATATTTAGAAAATTATCGGTTTTACAAGTTTTAAGTTCCCCCGGTTTTTTTCTAGAATGATAAATATTTGGTCATAAAAATGTGGGAAATGGTAGCGAACGTACAAACGAATGTCCCTGCACACTTTTTTTGTAAGTTGATTAAAGAAAATTTTAATTTTGCTTAATTTGATTAATTTTCATGGCGTTTAGGAATTAGTATCCATTCTATCAGTGTTAGATTCCCCCGACTTTTTCGCTTGATTAATAAATATTTTGTCTTTAAAATCTGGAAAATGATAACGAAAATGCTAACGGACGTCCCTGTACATTTTTTTTGAGGTTTGAGGCAATGTGACGAGTGAGTCACGTGTCCATATTACTATCTTACCCTCACTTTTTTATTTCTCCACATATTTTCACACGAATCGATACATCGAGTTGAAAATTTGGGATGATAAATAAGAAGCACTAAAAAAGGTGGGTCTGATCCTAAATTTTAATAATTTTGAAAAAAAATATTTACAACAATTTTTTTTCAGAAATATACAAATTTAGGACCAGATCCACCATACTTAGTGCTTCTTGTTTAATATTCAAAATTTTCAACTCGATGTGGCGTTTCGTATGAAAAGAAGTTAGGACATAAAAAAAGTGGCGATAAGGTAGGAATCTGGTGACGTGGCTCACTCATCACCTGACCTCAGTTCACATGGCCTCAAATGATTTTGCTAAAAACGTGTGTTTATATAATGAGCTTATGTGTTTTACAATTTTCCCGAGCGTTACTTCCAAACTACACATTATTTTTGGCCAAAACTTTGGACTTACAAATAAACATAGTAACTAATGTACAGGAAATAACCTTGTTTGTAGACAATTAGAAAAGTTCCTTTCAGAAATAATTTCGAAATTATCGGAATGACAGAACTGAAAAAAGACCCTAACCTTAAAATGATGAACATGCATAGCATTATTATTTTGCACAATCAATTTTTTTATTATCCCTGAAAAAAGATTTCGGGGAAATCCGTTATGATATTTTATAGCCTCTCTGAATTTAGTTTTTCAAATTTTTTATTTTTGTGCAAAAAGCCGGGTAACTGTACACGATTGATTATCCGACGAAGTCTCTCATGCCCATCATAAATATTATTACATATATTATATATTTATTCACATTAAACGTTGAGTTTGTAATTCGCATACTACGTAAGTATATTATGGTAGTGCAAAAAATCCTTTTTGAGTTGCAGGTCAGACCAGCCACCCCTCAAATTTCCATTTCTAAAGAAAGAAAATTCCTAATTTTCTTTTAAATTCGAATATCAACAGGTGCCACCGAATACTTCGAAATCTCATTTAATTAACATCCTGTGGGGAAATAATTCCTGGCAGACTGGAATTATGCTAGCGCCAGTACTGGATTATTCGTGGCTGTCTGTTCACGCCAAATTATATTGGCGCTATCTATACCTACTAGATAGAAAAATCCATCACGCAGTTCTATGTAGACCCACTAACGTCGCTAGCTAGAATTTGACATCACATTAATATAAAAATTCCGTCTAAAATATAGCTTGGCTCTAGAAAGTACTTCTTTTTCAACTTTGAAAAAGAAGGCGTCATTTAGAAACTAATTAATAAAAGATAACAAATTATATTTATTGCAGTGCTGAAATCAAAGGAAATAGAAAAAATAAAGTTCCCTGAGTTTTCAGTGCTGTCTCATAGTGCAGATTGTTAATTTAATTCATCACTAAGTATCGACTGATCTGACGCACTATACCTTGTTTATTGGTAAACTATTGAATGAAAGACAAAGCTAATATAAAAAATCATTGCTGAATAAAGACATTTTATCGTTAAGTTTTCTAAGAAAGTAATTTTCCTTTTCGTATGACATGTATCCAGTACTCATGTAGATTAAAATGACATATTTCCTAACCTCAAATATTATTCAGTGCTACCAACAGAACTCAACTATCAGCATGCAATGCAACTTTAAAACTGCTAACAAAATCGTTATCAAAAACAACCGGAACCGAATTGTAAGAATCAGATGTTCGTCATGCCAGATTCATCAGTTTTCCAGCTTATTTTTCGACGTAAGGGCGTTGGAATCAAGACCCAACCTCAAAACTGGATTTTCTCATTTTATTCCATAAATGCTACATAAATGCTACATCTTTTCTAGATAATCAGGTCTTAATCCTCTTTTCAATTCAATCTGTATTCGGAATAGAACATTGGATAATTCCAATAGTTTTTATTTAAGGTATTTTTTTCTGACCCCAGCATTTGAAAAAAAACGTCTCACATGAAAGCTATTGAAATTAAAAACTTTTTCACTCCAAGGAAAAATTTGAATCAATGCAGGAAAAGGCCCTGATGATTTAAGAAATATGTCATTTTAGTATTTATGGAGTAAAATGAGAATTCAATTTTGAGGTTGGCTCCTGGTTCTGAAACATTTACAATCAACATTTTCTTAATATTCCTAATGTACCTCATAGTGCTTTTATGCCAGGAATGATTTGATTATAAAAATTGGTATCAAATATGCAATCTTGGTCGCATCTAGATCTACTAGATTTTACTAGATTAACTAGAACCGCTTGTGTAGATAGCGGCTAGATGATTGGAGCGTTACATTTGCGCACTGCCCCAGCATAGTTTCTCGAGATAGTGCCAGTATAGACTCGTGGCAGTCTAGGCTGGAACAATATAGCGCCATGATTTTTTTCCACACGGGATGGACAAATCTTTTATTTTCGAAAAATTAAACTCATACCTTAGGATTTGGTCAAAACATCGCAAGTTTATTAGGCGATAAAGAAGAGTTTCTACCAAATAAACCCATATAAATTACTATTATTTTTAACCCAATCCTCTCCATTAGGCCCCATATTACCTACAAATAAACAATAAACTATTTTAATGTATCATTTTTATTTTTTTTTATTAATAGAATTTTTAAATATAAATAATTCCAGTTGGACAATTCGAATACCTACCATGACTTTTTAAAAAAATATGAAAGTTACTAATTGTTGGTTTTATTATTTTTTTTTCAAAGATATTATGTGATTATTTTTAAAATGATTTATTATGTACTTTTCAATTATTTAAAAAATGAGCTAGAGATGTGCAGTATTTTTTCAATCAGATATTAAACACTACTTTCTATGGAGTAATTACATAAATTTGATACATTTTTTATAATAAATAATAATTTCCACTTGGTTAAACAAATTTTATTTGCTGAAATAGTTATCTTTAAAAAAATTTCCTAAAATCTAACATGGAACACATAAAATTATTATTCTAACTGTATAATGTATGGAGAAAATATATTAAATATTTTTTAATGTTTTAAGCAAATTGAATTTATCTAAATAATAATTTTTTCCAAAAGTTTTCTTCGAACTTGTAGTTTTTGTTTTAATCGTAAATTTTCCCATGTAAATTAAATGACATTTTCAAGTGTCCCATTGTAAGTGTAAATATTTCAATTTAAAAAAATTTCTTTCCCTGAAAATATAAATTTTTTTTGGTGCATGGAAACGGCCGATAGAATGAACCAGCAGGAATAGTGAACCAGTCAAGTTTAAAAAACAAGTTTCAACAACTTAGTGAAAAACTCTCGTTTTCTCATTGTATTTCTGTATTCTCGATATGCCTATCCAAGTTCCACAGGACTTTTTTGAAATTGTTGTTAAAAAAAAAATTGTATGTTTTCGATGCTGACTTTGTATATTTTTGTGCTTCTAATTTTTGTAATCAAATCTCAGCAATGAGTCCAAAAAATGAGAATGGTTAATTATGAGGTTACTGTAACACATTTGAAAATTGTGATATAGCTCACTATACCAGCCCTCGTGGCTTAGTAAGGTGCTTTGTACCAATTTACCCAATTTTTTAGAAAAATATAGAAAAATGTCTGAATGTAATTTTTCAGGAAGAAGAAAATTATTTTCATGACCATAAATACTGCAAAGTTCAAACTAACTGTCATTTGATTCAAATAAAACATTGGTATAAGAATAAAAAATCAACATGCAAAAATTGGTCCACTGTATCGGCCGTTTCCTTAAGTTACTCTTTAGAGTGAACAAACATTTTAAAATGCATTTTCTACGTAGTCTGATATATATGACTTGCAATATATTTTAGAGCAAGAGCATACAAAAATCTCGAGGTGCGGAGGACGTTGATAAGGATAGCGCGCTTCCGAGACAAATTTTCCCTACAGCCCCGAGATGCGCCCTATTTAGAAGTTCGACTGTAATTATAAAATTGAGGCACGACTATTATCATTTTATAATTTAAAACGCAAATTTAAAAATGTGATTTGTAATTCTTTTAACAGATCGAATGCATTTCAAATTAGACAGTTTCTACACTTGAAGTGCAAAATCTCTCAAGGAGAAAATATGTTATTTTTTAGATGAAATTAGGCGGTATGTATTTTTGCAATATAGATAAAATAAAATTTACGGAGTTATGCGTACTTGCATGTTTAGCTTTGGTTGCCAAAAAAAATGTTGTCTTTACACTTATAGAACTTTTTGACCTGATTAGGATATTAATGAATTAATTTACGAAATGGCAGCCGTTTCTTTGAAAATAGTACAGGTCGATTTTTTCACAAAAATCGACACTTATATTTTTTGCCAAATTTTAAAAAAATTTCTAGTATCAAAAGGGAAATAATTTTTGAGTTTTATGCGGGCTGAATAACTTCTTTGGCCAGAAGAATTTTTTTCATAATATCGAATTCTCGTCTTTTTCTTATATAAAACAATAGATACTAAAAATTCTCTTGATCTCAAAAATGGTTTAGCTTATATAAAACTTATAAAATATATTATTCATATGAACAAAAATTCTACACGAATTAAAAAATTTTTCGACAATTGAAGACGCTGCAGAGAAATAATATGCCGTCCATCACGGTTAATACAAAAATTTGACGTTTGAAAGATGGAGATTGCGAAAAAGGTGATTTTTTGGAAATTTTGGAATTTTTCATAGCTCAGAATTTTGGGCTTTTTGGGCTTTTTTCGGGCTGCAATAAAAATTATTGGGCTTCTTTACTTTTTTCAAAAAATCAATTTTCTTGTGGAGGTGCCAGCCTATATTAACCCAGCATCTCCACTTCTTTAAATCACTAAATAATAAAAATTCAATTACACCAGAATTTTGGGCTTTTTTTGGGCTCGTAAAATCCGCAAAAAAATTTTTCCCCAAACCAACCCTTAACTTCTAAAATCAACCCCCTTCAAAAAATTGAAAATTTTCAGTTATTTATTAACGGGATATTTTTGGGATATTTTTGGGCTCCCAGAAAATACCCACTTCGATTTTTGATCTCCAACCTTTACAGTAAAAAATTAACCCCATTGTAACACGCAGATTGAAATTGTCAAAAAATAACTTTTATCAAATTTTAGAGCTTGAATAAAGTCTCTGATTTTTGGGCTCCGCGAAAATACACGCTACGGTTCTTGGGCTTCAACCCTTAACGTCAAAAATCAACCCCTCTCTACTATGTAAATACAACTTTGTGTGCAAATAAATTTTTCTTGAATTTTTCAATGGAAATACAGTCTCTGATTTTTGGGCTCCTCGAAAATACACGCTACGATTTTTGGGCTTCAACCCTTAACGTCAAAAATCAACCCACGTAGAAACTGCTTTGTCAAAAAATCAATTTGTCTAGAATTTTTCAATGGTAATAGAGTCTTTGATTTTCGTGCTCCTCGAAAATACCCGATACGATTTTTGGGCTTCAACCCTTAACATCAAAATTCAACCCCTCTCTACCACGTAAATACAACTTTGCCTGAAAATGAATTTTTGTAGCATTTTTTAATGGAAATAGAGTCTCTGATTTTTGGGCTTCTCGAAAATAGCCGCTACGATTTTTGGGCTTTAACACTTCACGTCAAAAATCAACCCACGTAGATACTACTTTGTCAAAAAATGATTTTTTCTAGAATTTTTGAATGGTAATAGAGCCTCTGATTTTTGGGCTCCTCGAAAATTTTTTAATTTTTCATAGCTCAGAATTTTGGGGCTATTTTTGGGCTTTTTTTGGGCTGCAATAAAAATTTTTGGGCTCCTTTACTTTTTTCAAAAAATCAATTTTCTTGTAGAGGTGCCAGCTTACATTAACCCAGCACCTCCACTTCTTTAAGTCACTAAATAATAAAAATTCAATTACACCAGAATTTTGGGCTCTTAAAATCCGCAAAAAAAAATTTTCCCCAAACCAACCCTTAACTTCCAAAATCAAACCCCTTCAAAAAATTGAAATTTTTCAGTTATTTATTAACGGGATATTTTTGGGCTTTTTTTGGGCTCCCAGAAAATACCCACTTCGATTTTTGGGCTCCAACCCTTACAGTAAAAAATTAATCCCATTGTAATAGGCAGATATGAAATTGTCAAAAAATAACTTTTATTAAATTTTAGAGCTTGAATAAAGTCTCTGATTTTTGGGCTCCTCGGAAATACACGCTACGATATTTGGGCTTCAACCTTAACGTCAAAAATCAATCCCTCTCTACCACGTACATACAACTTTGCCTGCAAATAAATTTTTTTAACATTTTTTAATGGAAATAGAGTATCTGATTTTTGGGTTCCTCGAAAATACCCGATATGATTTTTGGGCTTCAACCCTTATTGTCAAAAATCAACCCCTCTCTACTAAGTAAATACAACTTTGTCTGCAAATAAATTTTTCTAAAATTTTTCAATGGAAATACATTGTCTAATTTTTGGGCTCCTCGAAAATACACGCTACGATTTTTGGGCTTCAACCCTTAACGTAAAAAATAAAACCCTCTCTGCCACGTACATACAACTTTGTCTGCAAATAAATTTTTGTAGAATTTTTTAATAGAAATAGAGACTCTGATTTTTGGGCTCCTCGAAAATACCCGATACGATTTTTGGGCTTCAACCCTTAACGTCGAAAATCAAACCATGTTGATACCACTTTGTCAAAAAATCAATTTTGCTAGAATTTTTCGATTGTAATAGAGTTTCTGATTTGTGGGCTCCTCGAAAATACCCGATATGATTTTTGGGCTTCAACCCTTAACGTAAAAAATCAACCTCTCTCTACCATTGAAAAATTCTAGAAAGATTGATTTTTTGACAAAGCAGTGTCTACGTGGGTTGATTTTTGACGTTGATGGTTGAAGCCCAAAAATCGTATCGGGTATTTTCGAGAAGCCCAAAAATCAGAGACTCTATTTCCCTTAAAAAATTCTACAAAAATTTATTTGCAGACAAAGTTGTATTTACGTGGTAGAGAGGGGTTGGGTTTGGACGTTAAGGGTTGAAGTTAAAAATCGTGTCGGGTATTTTCGAGGAGCCTAAAAATCAGACTCTATTTCCATTAAAAAATTCTAGAAAAATTTATTTCTTGACAAAGTAGTATCAACGTGGGTTGATTTTTGACGTTAAGGGTTGAAGCCCAAAAATCGTAGCGTGTATTTTCGAGGAGCCCAAAAATCAGAGACTTTATTCAAGCACTAAAATTTAATAAAAGTTATTTTTTGACAATCTCATATCTGCGTGTTACAATGGGGTTAATTTTTTACTGTAAGAGTTGGAGCCCAAAAACCGAAGTGGGTATTTTCTGGGAGCCCAAAAAAACCCCAAAAATATCCCGTTAATAAATAACTAAAAATTTCCAATTTTTTGAAGGAGGCTGATTTTGGAAGTTAAGGGCTGGTTTGGGGAAAATTTTTTTTGCTGATTTTAAGAGCCCAAAAAAAGCAAAAAATTCTGGTGTGATTGAATTTTTTATTATTTAGTGATTTAAAGAAGTGTAGGTGCTGGGTTAATGTAATCTGGCACCTTCACGAGAAAATTGATTTTTTGAAAAAAGTAAAGGAGCCCAAAAATTTTTATTGCAGCCCAAAAAAAGCCCAAAAAAGCCCAAAAATAGCCCAAAATTCTGAGCTATAAAAAATTCAAAAATTCGATTGTGGAGATGCTAGCTTAATGTATCTTGTAAAAATTGCTCACATGGCCAAAACGGCTGAATACGGTTGGGCTCCTGACTTTTTCAGCCTTTATTAATACTTCTAACACATTTTGTTTATATAAATAAGTTTTTTTATAAGTTTTGTGTGGGCCAAACCACGGTAAAGGCCAAGAGAATTTTTTGCTAATGAAAATTGAATTTTTATATATTGCTCGGAACTAACACAAGATATTATAAATGAGTAAAAGTTCTTTTTATAAAACTCCCTTAAGGGCATCTGATACTTACAGTTTCTCCGGCTTTTTTTCACAAAAATGAAAAATAATAAAAAATTTTAAAAACTGAGTTCGGAGATGCTATAAAATATTTTGAGGTTACGTCGATTTTCATCTCTGCCTTTTCGATAATTTGGAAATTATTTATGAAATAAACTTTTTTATTGCCTGCAAACAAGGTTAGTCCCGGGAGATTAGTTAATACGTTTATTTGTAAGCCCAAAGTTTTCGGCCAAAAATATTGTATGGTTTGAAAATAACGTTTGGGTGAATTGTAACACACATAACCTCGAAATATACACGCACGTTGTCAGCAATATAAAAAAGTTTTTGATAAAAACAACGATATGATTTCCTAAGCGCAATGCAAATTAATCACATTTTGCTAAAGTAAAACTTTTTTGAAATAATCCACAAAAAAGTGTGTGGGGACGTCCGTTATCATGTTCGCTATCATTTCCCAAATTTTTAAGACAAAATATTTATTATTCTAGAAAAAAAGCCGGGTGAACCTAAAACTGTTAAAATCAACAATTTTTCCAAGTATCGCATACCCTTAACTGTGCAAAATATTTTGTAAAATATTTTTCCGTATCTATTGTTATTCGCGTTAAAAATTCGAGAATTCTATTTTATGAAAAAAATTCTTCTGGTCACAGAAGTTATTTATCTTGCATAAAACTCACAAGATAATTTCCTCAGGATTGTACAAACTAAACAAAAAATATAAGTGTCGATATTTGTGAAAAAATCAATTTTACCATTTTCAGAACAACCTCTACCACTTCGTTAATTTTTTTTTAAACAAAGCCAGACATTCAAATATGCAAAGCTCTGTAAACATCTTTTTTTTTTACAAATTGCAAAAATACGTATCGTCTAATATCTTCTAAAGAAACAACATATTTGATCACCGAGAGATTCTGCAACTTCAAGTGTAAAAACTGCCTGATCAATAATGAATTTTTTATTTTCTTCATGAAAAACAAAGACAAAATTATTTTAAGTTTAACAAACTTGACGATTGGTATGATTGAAAAAAACAACAATGTACTTACAATTCTAATCTTCAAGTAGACTAATATCCTTGGGCAAGATTGCTGTTGATAATTAGTTTGAACATCTGCGTTTCGAGGTATTAAGTTTTCTAAATTAAAAATATAAAAATTAACATTCAGGAAAATGGTATCGTTTTCAGCGAAATAATTAGAATTTAAAGATTCAAGTTAGCGTTAAAAGATTTCACAAT
>NC_046658.1:138249025-138264866 GCF_010883055.1 Belonocnema kinseyi | reverse complement strand
TATCCATATTATCGTTCATTCAAATCAATTATTAAATCTTTCTTCACATAAACATAGACAATATAGGTTTCCTTCACTATTAATAAAGAAACACGTATTATGGAACTGAAGTGTAGCTATCAAAGAACGAGCAATCGTGACAATATTTTCAATATTTTCCAACTCTGTCTAACCCATTCACAACTCGTGTCTCACGCATATAGCAATGGAAATCGAGTAGTGTGACAATCGAAATCGACAACATCGTTTAGATATTACATATTAAGGATGTATTACCTGTGTTTATATGATTTTTCTGAATATACTATTTAATTAACTATTTATAAAGCAAAATAAATTACATCAAAAATATTAAATTGTTGACAAATATAGTTGTATTCTAAATTCTATTTTATATTACTCAATCTTCTTTTGAAATTGACCAAACACAATGTTTATATTAAATTGACGAGTGAAAGAAAAAGTTATTAATTCATTTTTTTCAACTGAGCTGGTAATTCTTTCTGAATAATTAGTAACCTGTCTTTGCTGAATCAAAATAGAATAAATTCATTTCTAATTAGATAATAACTTTGAGATATTATTAAATATAGTTACTTGCATTTAATTTGTTTGCCGATCTTACGGATAATAGTGATCTTACTTTAAATTTTATTTTAAATTATTTCAAGCTACGCGAAAGCTTCCTCCTACCGCATTAGTATTTGGTACAAGTTACACTATATTTTACTATTTATAATTAACAATGAAAGGATATATGCAAAACTGCTGTAAGACTTAATAATTCAAGTATCAATTTCTAGCTGTTAAGAGGATTACAAAATTGATTTAAATTAAAATTATTTCATTTTAGCTGCGAAAGAAGCAATGGTAAAACTATGTCTAACCAGGATTGCCTGTTTCTACTCGGTGATTTCTATGGATGAAACGCATATTCATTGCGTTAAAGTAGAAAGCTCCAACTTTGGTCAGACAATTTGGATTCTTGTAGCGTTCATTTAAATATTAATTATACGATTGAAAGAAGAAACAAGTGTTGTTATTCTATTTTGATAAGAATTTTTTTTGGTAATTGCCCTTATTGCCGGTTCTAATTTAGAACCTACAAGGTTTCGTCATGCGCTTAGAATACCAGGCATATATCTGGATATATGAAACTATATGTAACTGCATGCCGGACATAAGGGCTCTTTTCACGCGGACGCCGACAATTAGTTGAAGACTAATTACTGATTTTTTTCCGTGAAATGTCAATTTTTCATTTTTCTTTTGATAATTATTATATTTACAGTTTTCTGGTAGGATTTTTCTAAATATTTTTTAATAATTCTGAAAATAATAATTATATATGTTAATTAAAAAAACGCAATACGATTGTACAAAAAATTTAAAAAGATATATGAAAATTTCACATGTGTTGGACATGAATTTAGAAAATTGTAAAAAAAATTTCTTAATTTTACAGGCTGTTACAAAATCTGAGGAACACTGGGTCAATTTGGCGTTTCAAACTTTAGAACTTTTAGAAGTTTGGAAGAAATTATGAAATATTTTATATACTTTTGGAAGAATGGATATTTTCTAACCAATTTGGCAAAACCTTCAAATTTACAAAAATTGCACCTATACGTTTCCAAACATTTTCCACATCTACATTTTTTATTCACTATCTTTAAAAATGTGGTTTTTGTTTTAAATTCCTAAAGCTATTTCAACTCACTCGAATTAAAAAAACCAGCTTAGATAAACTTTCAAAATTACAAAAATTGTCTTAGAATCTACCACATATTTTTGACCTTTTTAGAAATCTTTTTTACACTTTTTAATTTTCATTGACAATTAATTAGTCAGAATCAAAAATTATTTTAAGCTTTTGCACTATTTTCGAAATTTTCAAAAATCAATATTTGGTTAAAAATCTTGTCTATTCTCTTCAGCTTATAAATATTCTTTGAATTTTTTCGAAACTTCAAACAAAAAATTTAATATCTTTTAAGATATTTCAAATTTCTTCATAAATTAAAGATAACTGCAAAATAAAAAACATTACCTTGCAATCTTCCAGATTCCTTTTGTGCAAAGTTTTCAAGACTTTTGAAATGTTAAAAATTTTCGTTGCCCACATTTAAAAAAAAATTATTCCTGAATATTTTTCTAGGGAACTGAACGCTTGAGAAGCTTCTGAATTTTTTGTTCGCTATCCTCAGAAATGTACTGTTCATTTTTATTGCAATATTTTCAAGATTTAAAATATTCTTGAATCATTTAAAAGTTCTCAATAACTCTTAAAATTTAATCAGTTATAAGATAAATGGATATACAATTTAATAATATTTTTTGTTTATTATTATAATTATTATTAGTATTATTATTGGTAATATCACTCACTATAATCATTTCTTTACAAACATTTAATAAATCAGAAAGAAGCAGGTACTTCGGCTAAATAAAAAGTATATAAAATACGACTAGCATACTAATCTAAATTGTAGATTGCATAAAATAGTTTTTGTGTAGAATAAAATTTGAGAAATATCTTTGTGCTTCTTGATCGACGAACAAAAAGTAAGAGAACTTATTTAAATAGAAAATTTCATTTAAAGTATGCAAAATTTTGTCTTTCCATATAAAAGATTTTATTGAAAAATTTAATTGAAACAAGTTTCAGTTTTGTTTTAAACCAAATAAAGAACAATCTCAGTAAGTGCTATAAAATTTCTTCGGTAGTAGATGCTACAGAGGTGTAGAATTTAGATTTACGGAATATAAATATACGAGCAATTTGAAGGGAATCCGTATCATCAGCAGAGCAGTTACTACCGATCAGTATAGATGTCACCCCACAATCTGTATAAATAGAAACCCAAACTATCATTCAAGTTAACTCTTCAAGTATCAGAAAATAATTAACGTCATTATTGACAAGATATAAAATAAACGTAAAAAATTATATTTTGCTGAATAAAGATCTTCCAGCTATTCTATTTTCACATATTGCGAAGTGACATCCTTATTAATCAATAGTAATTACTCTGCCGATAATACAGATTTCCCTAAATTATTCGTATCATAAATGTAAAAACTAGATTGAGATAGCTCATATTTCTAAAAAAGAGTTTTTCTTTCGATCACTGTAATAGTTTAATTAGAAAGCACCCGACCGGCGATCGGAAGTGATGTCGCTCGATTCCCAATGGAGCGACGTTAGAAGATCTTTTTTCAGAAAAATATAATTTTAAATATATATAATGATTTTCTTTTAAGGTCTACTTCTAAAGGACTAATCCTCTCTCAGATCTTTTCTTCCGATACAATACCAATACGAGACCAAAGTTTTCAATATTTTCCGATACGATACAAAACTTAGCGATACAAATCCGAGATTGCAAGGTGAATATTGTATCGGTATCGTCTCAGTATTATAAAATATCGCTCGGCGGCATCACTATATGCCTGGTTATTGCAAAATTACCCTCGATTAAAAAAAGCGTTTTTTTGTCTGCTTTACAGGATATTTTCTGTACCAAATGTATGATTTGCACGATTATTATTTCAGATATTTAAGGTTCGATAATATTCCTACTTGACACATGCACCCACAGTACTCTTTTGTTGACGATTCGTCTTTTTGGTTTGAAAATTCATCGTTTCTAGTAGTTTACGTATTTTTGAGAGAATGTTCCAAATTCCTGTGCCGAAAATTTTCCACAGTGAAACGACCTAATCTTACAAACTATTTTGCACACAAAAATCCTGCTTAATACGATTGAAAAAAATATTCCTTGAGTTTTTAAAATTTACGTGACACACTGTTGATATTTTTAAAGAAATAGGCCTTATCTAACCTATGGTTTTGGACGGATTTTAATTACCTCAAAAGCTTGCCTGAGAAGCATTTGTCAAAGAGTGATTTTATTGTTACCTCATATACGTGATATTAAATTTTATGAGCTTCTCAAGATGCAATAATATAAAAACGTACGATTTCTTCGAACATAAATCAACTGAGTTTCTCAAGGTAAAATCATTAAACACGTGCGTGATTTTAACCTTCACTAGATAAGTTATGTGATACAGAAATATCTCGTAACATTATATATTCACGAAAAATCAGGATATTCGTTAGTAACCCTGTTCTCAAGATTCTTCTTTAATCAGCCTTTCCTACATTTTGAAGAATGAAAATCCTTTATACTTTAGTGTTAACTTTGCACATTTTTTTTAATTCTATTGGTAAGAAAACAAATTACTATAATTTTTTTTTAATTTCCTCATAGTAAGTACGTTACAACATATTTCTTATACATTAATCAATGTGAAACATCATGTAAACTTTGTGATATCAAACAATTATTGTTATTCTTCGCTCCTCTTTTCACAGTATTTAAGTCTTTGACTCGAAATTTGAGACCTTTCTCTTTGAAACTCAAAGCTTTGTAAGTTTTTTCAGGATTTTCAGGGTATATGAATTAGTTTTTAAATTAAACACTTTGTAAATCCCGCAACACTCTTTTCTGTTAAAGTAACAAATTTGAGTTTTGTTTGTGACCTTAAAGTGCAATAAAATATACTTAGTTTGTAAGTATATTTTTATATTCACATCGAAGTGACTGCTTGTTCATACGAAGAAAATGTTACAATATAGCATTGTTTTACAAAACTAATTTCCCTCAAAATCTTCTACAATTTAGTATTTGTAACACAGTGTTAACATTACAAATACATCGATTTTTTTTGTTACAGAAATATCATCAGGTGTGCCACCCAAAACAAGGGATTTTCTGACCAATTTTGGGAAGAGCAACGAACATGCGAATCATGAAGGTAACCACAGTTGAAATAAAAATTAATACTAGAAATAGTAATTAATTAACCGGTTTTATATTGAGAGATTTACACTATTAATAATTTCCTGAACCAGTAAACATTTTACAAGAATGTAATGATATTGACAATATTTTAAAGCGAAATTTTCGAAAATATATAAGATACTCAAACTTTCTTCATTGAAACTCCATACAATTAGTGGGAATGTTTGTGCATCTGTAAAAACTTTCTGAAATCAAATTAAATCTCGCCAAATTATTTAAACTTAGGAAGAATGTAAAATACTTTTCAATTCGACGTTTCTAACGGTTTCAAGAGACTAAAGTATGGGTTCAGATTGTATTTACATTATTTACATTGTTTCTAATAATAATTTTGTATACAAAATTACATACGCTCGAATTTTATTAAGACAGAAAGGGATAAAAACGTTGCAAACTGTTCACATCTATGTTCACTACTTTAACCTTCACAATTCTTAATATAGCTGTGAACATTCGGAATCATTTTGATGAATTTAAGAGACGAAAAAGCTGAAGGCTTCTTTTTGAGAAATAATCCAGGGAAAATTTCTTTTAATGCCTTCGAAAATGCCTTACGATATTAGAAAAAAATATTCGTATTATACCAACATCCGTTTGTTTATTTTCGAAATACTTTAATCCTCTGCTTCTTTTTGCAGAAATGAGTTTACAGTTCGACTATTTACCTAACAATGATCCGATTCCTTGCGTTCCACGGTCTGAAGCCCATAATACTTCTAGAAGACATCGTTTTCCTGACATATGTCTTCCTCCTGACGAACCTTCTCTTCGTGCCAGGACCAGGACATCTTCTCCTGGAAAGTCTTCTCTTAATATCAGATCCAGGTCACCTTCTCCTGGAAACTCTTCTCTTAGTACCAGATCCAGGTCTCCTTCTCCTACTGAGTCTTCTCTTAGAATCATATCAGGGTCTCCTTCTTCCGCTGAGCCTTCTGCTAGTATCAGATCTAGGTCTCCTGCTGAGCCTCCTTATCTTGTCGGCGCTGCAGCTCATCGCAACAAGCATCGTTCTTCAACCATATATGGATTTCAGCTTAGTGACCTTGAATTTATTAGACTTATTCCCAACAAGAATCCTTTTCGGCGATTCGAAATCCGACGATACACTTTTCCTGCTGATAAACCAATTCGAGTGTTCGGAACATATAATAAATTTTTGCCCATGCCCAACGAAGAACGAAAAGTTTTGACAACATCCACTGGTGATGTTGTCGCAATAATGGAAAGTAATACAATTCTTCGTGGAATATATAATATCAATGGCACACGGGCAGGTATAAACATGGAAAGCGGCGCGGTTTTCAAATTGCCACGAGAATTAGTCGATGAAACTCCATTAGGGTCTCGTTTCGTAATATCAAAAAATTTTAGAATAATACATGTAAATATACATCCATAAGAACTTGCTACAAATTTAAATAGAGAAGATGATACTTAAAAAGATCATTTATTCTTTAAGGAATTTACTATTAAGTAAAATACAATTATAAAAAATATATCTTCGGAACTGGACAAGATTCTATTTTTATATAAGATAATAATTATTTAACTGTTTATAGTTTATAAAAAACTATATTACACAAGTTCTTGTATTTTTCATAAAGATTTTTTAAATTTAATTTGACATCCAGCTTTGGTCACACTTGAAATTTTCAAAATGTTCATAAATGATTAATCTTGAGAAAAGATACTTTTCGAGAATAATAGTTGTAGTTTTGACTTTATCAAGTTCTTTCTTAACGAAATTAATATCTTTTTAAATCTGCATTTCAAAATCTTATTGTAAATGCATTAAATTTTAATGCATTAAAAAATGCATTAAAATCTTATTGTAAAATTATTGTCAAAGTGGCTCTCATAATATAAAATTTGTGTTAGTTTTTCCGGGCTCGTAAAAAAGGTTCATGCATATTAAAAATTTAAAAAATGTTATTTGAAGTCACTAAACCTGAACTTAAATTAAACCACTCAAAGGTGCACTCTTTCAAATTAAAAAATTTTTAAATTGAATCTTGTTAGAATTTTAATTCAAAAATATTTCTTTAATAGGCTCAATAATTTACATGTATAAAATTAAAGTTTTTAACACTTTTCTATTTAACAATTTGAAATTAAATGACGTATAACAATTCAATTTTTAACATTTTAATATTATAAATTCAAATTTTTAAAGATTTCTGGTTGAAAATATAAATCCATAATCATAAATAATAATATTTGGTTTAAAGAAGATTCCTTTAAATCAAAGATAAATATTTATTGGCTCTCAGTTAAAGAAATGGCCTGCTGCTTTACTATTTTTTAGCCTCTAATTCTTAACAGAGATCTCAAGATTGAGGCTGAATAAGTCCATTAAAAAGAAAAACAGGGAGATTTGTAAATTTTTCTTTGAATTAAAACTTTTTAAATATGATATCACTTTCGGACTTTTAAATATTCTAACCTTCTTTATTCATAATATGTCCCCTAAGGGTGTACATGAATTACATTCCTTACCACATTCCCTTCCTACTCTGTCTCCTGTTCTCGCATTGAAATCCAAACCTATTATCATCCTAATCTCTTCTTTATTTTCTTTAATCATTTCTTTAATCTTCCCTGCTTTTTCCTGCATGTCACCGATCACATAAATCCCCCCTACCTTCCACTTCTCTCCTCCCATGTTTGCCTCTTCTATTACTCCTTCTTTTTGATCATTTCTGTCTTTCTTATCTTTCCCTGTTATACAGTCATTCCTTACTCCCATCACCACTCCTCCCATTGCACTCCCCTTTTTAGTCTTCCTCTTTGCATTTTGCACTTGCCATTTGTAAACTCTTGGTAACCATCCCCTTACTCTTTTTCATCACTTTTCATCTAGCCACGTCTCCATTATTATGACTACATCCCATTGTGTCAAATTTCTTATAAACTCCCTATCCTTTCTCTCCAATCCTGCTATACTCCAGTCACGAATTTTCCATTCTTCCCTACTTTCGTTTCTCATCTTTTTTTCCTTCTTACTATTTTTTATTTTCCTATATCCCGTTCCTTCCTATTCTAATTTCCCTGCACCTCATTTCTTACTATCTGTTCCCTTTCTTCATCCCAATCCCACCATACTCCATCTATCTGAATTCTGCCATACTTAACCCATGTTTTCTTTCCTCTTCCGCAATTTTCTTTAATTTATTCTCCATCTTCCTTTCTACCCATGTCAAATCATCCTCTATTCTCTCTGGACTATCATATAATAACCAGATCTTTGTCATCACCTCCCTCTTATGTTCCCATTTCTTTAGTTTTAGTAGTACCATTATCTCCCCTCTTCGCACTTCCCTTCCTATATTTCATATTTCCTCAATCTCTACCTTAGCATCAATCCTTCTTAGTTCTTCGTCCACCCCTTCCTTTAGCTCGTTTCCGTCTAATCTTATACCCTTTATCGCCATGTTTAATTTTCTTTCTTCCCTCTATTTCCTTTTTATTCTATGTTCTATTTTTCTCAGCTATTCCATCTCTTTATTCCCACTCTCGCCCCCACCATAATCCCCGTTCAAGCTTTCAAGTTTCTTCATTCTACCTCGCATCTCCTCTATCTTTGTATTATTATCTTCTTCCTGCTTCCCTAGTTTTTGCTCCAATGACTGCATCCTCTTTTCTAACTTTCCCCTGATTTCTTTCCATTTTTTTTCTTAACTTCAGCCATTTCCCGCCTAATTTTTTTCTTTCATTCCTCTCCCCTTTTCTCCTGCTTTTATTCATAAATCCCTATTACCTCTATCATCACTTTTTCAATTTCCTTTAGTCTTTCCTCTTTCATAGACACTTCACTTTCATCCCCGCTACCGTCAGCACCCTTTACTATTACCGCTCTTCCCTATAAAATTCTGTTTTTCCGGCGGCAATCTAAACATTTTCTGATATTTCACGCTCGCCCCTGATATCTTCCTTCTCTTCACTGCTTTCCCTCTCCTCTCTCTTCTTTTTGATAAATGCTTCTATTGACCCTACGCTTTTTTCTCTTAATCTTTCCTTTTCTATAGTTTTTTTATACTTCCCCCTTGCCTTACGTTCTTTATCTCTTCTTTCGGTGTACTGAACACTTCCTGCTCAAACTCTGTTTCTTCGGCAGAGATACTCGCTTCGCTAGCCATGAACCAAATTCAAACTTTCCAAACCCAAAATCATAAACCCAAACTCATAAATCCTAAACCCACAAACCCCCAAAACCAAAAATCCCGAATCCACAAACCATAAAACAACAAACTCCAAACCGACAAATCCCAAATCCACAAACCTACAAAACTGAAAGCCACAAACCCCAAAGCTACAAACGCCAATTCCACAAACCCCAAACCCATAAACCTGAAACCCCCAAACTATAACATAGACACCTGTGTATTTCTGGAACTGTAAAATTCTTAATATTTGAAGTTTTCAAAATGGAATATCTTGATAAAGAAAAAATATATTTTTAGCATACTCAACGGCATTGAAAAGGGATAGAGTAATGCTTTAAAATTTTATGTACAGTTTTTTGTGAAAAAAGGAGCGAGAGTACATAACACTCAATATAGAACAAAACCACGTTTTTGTACTTTTCGACTAGTTTCATCTATTGTACAATTTACAAGTCGGGCTGTGTAAACCTTAGTTACATTGATCATCAAATTCTTTATTATTACATTCTTCAGTTGTTCCTTGGTTTAGAAAAGATGAGAATTGTTCATACGTTCGTATACGTCTTCTATCTCAATTGCTATTTTTTCCAAATTTTATTGGAGTTTGTCCTAAATATAACTTTAAAATAAAGAAAATGATTTGAGACCCAAATAATCTTTTTATTTCTAAAATACATGAAAGAGCTTTTCAAAACATTATAATTAAAGTCCAATCGAATGATCCTAAAAGAAGGGAGCACGGAGTGACGCATGAAAAAGGGGTTAAGGCATAAGATCAATAAACGCTTGCCTACCTGGCCTACCTGGCAACTTCCGGCCTCCTCTCATACTTCCTCTCATGTTTTCTTTCAGTAAAAACTAATCCCTTGCTAATCGCTAGCTTTAAAGTTTTTCCCCACTTATTCGGTCGACTTGCTGACCTCGAGGTCAGAGTAACAAATGACTGCTGAGACAGGCGTCTCCGCTCACCTCAAACGTGAGTCGGAGCGCCCCTAGTATTGTAAGATTATTCTAAGATTGGTCGAGTGAGAGGGACCGAGAGGGAGTGCAACAGCCGCCAGTTAGTCTCCCAGCAGCATGGTAAGGCGCCGTCGCTACATGAAATTCTTATTTGATGCTGGTCGCGTTTCATTATTTCAGTTCCAGGCGGGTGCGCTGAATTGAGTCAGCGCGCCCAGTCTCCACCGCTGATTGGTCCTGTGCTTCCCAGTACTCTGGTACGTAGCGGGATTCACATACAGTTAAGTATTTTCACCGCAGTACATGGAATAAGAGTTTTTATAACAAATTAAAACAATGAACAATAAATTGGTTTTAACTCAGGAGTTCCGAGGTAAATCCTGGGAGGGGGGAGGGGGCGTCGCCGTTTCGCCACCATTGTAGATTTACGCCTGCTGCAGATGCTACATTCTTATTTGTTGAAATGAAAGAGTTTCTATAAAAACAAAAGAAATTGGACGTGCTGGGTTCCTCGAAGTAAATTGGAGACTTGAACCGCGCAAGAAAAAGCTTCAGCAAAAGCATTTGTAATTGACAGCAGGTTATTGAATCTTGGCAGGTCGCAATAGGAGGTTTGTTAAAAAAATAACGGGAATTTTTTATTTATTTATTCGTCTACATTAATGTTATCACCCTGAAAATATTCACCATTAGATATTATGCACTTGTGCCAGAGATTCTTCCAATCCATGAAACACTTGTAAATCTCGATCTTTTTGATAGCACTTAGGTCTTTCAGCAATGCGTTTTTAATGTCATCTATGCTGGTAAAACGACGACCCTTCAAGGATCTCTTTATATTTGAAAAAAGGCAAAAGTCAAACGGAGCCATAGCTCGGGTCGTTCGTGATCTTCAACGCCTGCACGGCCATCTTCGAATCGCTTATACCACTCGTAAACTCTTGTTTTACTCATACAAGACTCATCATAGGCTATTAACATTTGACACACTTTGTTACACTTTATTTCATATTTTCTGGAAAATACTTTCAACAAATTTGAGCCTCAAAGATTCATTATGAGAATCTAGAAGAAAATCATCATTTAGAGACTGTTTTTTCTCATCCAGAGCAATGTGAAGTGTCGTCTACAAACTGTCAATCACCTGTCAAGATGATTTTGTCGGGCGTTATTTGGGTGATGTAGATGTTGACAAACAGTAAAATTATAATAATAATTATCTAAGTTTTAGTTTGCTCCCATTTACCAGTGAGTATTAGTGTCTTGAAATTAAAATTGTACTTGGCGTGGTATAATTTCCAAATATTAGGATAGTCGAAATATAGATTTTATGCATTCAACGAAGTGAGGTTAGCTGGTGATTGAAGTAAAAATACCTAATTGTTACATTAGGGAGTTTTAATTTTATTCTAAGTGACTAGTACGTACGGTTAAATAAAAGAAAGCCGAAAATAAGGTAAATATTATTTCAATTAGTTTCCTTATTATAAATTATTTAGTCTAATATCGCAAAGCGAATAGTTGCTTTGACATGTGTTCAGTGATTGATAGCACGGTTCAGCACTCCACAGCTCTCGACATGAATCAACATTCAGTCTCCAAATAAAATAAATAAATTTGAGACTGAAAATTCTATCATGTGCTTATTGGGAAACCAATGAAATTTGAGCTGCAAAAATTTAACACCATCGTTTTTCTGTGAGCGGCTGCCACAGAAAAAGTTTAGTGCTAGAGTTGTTATTTCTCAGGTGAAAAATTTATATATTATTTATATATAGTAGACAAAACACTGATATTTTTTATTTGTTTTATATAGAAAAGTTTATAAAACAAATTAAAAATATTGTATTATTCACTATATTTATATAAATTATATATAACTTTTTCAGCTGGGTGTATACAAATTTCCAGAAAGATTTAGGGTTGACTTTTATGTTCTTCTCAATGACACGGATGTAACGGTGGGGATTTCTTCTTATAGTTTTCCTAATTTTATAAAAACATGTTTAAGTTTATCGACGTAATAATTCAGGTCTCTATCTCTTTCTTCAAATTACGCTTATGGTGATGCAGCTCAGGGAAGGCACTAGCAAGTTTTGAACAGTACCTAGGTTTAAAGGTATTATCGAATGATATAGCGGGATGCTATAGATCAAAAGACTATATAATATTGAGAAACAGACTAGATTTTTTGTTATTCAAATTGCCAATCATCGTTATGTTAGAGCCGAGATAGGATCGCATTATTACTTTGAAGCCTACTATTTCAAGCCTCCACAGTCCTTGTTGTTTTTACTACACCTGCCGTCCGAGTGAGTCGCCTGTGTGACAAAATATTATTAACCTGTAACGACAAAATATTATTCCTAAAATGGTAAGAAGTAATTGTTTACAATAATACATAATAGCGTCGGTAATAATAAGGGTTTAACTTATTTTAAATGATCAAGCATCTCTGATAGATTTTTTTATGTTCAATTTGAATCAATTTGCCACATCAACCTTTCTATTTTAGTTTCAAGGTTATTTCGATTTTTGAGTGTAGAGAACAGAAATTTGGCAATTTTTTACACCTTTCAGGCCAATATTGAGTCTCAAAACTTTTTTCTTTTGTTATAACTTTAAATTACATTTTTAAGTGTCTTGATATAAATGGAAGTTTGCAATACAAAACTAGATAACCAAAAAAGTCGGGAGTTTTCAGAAAAGTGGAATAATATTCTGTATAATCGAAATGGCCATTTAAAGATTTAAAAAAAACCTTTTCTCCCGAGCTAGACTTATTCTAAATTAAGGCCAGAAAATTGTAATTAAAAATATTATCCAGTTCCGAGAAATAGAATGTATAACTTATAAATTTCAAAGTAAAAGGAACCTAAAATTGGAACCAGCTTGTTTTTGTGGACCACGATAAAAAGTGCAATTTTTAGTTTCAACAGAAAATTTACTTCATACATATTGAGTTGTTAAATTTAGACAAAATGAGTTTCAATAAGAAAAGTAAACCAATTCCATGTGAATACATCAAGAATTTGGAGGTTCAACTTGCAAGGGGTGTCTAAATTGTCTTTCGATATCGAATAAAAATCTATTTCTGAGCTAAAAAGAAAGTAATACAAACTTTGTCTTGAGATACTGGGACGCTTACTATAAATAAAAAAGTTTTCATTAAAAAAGGCATTCTGCTCCAGGAAAATAATGATTTAGCGTGACGACTTTGCACTGTAACACACAGGGAGAAATTTTATTTCGGAACGGAAGGCAACCAGACGATTAAAATATTCTCAATAAAAAGCGATACCTCTACTTTAAAGAGAAGGAGCTTGTCCATAACGAATGGTCATGTCAGCTAACAATCCTAATGAAGGTGCATGATTAGGACAGTCAGGATGAGTATTAAACGGGCGATTATAAGGAAAAATCAAAGTCCCTCCTGAACTTTTTGTAAACGGATTACCATATCTTATGTAGTCAATCAGAAAATGAACACGAAACGCATTCTGTCTTGCTTATTCACTCTTCATGTTCAGATACTTTTCTTCTTTTCGTTTCATCGTCTGTTTTATCCTTCTACATAAACGAGTTAAAGCTCTCGCAGCACCATAAGCTGAACAATTGATGGTCTAGAGGTCGTAGTTCACCCAAATATTGTCACGAAGGAAGGCATCCATCTCAGCCAGATCTTGGTGCTTAGGAGAAACATGAATGTTAATGTGCCTCCTTGTCCTAAAATCGCTATCATCTCTCAGGAAGTATCTGCTTTACGTGGTTGGTCTTAAGGCCGCTTTCTCCTCTTCGTATGCAGCTTGTTCATACAGCAATTAAGATGCGCCGTGCAAACATATCCAGTGTGTCATTGTTTTTCCCAACAGCAGCACATGCAAGGATAATGCTACATACTCTGAGAGATTACTTGGCATCTCGGAGTCACCGTGGAAGGCACCTTACGAATATGCTATTCATCTTTCCGTCTACGCTCAAGAGTTATTCCTTCGGAAACATCCTTGGAAAGCTGTCGGGTCTGCTTATTAATTATTGTAACCATATTCAGCTGAAACCTTAGGTACAGAGACCCTCTATCCGCAACAAGCAGAAATGTTAAAATGCCTTGTGGCTGTTTTGAAAATGGCCAAAGACCAAAACAAGGGATCAGAACCAGCCCCAAAAGCAGCGTTATTACCGAATTTGACCTACAGGTTGAAAGTGCTGGAAGGGAGACTCAGTAAATCTACGAAATTATTACGCTACATTTCCGGGCCAAGTTTTCGCAGATTCAGCAAGGTCAACGACAAAAAGTTCAACTGAGGATGGGAAAAAGCGAAAGAAAATGGACATAGGGTGATGCCAAAGAGAAGAATGATCATGGTGTCGCCTCTCTGAAACACGATGTTATTAGTCCTAACACGATACTTTTTATATAAGATATTAAACCTGGTCTCTTTACGCACCTCACGACTTGTGAATAAACCTTCACGCTTTCTAGAAAAAGATAGTAGCCCGTAAGAGGCTAAATCAAAAGTTTTCCCGGTAGGCAATCAAGGCTATCTATAGGCATTGCTTCTCGGATTCTGCGTCTTTGCAGGCACAGCTATCGATATTGATTTCAAATCGTAAATTTCAAATTATTTATGTCTCACGGTCCAATCGTAAATCAAAAATAAATTATGAGTCACCTTTGAAGAAGGTACGCATGTGTACCGAAACGTAAGGAGGATTAACAGGAGTTTTTTTCTATTAAATAAATATCAGAGTTTCGAAGAAAATGTTTTTTTGACTCATAATTTATTTTTGATTTACAATTGGACCGTAAGACATAAATAATTTTAAATCGACGATTTGAAATCAATAAAAATCAGCGGTCGAAGAAAGGATTGATTTTTTTCATCAAATCACTTTACATCTATCGATAATCAGGTTCTCCCAGCATCCTGCTACGCCTAGAGTTAGGCAAGTTGAAGATCTTCAGAAGAAGCACTTGCGTGTTTCTGCCATTCTTGACATGATTTTAAAAATTGATAAATTATTGACAATTTATGATAATTATACACAAAGCTACCAGGTTCCTTCAAATATTTCGCTTCTAGTGGAGTAAAAGGCTGCGTATTTTTCTGAAAAAAGTGATGCTAAATAGGATTGAAATTTTATTTCTTCAGTTTTTAAAACATGCATGACACATTATTCATACCTTTTAAAAAAAGAGGCTTTAACTCATGATCATGGACGAATTTTAGTGACGTAAAAAACTTGTTTGAAAAATATTTGTCTAAGAGCGATTTTATATTTGCTTTGTATACGTAATATTCAGTTCTATGATTTTTTTCAGATGGAATGATATAAATACAAACGATTACTTGAAACGTAAATTACCATCTTTTCTCAAGGTAAAATAATTAAACACGAACCAGAGTTTAACTTCCACTGAATAAATTACGTGATATACAAATATCTGAGAAGAGTATATAAATATACACGATACATTAGTAGATTCGTTAGTTACGCTGTTTCAAAATTTTACGTTTATCAGGTTTTCCTGAATTTTGAAAGGATGAAAGTTAATTATACCCTGGTCTTAACTTTGAAACTTATTTTGAATTCCGTTGGTGAGCAAATAATAAATTAATACAATTTTTCACATTTTCTTATACTAAGTACGTTAGAAGAAATCTATTATATATTAATAAATTAGAAACACTATGAGAAATCTATGATATAAAACAATTATAGGCACTCTTTCCAGTCTTTGCTGAATATAAAAGTCACAGATTCAAAATATGAAACTTTGCTTTGAAGTTTTGTATATTTCCATAAAAAAGTATCCTATAGGTATAAAAACTAAACAATCCGGAT